>NC_071611.1:62419217-62771859 GCF_024509145.1 Vidua macroura
ATGCATCTTTTAACTATACATCTCACGTTGGCGGGTTTTCCTCTGTTTGAATGTGATTAATCTCTACTAATACAATTACAAACACAATTTACTAATTCATCTCTATAATTAGAACACACTAGACGTGGAACTATTTACATAAAGCACAGAGTTAGGAACAGTGAAAATGTAAATAGTTTGGGGTTTCTTTTTAGTATTGTATTTAATGAAATTTGTGCCTTATTCTGATGCCATTTCTTTGGTTTTCCCTTGAAAAAACCCCAAACAAACCAACAGAAAAGTGCCCAAACATTTCTGGTCTTCCAATAATGCATTAAAATGTGTCTCATCTCCTCTGTACACAGTGAAATGCTTGCTGAATGCAAAGTGAGGGAGGGTGAATTTCTCCAGGTTCTGTATGTCTGATCTCTCAAAACCTTCAAAATTTATCCTTGATCTCAGCAAACACAGCAGAGCACAATGTTATTTATGCATTCATTTATCTTTTCATCAAGGGTGGCTTATGTGGTCTTTACTGACTTTGGTTTCTCATCATCATCACAGATCAGCATCTGCATTGTGTGCACTTGTAACAGGGATAATGGATCTCACTTACAATACCTACAAACTCAGCTGAGAGCCGTGCAAAGCAAATGGCCATAAATGCACTCATCCTGGCCCAAGTCCTGATGAATAAAAATGAAGATCTTGTCAAATAATAAAGTGACAGGTTAATTTAGAGCACGGAATAGTGTGAACAGGGAGAGCTCTCTTTTTCCAATCTGTATGAACGGTGCCACCTATCTGCAGATTAGCAGAAAGCCCCATATAGACTAATTCAGAAATCAGGATAAACACATGTAATGTTGCTTAGTTTTGTAAATATCAGAGGAACGGAATTGATGATAAAGGAAAATGTGAGATTAGACACACACAGTTGCTTTCGAACCTAAAAAACAAGATTTCCAACAAAGAACTGCTGTATCAAACAGTAATAAAGAGCCTCAAGCAGTTGTCTGTGCTCATGCCAGTTTTCATGCTTTAATTCTGCTGCCCTGTGGTTCTTAGCTTTGACATTGAGATCTGCACGGCCACCAGAGATAATTATTTCAACCTTCAGGCCATCAGGCGCTCATTTTTGATCATGGATATGTAAGATTTTTTTTTTTTTCTTTTTTTTTTTCTTTTTGCTTCCCAGGCTTGCCAAGTGGATTTCAATAGAAGGGTAAAATAAGCAAAAATGTTAAGCATTCTAAGAGAAATTAAGATGCTGGGCTGCATGTTAGCTTTTCTACTAGTTATTCAGGCCTTATTACTGTTTAATATTATTTAGGACACACTAAATACTGACAGAAATAATTGAAATTACTTCAGTCTTCCATTAAGACATTATTAGAAATTAAAAAATTAGCTTTGACTTTGTATTAAACAGTAGTCCTGCTCCAATACTCTCTAATCCCCTAACATTATTTTAACACCATGAATCCACACTTTTGACACACTTCTTAAAGCAACTCATAGAAATTACAGTAATTTTTCTCACCTGTACCTAACACAAGCTGAATTAAATACATTATTTGTTTTGTAATTATTCTATAGTAAAGTAATTTTGAATATTAATTTCAAGAGTTGCACTATTAAAACTGAATTTGCATTGCAACCTGTATAATATATCAATTATATATCAAATCACTCTGATTAGAATTTGGGAATTGGTGTATGCCAGATGTTAAACATATCTACGAAGTACAAAACTGTCATGCTATTTAAATAAAACACAAACCTGATTTTATTTGCTACTAACAATCTCTGCATAACATTTTAATACATTTATTTTAGATCAGTGTTATTTTCCACTTGTATATTAAAATATATATGTATTTCTACAATAACCAGCAACAGATAAAAAAGACTTATTTTAGAAACACTCCTTAATTACAGTGTTTATCATGTAAGTCACTTATGTGCTGCTACACTCATTTTACAGGTGTATGAATCAAAACTTTTGCACCTAAGTGATCAAACACAACAAAACAGTAGACTGATGTAAAATGTGTGTCAGGCTGCATTAATTGCCTCATATGCAATATTTGAAGGAAAAAAAAAAAACACAAGCAATAGTAGGCTAAATCCATCAAGCATTTCCATGAAACAGATTTCCAGCTAGAAATGCCTCTCCTGGGTTTTATAGTACTTCAAAAAAAGTTTGAAACTAAAAAGCTAAATACATACATATTCTAAGGAACAATAATTTGCCATATGGGAAACTGATAAACCAGAGTGCCTGCTTTTGCACCAGAGTGCAATAAAAAAGCACTGGAAATGTTCCTTCTAAAAAGTCAGTGGGGTATTTTTGCCATAAGTATATTTCACTTGGTCTTGCAATTAGGTCTGCACAGAGAGGCCACAGTTTAAAGAGAGACCGATCAGCACTCAGCACTTCTGAAGATGCAATTTTGCATGCAAATACTGGATTGTTGGACACTTTTTTTCTTTTCTTTCCTATTTTTCTAGGAAACCAAACAAAATATAACAACTGTACAAAAGAGAAATGTGAAACAGTCTCCTTGGACAAAGGTGCAAACAAAATACATTGTCTGTGTTAACTGTATCTGTATTAACAGAAAGATTTGGACAGACAAAATACACTTGGAATATTTTTCCTTAATGTATTTAAAACCTAATTTTTGTAAGTAAAATTTCTCATATTATTTCAAGAAATATATCTAAGAAAATTATCTAGAATTTGGAGATCCTATATTTGATCATTTCTGTAACTGTTCTAATGTGCATTCATTTTCCTTTATTAAACAACAGGAGTCAAATTTAATGTCAATCTGGGGCAAAGTAAACTTTCCTATTTTCAGTAAAGCATTAATTTCATGAAAGTACAAACTCCCCATATCTGAGCACAAGCCACTTTTTAACTCCAAAAGCCTGTTAAGCCTTTTGCACTCCTTGGATTTCACACTGCTTTAGAAATGTCACTAAGAAAGGGAATGTTCTTTGATAAATGGATATTTTTAGGAGTCTGGAGTACTAGTGAACATCAAAGCAGTTCACTCCAGGTTGGGAATGGGCATTTATATGCATTACCTATAAAACTCACAAAGAACTAGCAGTGATGCCTAGTAATGGAAGAAATAAGAAAGATTGAGATCCCTAAGTGCCTTCACTGCAATAGGAAAACTAAGCCCTAGCTAGCATTATGTAATAAAATAATAAATTAAAAGAAAAATTATTTCACATTTTGTGTCCTTTCTATTATCAGCAGTACTGAAAGGCTGGTCTTTATATGAGCAAATGTGACTTTGGCAAGGTAGCTGGATTTTGCAGCTTTTCAGAGGACGAAACAAATGATTTTGGGTATAGATGCAACCTTGCCCATCCCAACAGATTTCCCAGATCTGCTTTTCTTTGCTGTTCTCGTCCTTATCACAGCCTGCAGTCCCATGTTTTCTGCAAGTCCAATATGGCATAATCAGCAGTTGCTACTTTTCACTTCTTTCCAAGTGGGCACTATCCCGAGAAGCATGGATAGTGCTAAAGATGGCTTCTACATCCTCAGCACTGGCTCTCAGGAATGAGGAGCAGTCAGCATGGAAAATTCTTCACAGACCTCTGCAAGCAGCGTGTTTAAGTAGAGCTGCGAGTATGATGAGAATAGAGAAACTTTTGAATGTTCTTAAGACTAGAAGACAACTGGCACACAATTATCATTCCTCCTATTCTACACATGGAAAAGATGAAGCTTTAGAGAATTACCTTTACAAAAATTGTATGACAAATGTCTGAACACAATCCAGATCTCCCAACCCTGTTCTTTAACTACTTGGAGAATATGAACAAGACATGTAGGAAGGTATAACTGGATTTTGCTGTCAATAAATTCAAAAGCCACCTGCCAATGGGCAGACTGGATAAAATTTTCATGCTACAGAAAGGATCCACTGGTAATGTGAAAGAGTAAGACTTGCATACTCTATTATAAAAATTCTGAGGCTTGGTATAGGAAAAAAAGAAAGGTAACTCTGATCATTCTGTGCCACATGGGAAGGATGGGCAGAAAACTCACAAGCATTAATGCAGCCAAATTTGACTTAAAACTTTTGATATTGACATATTCAACCAAACAGCATGGAAATAATGAGCTAAGAGAAAGTAAGGATGTAAGTTCTATGGAAAGATGCATCTTAGTATGCAGTATGAAAGAGCACCCTCAGTGCTGTTAACAGAAGCAAGTCTCCTGATATCTCAAAACAGTATTTCAGTTACAGAAAAGATTGAGAGAAACTATCAGTACTGACATAGATATCTGCAAACACTTTCCAGAGAGTTCAGGCACAGGAGTTTGTTTGGGAAAAAAAATTATGCATCTTGAGAGTTCCTGGTTTATGGAAAGGAGAATATGTTGTGCCCTAGCAAATTCTAGCTGTCCTAGACTAGAACTTTTTTACAACAAAATATTAATTTCTGTATGCAAAACTAGAAAAAATCCTATGAAGATCCAAAACTGATATGCTGGTTGATTTTTATTTATGATTTTTATAAGGAAGGAGGTTCAGAAAAGGGCACGCATCATCAATAAATACAGGAGTTGCCAATACTATTTAAATCAAAGTACACAATATCTCAATGCAGGTGAGCTATTCCAATCAGTTAAAAAGATGTGAGATGTGCCTGCATTCTAATAGAAGATTTTCAATATATCAATGGCAACAGTGGCAGTCTTAAGAACATGCAATTTCTGCAACTGGAAATGTGTTTCCCTTATTTACAGCTCAAAGTCTCACACAATTTCAAGTCTTTGTTAATTTATTTCCTGCAACTTGAAATTACTGATTATCTCAGGGACCAAGAAATTATAGAGATGATGATCCACATGATTTACTTCCAGTGGTATACCAGTGGTGAGATAACAAAATGAAAATAAATTGTGATGTTACAGTGAAAAAAGGAGGATGCATGAGGTGCCTTAAGCAGTGATGGTACTGCTCAGAGTAGAATATGAATAAAATTTAAAATGTACTTTGCCTTTAGGGTCCATACCTTACCGTCTTTCAAAACTACACCATTAGCCAAGAGAACAAAATAAGAACCTTAGAAACAGCTAATAAAGTTTAGGTAGATCATAAGGAATATTATACTGCAAAGATATAAAGTCTGCATTTTACTTCACTGTCTCTGATGAAATATACTGCTCAGTTTTTGGAAAAAATAGTCTCAATTTGACTGAGCATTGACCTAATGTCAAATCCTTCATGATGCATTTTACACAGTTTCCATGAAAAATTGTGACATTCTGTAAATATGGAGAACCATGTTGCATATGTATTCAGAACCACGCAGCTTAACAGTCAACACTTTTATGATTAAACTTTGCTTTACATAATGTATGGGGAAGAAAAGCAAAATTGCAAAAAGCATTCCTTCCTGAAGATTTCAAAGATACTCAAGCAAAGAAGACCTCTAATGCATCTCTGCATTAGAGGTCTGTTGATTAAGGCTTTTTTTCACTGGAGGTAGTACAAAAATATCAATTACAGGATCATTTAACAGTCCTGCCTTGAAAGCAGCTGCTTGTCACAAAACCTGACAATGTATAATCTTGGTTGCACAGTATCTCGATATTGAGGACCAAACTTGAAAGAGACACAGAGGAGTAACTATATAATAATGGGGTTTCCTTTTACTAGTTACTTTTGCCAGTCAAATATTTCTAGAAAATTCTGTCCACAAACAGTATTAAATACATATTTTGCACAGTAAACACTATAAAACACAGAAATAAAAATTAGCACAAAGCAACATCTGAATTGAGGTAGCAAGCTTAACATCAGCCCCCATGGGACACTATGCTGTAACAGTAAATTACTACAGCCTGTAATGCAAGCTGGGAGTGAGTGTTGATCTGCAGGAGGGTAGGAGAGCTCTGAATGACAGGCTGGATAGATGGGCCAAATCCAAAGACAGGAGGTTTAACAAGTCCCAGTGTGAGAGGACTAGGCACTTTGGTCACCACAATCCCCTGCAGTGCTACAGGCTGGGGACAGAGTGGCTGCACAGTGCCCTGGCAGAAAGGGACACTGCCAGACTGAGTAAGAGCCAGCAGTGTGCCCAGGTGGCCAAGAAGGCCAATGCATCCAATGTATCAGGAATAGTGTAGCCAGCAGGACCAGGGAACTCAGTCTTCCCCTGTTCTCAGCACTGGTGTGACTGCATCTTGAGTGCTGTGCCCATTTCTGGGCCCCTCAGTTTAGAAAGGACGTTGAGGTGCTGGAGTGTGTCCTGGGAAGGGCAGCAGAGCTGGTGAAGGGTCTGCAGCACAAGTCCTGTGAGGAGCAGCTGAGGGAGCTGGGGTTCCTTAGCCTGGAGAAAAGGAGGCTCAGGGGAGACCTTGTCACTTTACAATGAGAAAGGTGCAGCCAAGTGGGGGTCAGTGTCTTCTCCTGGGCAGCCACTGACTGGACAAGAGTACACAGAGCTGCACCGGGGGGTTGGGGGGTTGGTTAGGACATCAGAAAGAAGTTCTTCACAGAAGGAGTGATGGGGCATTGGAATGGGCTGCCCAGGAAGGTGGTGGAGTCACCATCCCTGAAGGTGTTTAAGAAAAGACTGGATGTGGCATGATCTTGTTGACTCAGTGCCATGATCTAGTTGACAGGGTGGTGTTAGGTCACATGCTGGACTCAATGATCTTAAACAACTTTTCCAATCTAGCTGATCCTGTGATTCTCAAACTAGTAGAAAACATAATATGTTTTCTGTGCTACTATTCAGAAAACAAATTTTAAATAATTCTATACATGTGAGGAAAAGGTCCATCAAAGTACAGCATCTAACAGAAACAATTACGAGTGCTTAAACAGCAGCTAATATTTCTACCATTTTTTTCATCATGCTGTATATGACATCCAGCTTGACTAAAACTGCAAGAGACTGGAGAAAAACACATTCCTCCCTTCCCCGCCTCTTTTTTCTAGTAAGTTTTTTCTGTGGTTTGATATCTCTCTATGCTATGTATAATTAATTTCTCTGACTCCCTTTGTAAATATTCAGGCTCCAATGTAACAGGTATGTAGGCAAATGCATAACTTTATATATAATACTATGAGCAGAGAAATCATGCAGCATTTTAAACTTGCATGATCAGATTCCCTATGATTTTGAAGAGTTGGGGGAAAAAAATCACATTCATTAGAAAATAGACTACAGAGCCACTAAAACCAGTGAGCACAGTGCAATGTTTTCTGTGAACATCTACATGTTTTTTTGTAAATTGCCTGTAGTCCAAGCTGGCAGTCGCCCTTTAAATAAAGAAAATTACATCAACCACTTAGGTGTGCGGCTTCATTAACTTCATAGCTATCTTAGTTACCTGTCCCTTTCCCCAAATTATACCTAAAAAAACCTGCACTGCACATTCATAAATTAGCTTCAGAATCAATCATTGCATCTTCCAAAATGCCCTAAAGAAATACCATTTTAGTTGGAAAAATGCCTACATACTGAACGTTTTCAATCCCCTTTTTGAAATTGTCCCTTTTTACCATCAGCAATATAAATTAAAAAGTTATGAGACAAGAAATCCTTTTAATTATTTGTCTCTTATTTTTGTCTGGTGTTCCACAAACTTGTTCCACTCTCACCCCTCCTGCAGCATCGTTAAAATCACCTATTTTGCCCAGTTAAAATTGGGAGAGGCAATTTGATGTATAAAGATTTTGTATGGTATGTTACTACTGCTAAGTCTCAAGGTATTGGTTTGAAAATAGGTGTAAACGTGACATACTCCTTTTCTGCCTGCAGGAAACAATAACTCTAGCTGTGACACAGCCTCATAGGCTGCAATCACACTAAACTGTACATAGACACCAGCTCAAGCTCTGGCATATTGCCACATCCCCTACCTCACTGTCAATCCATGCTCTCCAAACAGAGCAAAGGCATTCATAGCAGAATCTCAGACCATCCCCGGCAGGCAGGACATAGCAGGCATCTTCCCTCTGTTTTGGAGAACAGGAGAGCGAGGAAAAAGTTTACCTGCACGGGTAAGAGTCATAGCATGCCATCTGCCCTCAGGGTTAGAGAATATGCTCTGGCTGTCTTTACTTCAAAAGTAAGACACACAGGAAGATTGCTTCATAAAACATAAGCTGGTTGTGCCCTGTTCATGCAGGAAAAGGGAACCTCAGACTTGTGTTAAGGTATTACACCAAAGAGTGGGGTATCTCAGGTGAGGCTTTCCCTCTACCCTTGTAGCTGTATCTATTCTTGCCTGCAAGCACAGGAAAGCAGAGACTAGTCTGATCCAGGCTCATACCAGTGTCTGACAGCTGACACAAGCTTGCCCTGAAATTATACTGTTGGGATACTAGTCAGAAAAACAGAAGCCAAACTGTCATTCATCAAAGAGCTGACTAGTTTTGGCCTCAGTATTTTCTTAAGCATACAGAAGACCTGAATGTCCAGTTCCTCCATATGGCTTCAAGGTCATGGTTTCAAAACGGCATATTGTTACAACCTGGTTTGGAGTTCTGTAACAATACAAGTGAAAGCTCATGGCAACACCAACATGAGCCCAGCAAGCATAACACTATCAGGCCATGTGGAAAAGATGAGCAACTTGTCAGAACTGGAAAATGACAAAAATCCTAATAGTGAAAAAATGTTTAAATACTGCACTCCCACTCTTAAAGCTGCTATGAAAATCGAAACACTTTCTTTGCATCCCTTGAGGAAATCTGCATTTTCTGCCATGTGAAACACTCATGCATCTAAGTCATCAATGAAGAGCTTCAATTCTTTCAATAACACACTTATTATGTGCCTTTATGCTGCTAGTTTGCAATAGAAAAAAGTAAATTGAAAAGGAAAAATG
Organism: Vidua macroura; assembly: GCF_024509145.1. Taxonomy (NCBI): domain Eukaryota; kingdom Metazoa; phylum Chordata; class Aves; order Passeriformes; family Viduidae; genus Vidua; species Vidua macroura. Next base: position 62,428,078 of record NC_071611.1, read on the forward strand.
AGACAGGGAGAAGATATTAAAAGCAGCAAATGTTCTTCCTCAGTTTATGTACAAGTTTAATACAATATTCATCTACAACACAATTTTAATTGCATCAAGAAATATAAACTTTGTTATGAAATAACTAACAGACCGGTAACTATATTTGAAATTTGTAATTTTTTGAATCCTTCTTAAAGACACTGTAATTGCAGTTCTTCTGAATATGAACTTCAAGCTTAGCAAGAACAGTAGCAATACCAGATCTGCTATACGAGAGTTTTAACAATTTCCTGCTTGGCAATCTTGTATTTCACACCATTAATAATAAGAGAGATTTTCTATTTTTTCTGCTTTACATTGCTGACTTCTTTTACTGATAAAAATAACGTTTTATTAAAGATAATGTTCTTCCAGAACCTGCTCTGGCATTAACACATGTCTGTATTTATTTTTGCACAGCTATGTCCTCTTTTTGCCAGGTGCAATTCAATGAAGTCAACAAAGCTAACAAGCCATGAACACCACTGATCCACTGCAGACCTGGTCACATGAAGACAGTTCTCATTAGCAGGTTAGCATTAGCAACCAGCACAGCCCAGTGCCAGGGCCATTTAAAGGAAAACTGTCAAGGCTGAGGATACAATATTCACCACACTACACAAATTCTAGTGAAGTGAACCTTCTGGCTAGATTTCATACCCAAGAAATCCTACTCTTTGAGTGCTTTGAGATGACAGTGAAAGCATGGTAAGGACAACTGGGAGATCTTCTGCTGAACCACACTGATGAATCAACCTAACACCAATTAGCCATACTTATCAGCTCTGCTTCTCTAGATATAGTTCAGATCCCAAAGAACTAGCCCTGAACAGATTTCCACAAACTTTTAAGAACCACTGGAATAAATTAAAATGCTGAAGATGACTGCTCCACCTTGTTTTCAAGGTCGTGGATGCTGTTGGCCCTTGGATGACCAGTGCCCCGCAGTAAAGAAGGGAGACATACAGGAAAGTAAAAAACACACCAAGCTGGACAATGTGGAAATGCAAGAGAAGAAAATGGGAGTACATAAAGTAACCATAAATGACAGAGGTCAGAATGACAGGCAGACAATACTCAATGAATTAAAAAAGACCACTGCAGAACATGTTTTAAGATCTGGACATAAAAAACCCCTGCACGTTTCTGACCTTCATGTACTGATTTGTACCTGATTTTTGTTGCTGTTTTTAAAGAAACACACAGCTCAGGACGATCTGGATTTGATTCTCTTTCAAACAATGAAGAAAACAATTCCAAATTATTTTAAAAGGATTTGTGAGCACACTACACCTAACAAAACCAGACCCAACAAGATCAGCATTAACAAACACAGAACCTCTGAATCAACAGTGCCTCCGATAAAATTTTACCTTTACTTCTGTACCAGAGGTAAGAACCTCTAAAAAACAAAGTAATATTTTACTTTAAACAATAAAAGAATTTTGTGAACAAGTGTACAGAATCTTGCAAAAGGTAGCTGTTATTTGTACACTTTGGCACTGAGGGCAGTCAGCAGGCCAACAGTAAGAGCAATACTAATTATGCACAATGGCATTGCAGCAGAATGCTGATAGGTCATTGCATGCTTCTTTCAACCCTACAAAGACAATGTATGAATGTCAGCCAAATGTAGCACCCTGAGGCTTTTATTTTAAAAAAATCAACTAAATTCGAACTTTTTACAGAAATCCTACCCTGCTGCCATGCAATGAACAGACAGAACAGACCTAATAATGCTTTTTTGGTACATCATGTCAATGTTTCATCATTTAAGGTAATATTTCCAATTTAGAGAACTGATAAATAAAGTTGGAGGTACATTTTAAGGTAAAAAACCCAAAATAATTCCTGTGTGAATTAATTTACAAACCAACCTATATTACAAAATTAAAACATCAAGAGAAACGCTTTTGCTGATGACACTTAAACTTCCCTATATCTTATTTAAAAGATTTTCATTTTTCCTTCCTCTATTCTAAACTGAGGTAAGCAGCAAAAAGAGATATATAACAATAAATAGTCTTGAAAATGTGTATTATTGCATGCTTTGAATTTCTGATTAATTATGTATAGAAATATCAAGGAACACTTTACATGCAAGGAAGCTTACAATGTGAGCATAGAGACATGAGTGATGAGAAAAAATACCTGAAAAGTCCTTTAATGTGTGTATTCTTCATTTTGGAGATCTTTGACTGCTGGCAAGTATTCACTGAAGGTAACCCTTTGTGAAGGATGGACATGACTTGCTTAGGAAATTGTGTTCTGTGATAGAGACTGAGCTTTAAGGAAATGAAGGTAGGAAAAACTTACTTAGAGAAGTGCCATTTCTGACTCAGTTCAGGTATCTCAGCACCACCAAGGAACCATACTACTTACAAATCTATGGTGAACCATTTTCAACATGACCTGAGGCTTCCACATGGGGGAGAAGTACATGGGATATTAGAATCACAAATAAAATGTGGAGTAGAGTCATTAAAAATAACAAATAAATAAATAAATACTAAAAACATGGGGAAAAAATCCGCCACTGAGTTTCAACATAGACATCTTACAATACCATACCATAAAAATAAATTTTCAGACGAAGTCATATTAACAGAATCAAAAATGTCAAATCCTGAATTGGGCATAGATGTAAATACTGAAGAGAACAGACAAATAGTACAAGAGCTTTCAGATTCAGATTTCTATGAAGAAAAATGTAAAAAAAATTGTATTATCATCATAAAAATGACACTGAATAAAACAGGGAATATAATTCAAAGACCATTCATTGAGTAAGAGAAAAAAATGTAATAGGCAGTAAGTGACCTTGAGATTACATCACTTGCTAAACTTATATTAAGTTTGCTCAATAATAGCATACATTTGCAGAACAATGGCAGAAGTGACAAATAAGAAAATCTTGGGAAATCACAGATTATAGCCCTTTTTTGTACTCAGGTCTGCAATTTTCCCTATCATTTTCACTATCATTTCAATGAGATAGTGAAATAACAGAGAGTTAAAAAAAAAACACACATAAAAAAATTAAATGCTGAATGCCAGCATAATTTAGCTTCAGCTATGGTACTAGTAAGAAAGTAGCCATGCAGGGAAGCTTGTAAAATCTAAGTACATGGCAAGAAAGAGAAATATTGGAATGACAGGAAAATATGACTACAAATAGTCATGTTAAATGAAAAAAAGGGAAAATGCATGCCGCATATCAGGAAAATCTTTCTGACAGTGAAACTGTGGAATGATTTCTCAACAAACTAGAAGAAACACTTGGTGGCATAATGAAGGGAACAATGCTGGACTAGCAGGGAGGCAGACCAAAAGATCTAAAATGTATTTTCTCCATCTAATTCTAACAGACTATTAAAGGAGACAATCAATAGCCAGGGAGGTAAGTTATTTTGATAAGCTCCATGGTTTTCATTCTTTCAGAGGAAAGACTATGGTTGAAGTTGGGAGGGAAAAAAAAGGAAACACCAAGCTGTGTGCTTTCTTACAGTTACTGTTTCCCATTGTGGATGTTACCATTATCTTTACATATGAAGGGAGATTGAAATGATCTAGAGAGATCCCCCATACTACAACACTGTGATAAAGAATAACTTAAAAGAAAGACTACACAGTCTGGCACCAAATTAAATAGGGAAGAACAGAGCCATGTTTCCTGGGGGAAAGAGACAGAAGATTATGAGGTTAGTCACACTATTAGTGAGGCCAATAATGCCACTTAAAAGAAAAGTAAGTGTGATGTATAACTAAATTTTTCATAGTGTTTCAGTTTGGCAGAGAGGCATACTGCTGTACTGAAGTTATAGAGCAACTGCACAATTCCATCAGGTGAAAGGAATGAAGAAGGAATTCAGCTACTTGGACAGTTTTTTCCCAACAATTCAGCAAAACATCAAAACTATAGATGAAATTCGAGTCTAAAATGTAACTGTTGTAATTAAAATAAGCAAAACCAGTATTTAATACTTAAAGTACAATAAAATATCAGAATATACTTATATTTGAATATTGTATTATGTTATATTCCACTCATTTTTACCACAGTCAGAGCCTTAACAATTTAGACTGAATGGTTCAGAAAACAGCAGGGGTTTTTTTATTACAGATATTCTTAGTGCAGTTAATATAATCAGCTGCTTCAGGAACAGCATTAAGATGCATGAGCTACTGGTAAGTAGTTTAGAAATATACTGGCTCAAATATTGCCTACTGAAAGATACAGGAAAACAAGCATGGTCAAATGGCTTATGCATAAAACTATTAAAAACAAACGGCTAAATTGTAAACCAGCTATGCTACTGAATTAGCATCTGTATTTTCATCAGGTTGCAAGACTGTTGTGTCTCAATATCTATAACTATGAAAGGAGGATACATAATAACTGTCTCTTTAGTTTTTGAAGATTTGACTAGAAACCCTTTGGGCCAGGTAATGGGTCTCTCATCCTACTCCTCTGAGCAAATGACAAGACAAAAAATATTGACTAATTACAATGCTGCAAGAAGAAAAAAATATTTGGGCAATACATAAATTTCTAGTTACAGGTCTAACACCTAACACTAACACAACACTATTGTACTGCACACCAATTTTCTTTATTATTTTCATTTTACATTAGTAAACCAGAAATTAATGAAGGAACATATTAACTTCCTGAACTCTTATAAATGCTTTATAAGGGTTAAGAAAGTTCTATCCAGACTAACAAAGAGCATCAATTTCAAAACACTGAATATTATGTTAGCAGACAGGCTCAAGAAAGTATTTTCTTAAAAACCAGAAATGAATTAAGTCTTGGGGGAAGAGGAGGAGGGGGAGGGGAGGGAGTGCAGTGTGGGGCAGGGGAAAGGGAAAAGGGGAAGGACAATTTCCTGCGAGAACTGTGAAGCTGTTTCACAAAGCCTTCCAAAGCACCTCAGCCAGGATGAATTTTGCTGTATGTCTGCATATACTACAAGTCAAGTACCTTTACAAAGGTCATATCTCCACCTTGTCATGCTAGGAAAGGAAAGATCCCTCTCTTGACTCCTTGCATAGTTCAACACTTGTTTTGGAGAGGTGCTTGAGAAGGGCTGTTTTGTAGACTGCCATCCTTTTAATGTCTTGAAGAACCACAGTTGTAGCATGTAGCTTTTCTACTTCATGCACAGATTACTACAAATTCCACCATAACTAGCAACACCTGTACCATTCAAACAATTACTAGCTAGCCTGAATTCGGCATCAGAAGCAGCCCTCCCATCACAGGCACATTTCACAGAAGTCTTCAGGCTTGCTTCGTGCTTCACAGACTTCTCATTTTGGCCTGTTTCTGAAGAAAGTCAAAGACAATGCACACATTGGAATATGCCTTAATGTTTAGATGGAAAAAAGGTTTACCTTCAAAATCATAACAGATAGAGACAATGCATAACTCAGCACATGATTCACTTAAAGACTCTCTCACTAGGCACCTTAGCTTTCCAATAATCAAACTAGACTCTCAAAGAGCTGGGAAGGATATGAACAATTGGCTCTTTCCTAGATAACAGTGCTAGAGACTACAAACAAGGTCAACAATAGAAGGGGCTTTGGAAAGAATAGTGATAAGTTAATTAACTGATTCAGATAAAACTCTGATCTCACTCTTGAGATCAACTTAAGCTGCTAAGCATCAAGAAGGGAAAATACTTTATCTTTACTGTGTTTAGTTACCACTCCCAAGAACCTCCAGAAACTCACAAGATCTATCACTGCTTTGACAGAATGCCTGGATGAAGAATACAGAAGGCATCAGCTATCAACTCACACAGAAAGTTTGGCAAATGATGTCACACACATGCACAACACTTACCCAGCAACTGCAGACACATGTACACCACTAATACCGGGTTAAAGCCCTTGTCAGTAATTGAAGGTAGCAAAGTCAGTCTTTTGGAAGACAAAAGTTCCTATGAGCACTCCCATATGATGTGCTGTTACAAAGTATTTATTTGCTCATAAGGAATTCCGGATGACAGGAAAAGGAGTGGATAGTCTACACAAAGACAGACTGATAAATATGCCCTTTGTTAACACACATACTACCACTGGCATCCTCAATTTGTAATTATCCCCATGGATGTGACAGTATTGAAAGGTGACAACCTGCAGAAACAGGATTCTACTGCAACTTCTCAGATGTTGATGTGGTTGGAAACCACTTGATGTGGTTTGGAAATATCCAGATGTTGAATCCAAAGCAAATAAACAGCTGAGTATATGGAATGGTGGAGGCAAACATAGAAGTCTGTTGAATTTATACCGAGAATACAATGAAGACTTGCATGTTTGTTCTTTGGAAAACATCTTCCCCTGAATTATGAAGGCAACTTGTCAAAAGAGTCTAAACAAATCAACAAGGTCTCAATAAAGGCTCTCATGAGAATTGTCCAAGAGGAACATGGAAAAGAGGTGGATTAGGGGCAAAAAGTGGATTTACACAGTGTAACAATGGGTAATGAACTTTATATTACGTCAAATAAATGGGGCAAGGTGCCTTTAAAGACTGTTTCTTTTCATCATAAAAATCTCATGAAAAAGCATGCATGTGCAGCTGAGGAGAAAGAAAGCTGATGACTTATTTCTACTTTGCCTCTTCTGAAGCAATTTACCTGGAAGCAATTTATCCTCTTCTTCAGCAGAGTTCTTACTTTTTTGATCAAGTGTCCATCGGTACCCTTTAATTTGTATCACAAACAAGTCTTTATACTCCCTGGTCCTCAAAGCCTAATCATGGCATCCTCTTCCATGGGACATCACTGAATCATATGTACAACCAACTAGCAATCACTCATTTGAAAATGGGGATATCCCTTGCCACTTCTACAACCATCTTCACTACCAACTGTTCACTTTTATGTCCTTGAGTTTCTCCTTGATGCCACAAAAAATCCAATGGCAAAGTTCCCCTAGTACTAAAGAAGGAGAATTTGGTAGAGAAACTCCCTTAGAAAAGGAAAGGAATACAGCCTCTTTTGAAAATATGTCCAGGTCTGTAAGATTCTTGCAATTTAGATGTTGTTGAGTGTAAGCTCAGTAATGGAATATAAATTCTAATACGCATACAGATACATCTGAATGAGACAGAAATAAAAACTATGGGGCTTGATAAATTTATCCAACTGTATTTGTCTCTTACTTCTTGTACCTTTGTTACGGATTTGAGCATTACAGGCCTAGATCTTCTGAAACATACACACATTTCAAATTTTACTAATAAACTTAGAGGAAAATCTGTGTAACTGCATTATTATTGCAGTCTGAGATAAACTTTAATGCATAGTTAAGAAATGACATAAGATAAAAATTGTTATACTTGCTGCTTGTCTAGTCAGAAATCCCACCATCTTTATCTCTTTAAAAAGATATATTTTCATGTAAAAATACACATATCTCTTTAATAAAACAAAGATGCTATTACAAGTAAGCCCTTGTCAGCAAAGCTCATCAACCACATTATATAAACTTTAAATGTAGTAGCAACTATTCCAAAAATACAAAAGCCACAGCAAAATAAAAAAGACTAAGACTTACAAACCTAACGGAATTATTTCCAACTGGCCACAGTGTGGAATTATCTTTTCGTAAAACTCACCACATTTCACCTAGGTAATGTGGCCCAAATGGCAAAGTACAGCTCTAAAATAATGCACTGTTCAAAGATCCTTGTCAATTGCAAAGCCAAAGGCGGTACAGTGCCATATCAGCTGCAGAGACAACACATAATGAAGAGTGGAAAGGACATATTGGAGTGTCTCCCCATTCTATTGCTCCTATTGCAAAACACCAATCTCTGAACTCCCAACCTGTTTGTTACAAGAATGTATGTTTATTATTCAAGTAGAACTATGGCATATTAGTATGAAAAAGACCAATACAGGACAAAAAAATAGATACTCTGCTGCAGACTTTTTATATTTTTAGGAAGGTTAATTTTCGAACAATTCAACGTTCACCTTACATTTGAGATTTCTAAAAATATACAAAGATAGGAGAAGACAAATATAACAACTTCCTGAAGGGAGGTTATAGACAGGTGGGGCTCAGTCTCTTCCACCAGGCAGCAAGTGACAGAACAAGAGGACACAGTCTCAAGCTACTCAAGTCAGGGAAGGTACAGGTTGGATATTAGGAAGAAATTTTTCACCGAAAGAATAATAAAGTACTGGAATAGTCTTCCCAGGGAGGTGGTAGAATCACCATCTCTGGATGTGTTTAAAAAAAACTGGACATGGCACTTGGTGCTATAGTCTAGTTGAGGTGTTAGGGCATAGGTTGGACTTGATGATCTTAGAGGTCTCTTCCAACCTCATTATTCTGTGATTCTGTGATTCTGTGAAATACTCTCATTACCACCTGTTAAAAAAACCCAAATACCAACAACTCAGAAGAATACAACACAAATCCTCAACTTTCATTTAGAGACTGAACAAAATAAGCATGCACATTAAATAAGAATGCACTATGGCCCCAAACTCCAATTCCCTTCTCAGTGTCAATGAAAACTCAGTACCTCTAATGTATGTTTTGATTTTTTTCTTAAATGGGGAACAATTAAGCAAATGGTAACATCTAGACTCATCATCTGTACAGCAAAGCTCTCATTCAATTGAACATAAGCTGAAATTTAAGCATATTGAAACAAGCCCAAGCCTCAGCCAAACTGATTTCAAAATAGTTTAGGTATTAAGACTACAACTTTAAGACATGCAAGCCTATTATAAAACTGAACCATGACCTTTATTTTTCATCACTCCAAAACCACATGTAAAAGTATCACCATAAAAACAGATGTTAGAATGGTGGTCTGCATCATTAGATCTTTAAGGAATTTTACAAGCAGAAGTGGTAACTCTCCCTCTGTAACAAGAAGGTGGGTGTCATGGTCTGCCCTCAGATCACCTCAAGAGCCACCAGAAGAGGCATTAACAGATTCGTTTTCTGTTTAACTTTGAAACAAACACAGTGCACTGTGCTTTAGGTACATGCAAGATTTGGTTCAACTAAGTAGTGAGACTTTAAAGTGAAATTTAACAGTAACAATTTATTTGGATGATTTTAAGCTGCCTGCACATAAGCAACTTTCATTTTGGTAACATTACACAATTTTCTTATTAACTTTGAGAAAAACACACTACTAGACTGAAATGACAAATTACACCTGATATTCCCCAATTCATTGCCTAATATGTGACACTTATATAAATTTTGATATTTGGCTGGTTTTGCCACAGCAACCACGAAAAAGTCAAGTTGAAAATCTCTGTTGACAGGAGGAAAAGTGCCTCAACTCTGGACATGCAGAGACACACTTCAGGCTAATCAGGGAATTAGTAACATCCCCTGGAAATACATTTTTGCAGCTCCATTAGTGCTGGTGTCCATTAGTGCTTGTCACTTTTTAAACATCACCTGCAAAGAGCACAAGAGCAGCAATTACAGAATACTGGAAGTCAAGACGGTGAGGCAGAAGTATGTTTTGACTGAGCAGGAATCTTCTCTCAGAAATAAACCAAGAAAGGAAGGTGTATGCCCAGTGGAAGCAAGCTCAGGTGACATGGGAAGAACACAGAGATGCTGCTGCTACTGCAGAGAGAAAATCCATCTATCAAAGACTCAACTGGAGTTGTGCCGTGTTTTGACACAGAAGTGAATTTTTTCAGAAAGTTAGGGTCAAACCAATCAGTAGTTAGGGTTGGATATTGGCACCTGGAGTGACCACTGAAGGCATGGACATGCCTCTGAGAACACAGGGGGTTAAAAGCAGAGAACTCCCAGAGGAACTGTCTCTTTGGTTCCGGTCAGCAGCGAGTGCAGGCTCTCCCCTGCCCAGCCACGGGCTGGGTGGGGGAGGAGAAGCCATGCGGCCTGGGGGAGGTGGGACAGGGTGTGAAGGACTGGAACTGAGCCGGCCCCTGCGGACGGAAGGGTGGAGAGAAACGGAGATGGTTTTGTTCCCCACCTCCCAGAGGGAAAGAGACAGAGAGCCTGATGGCACCTAGAATTTACCGGCAGAGGAGAAGGAGAAGTGGGGGGGGGAAAGGTGCCCAGCCATGAGAACTGGGAGTTCTGGGCAGAGATTTCAGCCATCTGGGGAGTCTGAGACTTTTAACCCTTTCCTGGGAAATTAAGGCTTTGTAAAATATTACTCCTCCTCGATTTGAAGTAGAACAGAGACAGTCTGGGATCTGAGATGTTGGAAGAGGAAATTTTTGGGTGGGAGGAGATGATGGAATGGCTTGTGGCTGGACTTTTTTGATAGCCATAGACTGAACCAAATTCTCCTGCAACAGAGACTGCATTTTTAGGAAGATGCAATGGTGAGCCAAGAGACCTGCTTCAGCGACTACCAACACAGGAGTGGAATGAACAGAGAAGAGTTGAGGAGGGTGTGGTGATGCCCTCTGTCTTCAGGAAGAAGATGATCTCTGTTATTGAGACCCTCGGCCCCAGGGGAGGAAGAAAATGGCGGGGACTGTGGTCCCAAAATGAGAAGCTGAACTGCTGTTTCTTTTGGTCCTTGGCAAAGCATCCTTAAAGGAGCCCTATGAGCAGTCTTGGTCTATGCATGGTGGTGAGAGCACTGTGACATGGAAAGGAGAGTGTCACACTGGCAGATTTTCGCTGGGCGGTTGCCATGTGTGACATGGAAACACAGGAGGTGGCAACTGTGTTTCCTGGGGGGTCTATGGTGCAAGAGAGACTCCTCTCTCCCTTGATGGACTGAGAATTGATTATCTGAAAGGTGGCAACTTGATAAGGAATCCCGGGTGGTGTCTCACTGTGATTTGTTGGAAATTGGGTAGGGGGAAGACAAGTGTTTTGGAGTGTTTTCATCCTGGATTTAGTGTGTGCGTCTTTTATAGCAGAAGTAGCTTAATAAAGTTTTTTTTTTCCTTTATTTCTAAGCTTGGGCCTGCTCTGCTCTGTTCCTGATCACATCTCACAGCATTTATTTTGGGAAGGTGTATTTTCATGGGGGGCACTGGCATTGCGCCAGCATCAAACCATGTCAAGTTGAAGCCAGGCAGAACTGTGGTGGACAGTAAAAAGAGTTTTTCAAATATATCAGTGGAGAAATTACTTCAGCCCATTACAGGAGGAGGATAGGGACACACACAGGAATGTAGACAAGACAGAGGTGTTCAATGTATTCTTTGCTTCTGTCTTCAGCATAGATAATGAAAAAAGGAGGTCTCAGTGCCCTGAGTTGGAGGTCTTCAATTGCAAGAATGATCAATTTCCTGCCGAGCCTGAAATTGTGGGGGATCTACTGCTCCAGCTGGATTCTTATGAATCTACAGGGCCTGATGGAATTAATCCAAGAACACCGCAGAGAGCTGGCTGATGTCATAGCAAAATCTCCCCATGATTTTTGAGTGGTCTTGGGAACCTGGACATGACCCAGATGACTGGAAGGTGGTGAATATTGTCCTGATTTTCAAGAAGTGCAAGAAGATGGACCCTGGAAACTACAGGCTTGTGAGTCTCACTTCAGTACCTGGTAAAGTTATAGAGAAGATTATTTAGGGAGGTATTAAGAAATACCTGAGAGACAACATAGTCTTTCAGTCAGAGCTAGCACAGGTAAGTCCTGCTTATCAAACCTGATTTCTTTTTAGGACAAGATAATCCACCCAGTTGATCAAGGGAAGCTAGTGGATGTAATCCTTTTGGATTTCAGAAAAGCTTTCAATGCTCTCTCTCACAGTATCCTTATGGATAAAATGTGCAGCACACAGCTGGATAAATACATCATGGGTGGGCAACAGGCTCAGGGGTATGGCACAATGGGGTGACACCAGTCTGGTGACCTGTCACCAGTGGGGTTCCACAGGGCTTCATATTAGCCCTGTGCTCTTCAACAACTTCATAAATGACCTGAAGGCAGGACTGGAAGGGATACTACACAAGTTCACAAATGATACTGAACTGGGACGAGCTGTTGGCTCCCTCAAAGGCAGGGAGGTCCTGTAGAGAGACCTCAGCAAATCATAGGAATGGGCAATCACCAACCATATGAAGTTCAACACGGGAAAGTGCCAGATTCTGCTCCTGGGATGGGGCAACCCTGGATGGATGGACAGACAGACTGGGGAATGAGATGCTGGAGAGCAGTGCCATGGAAAGGAACCTGGGGGTCCTGGTCAGTAGCAAGTTGAACATGAGCCAGCAGTGCCCTGGCAGCCAGGAGGGCCAAGCGTGTCCTGGGGGGCATCAGGCCCAACACTGCCAAGCAGGCAAGGAAGGAGATTGTCCAACTCTGCTCTGCACTGGGGCAGCCTCACCTCGAGTGCTGGGGGCAATTTTGAGCACCACATAAGAAAGATATAAAGCAATTAGAGGTCATCCAAAGGGGAGTAATGAAGATGGTGAAGGGCCTTGAGGAGAAACTGTATGAGGAGTAGCTGAGGTCACCTGGCCTAGCCTGCAGAAGAGGAGACTGAGGGAAGACTTCATTGCAGTTACAACTTCCTAATGAGGGGAAGAGGAGGGGTAGACACTGATCTCTTGTCTCTGCTGCCCAGTGACAGTACCCAAGGGAATGGCCTGAGGTTATGTCAGGGAAGCTTTAGGTTGGATATCAGGAAATACATATTTCTTCACCCCAGAGGGTGGCTGGGCACTGGAACAGGCTCCGCAGGGAAGCAGTCACAGCACCAAGCCTGACAGAGTTCAGAATGCATTTGGATATGAAAAGGCATAAACCTTTGCTTAAAAAAAATCCCACTAGGTATATTCTGTATTTATGTCACTCATTTAAGTTATAATCCAAGTTGCATATAATAAAAAGCACATATGTGCACGACAGGCAAAACTCCACAGTACTTAGTTATAAATAATATAAATTATTAGTTTTAAAAGTAGAATTTGGGAAAATAAAAACACTTAAGATCATTAAGTTGTTTTAGATGTTCAGTGTGTCTGAGCCATGCACTATCAGAAGAGCTTACAAAAGGCAGCTACAACCCCACTACAAAACCATGAAATTGAGAAAACCCTGGCAACCTCCTGGCAAAAGCAGTGCTATTAACGTGATGCATCGCCTCTGCTGTTTGATCCAGCCCTCCCTTCCCAGCATCACTGCCAATCAGGACTGCCACCTGCTGACCACCTTCTTGCTAGGCCTTAAACTGCAGCAGTAATTAATTAGCACAGGGGGTGGCAGACATGTTAGATGGACTGAAAATATCCATTTGGGAAACAAGGTATAATGTTTCTGTTCAAAGAAGAAAATTTTCATAACACACTTTAAAGAAAAGGGAAAATTAAGAATGTTAATCTGTCCCAATGCATCACACCTGAATAATGGCTCTACTGTCATTGAGCAATATTGCCAACTTATCTGTAAATAACTGTAATTATATATAATTATATAATTATATATATAATATAAAATATAAAAATAATTTGAGGAAATGCATATATTCAGGAAAAAAGTAATAGTAAAAATCTAACAGTAAAATCTTTTATAATCATTAAAATAATCCACAAATTAAAATATCTGACAAATGCACTCTCAAAAGACAAAATCCTTTTTTTATTATTTTGCCAAATTAGTATTAGCCTGCATTAAAAAAAATATTCTGCTTTGTAGAAAGGTAAACAGGATACTTCACCCTCATATTTAGAAATAATGCATACAAGATTTCACTAATAAAATTTAAAATATACATTACCAGTATCATAACAAACACAAAGGTAAATCCAAATAAACATTATAACAATAAATTATTGAAGCATATTCTGAAATATATACCTGCCCTCTACTTTCAAGTTACTCTTTATTACTCAGTCTCTGGTAACAGTACATTTCCCTCAAGGATTGATTATGTAAATCTGTAATGTCTAAAAAAATGTATGAAGCAGAGCTGAAACAAAAGACCAGAAATCAGACTCAAGTTTAATATAACTAGAAGCAAGTTATACCAACTACCATCTTCCCTTCTTTCTTTAGCCTGTAATTACATAACAACAACAAAACTTACAAATATAATTTTTGAAACTGTCTAGACTTTCAGACTCTTAAAATAACTGTAAACTGAAAGAGCAAACAAGTTCCCCTGCAGTGAGCCATACTTTGCGGCAATACTTTACGAAGAAATATTTCATGGTAACAGATATAGGTCCTAATATTCTCACTGGAGCCACAGTCATCACATACATCTGAATATTTATTATGCTGACAATCAGTCATGACAAATCTTTGTTCCTATCACACACAAAGTTTTTGAAGACAATGGTCACAGCATTCAATTAAGACAGTAAAAATAACAACACCATATCTCAGAGCCCATGTTCTTATAAAAATTCTCTGTAGTTTTAAGACTGCAGAAATACACATCAATCAAGTATGCCTAAAGTGTTTCCACCTTTCACACATCTAGAACTGATAAATATGTTAGTGTTGTTCTGCTCCATGAATACACACATTCACCAAAACCTATCAAAAGTTAATACATCTGTGATTTGATTATTTTCTGTGTATGGCAGTGCATTAATTTTCAACTCTTTAACATCATTTAGATTCTTTACAGCCTGAATATAATTTTTATACATGGGACGGGAGTGAGGACTTGAGGTAATACAAAGAACAAAAAATTGCTTTGTTCTCTCAGAAGATTTTTATCTCCTTCACAGGGCATTTAGAGGCAAGAACTTACTCAGTAAGTTGCTATCACTCTTTCTTACATTGGAGGAAAGGTTGCTTGAAGTATTAATCTGATGATCCGAGGAGTTAAATCCATAAGCTTATACACACAATGCAGGAAGTAGGCTATTTTTCTTTTATACCTCAAATAAAAAGCAAACTCTGTTTATCTTGAGAGATCTAAGAGATTTTCTTATCTGGAATTGCTACTCTGTACCTTATGCATTTTGATATATAATCTGGTACAAAAATACCTCCCTGCATCAATGTGATATCAAATGAAGCAACTTCAGAACATGTATGAACAATGATTTTAACTTCCCATCATGTTAGTGTTTTGTCTTTCTAGGGAAGCCCTCTCATCATTTCAATAAATATTGGAAAACCCGGAAGTAGATTATATAAACAAAGAAAGAGATAACAATGCACTAGCCACCCTAATGTACACAGAATATGCTACAATTTTCCTTTTCATTGAAAAGGCAGTATGAAATTACAAGTGGTGATCTGACAAATTACTTCCTTGTTTTCTGCTGCTGAGAGTTTGTTCAGCAATGTGCCTCAGCGTCATGATTTACCCATTTGGCTGCAGCACTGGTGTTCTCCCAATTAAGACAGTTTCCACACCCATTTCACTGCTCTTCCCTACCACTGATCCTGCCTGGTATGCATCTGACTTTGACTAGCCTGGGTGGTCTCCTGTCAGATCTCACTGATCAGTGTCTCTCTCCACCGGTTGCCTTCTGGGGAAACTCCTATCAACTGCGCTCTTACATGCATCTGACAACTTTATTAGCTGACTCTGATAGTGCTTCAGAACATCTTCACGGTGCACACACCCTTCCTCAAACAACCCCATCTTTGTAATAATTCTATTAACACTTCAGCTTTTATACTCAATAATAAGGTTGAAATGAAGGTTGAAATTTCACATTATGTGCAAGCCAGGGGTTAGTTTTCACGTTTGGGCTCAAAAAAATCAATCCTGGATTGATTTTTGTGTATATATTGTTATTGTCAGAGGATTAATTGATGAACTTTTCATTTGATGAGTCAAGTGAAATGGGCTCCAAGACACAGAGTGAGGAGAATTTTAATTTATTCTACTTCTTGTTGCGGCGCAGCAACACTATCTATTGTGATATTTTGTTAGATTTTTCCTGCTCAAAAACAATGTGTAGAGTACCTCTGATTGCAAAGCTGAATTTCTGAGTATATGCACATCCCATATTGAAAATTGTCTGAGTTAGAAGTTCCTGAATGGATATTCATTTGGTGGTTGTTTCTTTTTTTAATTGTACTTTTTGTTACTGTTTGTTTTCTGAGAGCACCCTTTAGTTTTAAATGTTCTGTGTAGATTTTCACACTTTCTATTATTAAAACATATTTGAAATTCAGACTTTGGAAATACAAGCCTAGATTAACACAAGAAATCTCAATTCAATAGAAAGTATAACCTCATGCTTCACTTATGCTGCACTAGAATTTTTTTTACCACAGCTTTCAAATGAAAAAACTCACACTCTCACATTTAAAGTCTAACTTTTTCTGTTCTAAAGTTGACATTAGAAGTTGATATTTTAATCTCTGATACACAGTAGTGTCTTTCTGTAAAAACACACACATGATGTGTTTAAGCTCAGAGTTCCTCTAACTTACCTGCTGAACACAACAGACCAAAAGTGTTGTGTGCAAGTAAAAAACAGTCTATTTGTAAGCTGGTGCCATTAAGCTCTCCCAGTTCTTGTTGGCTCCATAAGAAATACTGGTTTTGAAGCAACAGAAGGGGGCATTGCCCACTCTGACTTTCAAACGAGTCTGCAAGGCTCTATTTAATAACCTGGCATGTCTGAAGTATAGGAGGCACAAATGTATTTTCCGAGGCCAGAAAAGGAGGCAAAAAGATGGCACATGAAGTGCCCTTATAATCCAACATAAACCTCCTGCAAAGTTCAAGAAGGTTTGCCTGAGGATTAGAAAGCAATCTGGTACAGAACAGGCTGCAATCACTGACAAGCACCAGTAAGATAAGGGTGTTCAGTTACTGTGGATGAAAGGAGAACCAGAAGCAAGGATCATCTCACAGCTAAGAGAAAGAGCACAAAAATATATAGATCTTTTTCAAACAGTCACAAATTCTTCTGAACTGTGTTCTTCCAGCACCCTTCTATAGAAAGACCCACATACCATAGGGACAGGAAACAGCAATTCTTAATTGCTATTCAATAAGGGCATTTTAGCCCACTTGGGAAGCCCCACAAGAATCAATGCTGCTCCTTACACAGTGCTGTAGAAACACACCTGAAGTTCTGTCTCCTACAAAATCAACATCCAAATTTTTGCTGAGATCCACAGAGAAGTATTACTAAATGAGACAAAGTAAGAATGATAAAGGTAAACAAAGGAACAAAAGAAAGAGGGATTAAAGACAAATGAGATGGTCTAGAACTAAAACCAGAGTTTAAAGATCAAGCTGAGAGCTGGTCTGCAGGTCACTATACCCACTCTCCATGATATCTGAAAAGCCATGGCAGTCAGAAGAACTCCCAGGTGACTGGAAAAGGAGAATCACTGTGGCCATCATTAAAAAGGGTAGAAAGGAGAACCCTGGGAACTCCCCATCAGTCAGCCTCACCTCTCTACCTGGGAAGATCATGGAACAGATCCTCCTAGGAATTGTCTTAAGGCAGATGGAGGACAGAGAGGAGACTGGAGAGAGCCACCATAGCTTCAGCAAAAGAAAATCCTGTTTGACCAAACTAGTGGGCTTCTATGATGGGCTGACTACATCAGAGTACAAGGGAAGGACAATAGATGTAATGTACCTGAAATTCTGTAAAGCCTTTGGCACAGTCCCCCAAAAACATCCTACTCTAAATTGCAGAGACAGATTCGATGAGAGAACTGATATATGGATTACAGTAATTGGATGGTCACATCCAGAGGAACATAACGGCTCAGAGTCCTGATGGACATCAGGGACAAGTGGTGACTTTCAGAGATCTATACTGGGACCACTGCTGTTTAACTCCTTCATTAAGGGTATAGATGAAGTGACCAAATGCACCTTCAGTAAATTTGCAGGTGACACCAAGCTGAGAGGTGAAGTTGACACTCCCAAAGGACACAACGCCATCCAGAGAGACCCAGTCAAGCTCAGGATGTGGGCCTCTAGGAATCTCATGAAGTACTGTCCTTTCAATGCCTGCCCTCACTGCACTGCAACAGACAGGTTATTTTACCTTTCTCATGTATCTCCTGATTACAACCAACTTCAGTCATATGCCCACCTAAGTATAAAAATTACTTCAAGTAATATTTCACAGTCAAGTACTGCATATACAAAGTAATCAGATCTATGTATATACTCAACACACATTTCCGTTGTGTGATTCTTTCCATCATTTCCCCCTACAATTGTAGTGCAGGTAATTTTCCAATGAGAAACCTGTATTTATAAAGTTACTGATGTATCTAAACAGATCTTGGCATCTTAGTAAGTAAATCCTTATGAAAACTGGACATCAATTTTCTGGACAGAGGTAGGCTTCATGTATTTTTAAGGGGGTCTAACAGTCTTACTCTTACTTCTTTATTGGGTATTGGCTTGTTTTTCAGTTTTTCAGTTGTTGTCTATAGTAGCGCATATTAAAAAAAAACACAGGAAATGTACACAGAAAAAAAAATCAGATGTGTAAGATGGGTACTAAATACATTTTGCTCATGGGAAGTTTTTACACAGTGAGGTATGTGCTGATGGAGACTGAAAACCTCTCTTCTTAACAACTACAGTCTGGAAAAGAACTGCACAAGACTCTCAATTGCTTTTTAAGATCTGGAATGACCACACAGAGGCATATTTAAGACAACCCAGTCTTCAGAATCATTCAGAACTTCATCTCTGTAATAAAAATTACCAAGAGAAGCCCAACCCACTGTTCCCTTTACAGTCAATGAAGTGAAGAAGTGAATATCTGGAAGGTGATTCTCATTGGGTAGCTATCCTGAAGAGCCTAAGTTTCCATAACAGCAGCCATGCAGATGTAAAAACAGATGCAATTTCTATTCCTGTTCCTGACTATGCTGTCCTTTGTGCCTACTGTAGCATCTATCATGGAGGAACAAAGTAATCCGATACAGTTCAAGCGCCTGAGAAGAAGGTACTGCCAGAGTGAGGGAGAAGAGAGCTGGTGTCTCTTCATCTCTGCCATCACAAGATGCTAATTTGAAATGCAAGCAGAAATGTGATCCTGTGATTTCAGGTAACCTTAGGCAAACCTTCCAAGGATAATCTGGATACATCTCACTGCATCCACTGATAGTGCAGATTTCTGGGATCAGTCCTTTACAGTGTGTGTTAAATATTAAGCAATGCATCTACATAGATATCATCAGGAATACTACAAACAAAATCAATGGTGATTCAGTTCCTGAAACTAGTGACTGTAAAATATTAATAAAAATCACTTCAGAAATATACTTTCCTAGCCCATGTAAGCATCTTTAGAGTTTAGTTTTCTGCACCAGATATTTTGTAATTACTCTTCACTATTAAATGAATATTACTGAGAAGTATCCAAAAGTAGGACAAATATTACTGTACTTCTCACAAAAGAGAACTAAAGCAATTGAAAATACACTTTGTCAAAAATGTCACTGAACTTTCATACGTAATACAAATACTAGCAGTGAAGTTGCAACCTGATAAAACTGAGATTTTAAATGAAAGTACTACCCTGCTACTTATAAATCAAAAGAGAGTGACTTCTTGAAGTTAAGCTGCTTGTTATATAAAATTGAATCAGACCAGCATGAGATTTCATGCAGAATTTTTTGGAGCCTTGCTGTGTAACTTTAAAATACACTATAATATTATAACTATGGAAACTTAACTGATAGTAACAATCTGATAAAATTTTGAGACGCTGTGTGGGGTTAACACTTTCAGAGCCATAAACCGATTTCAAGGCCAGACATTCATCCAATGTGCCACTCTCCTGAACTGGACATTTATTTGGAGACAAGTTTCTGTCTTTGCACTATATTCAGCTGAGGGTTTGAGTTCTAGCCTGGGCTGCTAATTTTGATCTGTGAGCACAACTCACCATCAGTTAGGAATTGTTTAAAGGGATGAAAATGTTCATGGTAGAAGGAGAAGAGAAAAGAAATAATAGGTACTTCTTAAAGAGAGAGTATCAAGGTAAAAAGAATTGCCACCTGGGAGAAAACTATTACATTACAGCTCTAATTTGTGTGTCAAATGCCAGAAACCATTTTGAATGTATTTCCACAGAAAAAGTCCCATCTGCTTTTCTTAGATGGGGATTCTTCTTAGTGGTTTTGTTTCTTCACCGATTCTGAACACAAAACCTGTTACTTCTCCAATACAGGCAGGCTGTAAGAAATACACCATTTTACAAACAAGCAGGCCACAGCTCAAGCTTCAGTGCCTTGTCCTCCCTTCTGTAAAAACTAAACTTCCTAAGAATTTCCCAGACTTATAACTACACAATGCAAAAATATAAAGGAAAGTAAGTAACATAGATCATAAGAATGTTTCAACAGAACCAAGAAATGGCCATCACAAACACTAACTGTGAGAAGGTTAATAATCCCTAAAGTCAAATACCAAGACTGGAAGATGCAGGAACAATGTACTTACCCATTTATATTGGAAAAAAAAAAAAAAGAAGAAAAATATATTAATTGACACTAAATGTGGACACTTGAAAGAATGAAAGCATCTTTATTTCCTTCCAACACTGATACTTCTGATGATATTATGAGAGAATCATCCTTTGCAACCACATTTGTCAAAAATTCCTTTCTTAGGCCCCCATTCAGAACAGGGCTGCACACACAATTCACCTCCTGAGATCCAGCCATATATCTCTCTTCAGGACCAGGTAAGGGCAAAATGTTTTCATCAAGAGACAATAAAAGACAAACGAGGTGAGGGAAAACACCAAAGTCAACAGACAATGAAAGACCAGGAAAAGAGCATTCAAAAAAGCATTCAGGTAAAGCTTTACAGAGTTTGAAAAACACAGGATTTTATTGATAAAATTATGAACTGGGGAGGGGGACTTCTCCAAGTTCATTATCACATGTTGCTCAAATTTCCTATGTAAGTATCAGAAATCTTGTTTTTTGTAAAATTATTCAATTTTTACTAAAACTCCACCATAATAGGGAAACTACATTATTCCCATATAAGCAAAGTAAGAATATTTTGTATTTGCTTTTTGATACTTTCCTCAAGATATCAATTTGTAATTAGGACATTATTGTGTTACTAGTAAATAGTCTTGCAGTCACTGGATTTTAAGTAACAAGCTTAGAGCCCTTCAGAAGAAAAACAGTATTTCTAATCAGTAGTATTAAATTTTATAATTTGAGAGGAACATTGATATTTCCAAATAATCAAACTGCCATTCTGCATTCTCACAAAATAACTTAGGCTGCTTTTAGCAATCATATTTCAACATGCAAAAAAAGGGATTCTTTTCCAGAAGCATCAATAACTGCTCTCATTCTTCTATTGCACAGCTTGTTGTGAGGCAGATATCCAAAGTCATCCCAAAACACCATATGAGTGTTGATTTAAAGGTTAAATAGTAATCTCTCTTTTTTTCTTTTTAACTCCTTTCCCTATGTCTCCTGGTGGAGTTCCTCAATTATCTTACAAATATCATCTGATACACAGACTAGGAGTCAACTTGGAAGATAAAATATGCAACTGCATCCACAGCATCAGTTCGGATTCCCTGGCTCCTGAACCTAGCCTCTGGCAGAATGCAACTGCAGGCAGATGTACTGGGAAAAGGATACCTCAAAAGGCACATCTGCAGCAGTTCTACCCAGGCTGACCTGGTCATATGCTCTTTACAGCTCTGCTAGCCCAAGCACAAAAGACCATCACTAGCTTTGCTCATGGTAGAGCAGCATCTATCTGTACCTGTCAATCTACAGGCCTCTTCAGTCTGATCTTTAAATTTCTTGGTAGGTCTAGATTTTTTTTCTCCCACACTAAACTTCCTGTCCCATTTGCATCTTGCCATATAGATCAGTCATGCTAAAACTGCCTCTCTGGAAAGTTCCCGTTGTATGGTACATTTCCACCAAATACAGACAGTGCCCAGATTCGTGTTTTAATATTAAAACATTCACTGATAACAACATGGGGTTTTTTTGCCTCTGTGTTTCTTATTTCCTCGGTTTCTTTCTTATCCTTCACAACAGAAATTCCAAATATTACCTAGCAGATCTCTTTCATTCATTTATTGCTTACCAAATTAGATGAAAAAAGGCATAATTATTTCTGTTGGCTATAGTTACCTCTTCCTGTTAATAGGTTTACCTAAAAATACTGTAAAGACTTGGCTTTTAATTATATTTATAGAATCACAGAATCATTTGGAAAAGGTTGGAAAAGACCAGTAAGATTACTAGCCTAGCTGTTAATCCAGCACTGCCAAACCCACTGCTAAACCACATCCCAGAGTGCTTCATCTACACATCTTTTAAATCTCTCCAGTGATGGTGACTCCACCACTGCCGCAGGCAGCCTGTGTCGGCACTTGGTCATTGTTTTGGTCAAGAAATTCTTCCTAATATTGAAATTAACCTATCCTAGTGCCACTTGAGCCATTTGCTTTCATCCTATTGCTTGTTATCTGGGAGAAGTGACAAACCCCCACCTGGGTATAGCCTCCTTTCAAGGCAGTTGGAGAAAGTATTAAGGTCTTTCCTGAACCTTCTGTTCTCTAGGCTAAACAACCCCAGCTTCCTCAGTCACTCAGTGACTCATCAGATTTGTGCTTCAGATACTTCTCCAGCTCCATTTCCCTTCTCTAGGCTTGTTCCAGCACTTAAATGTCTTTCCTGTGATGAGGGGTCCAAAACTGAATGCAGGATTCGAGGTGCAGGCTCACCAGTGCTGAGTGCAGAGGGACAATCACTGCTCTAGTCCTGCTGTGCACATATTCCTGATACAGGCCAGGATGTCATCAGTTTTCTTGGCCACTTGCTCAAACTGCTGGCTCATGTTCAGTCACTGCTGATCTGCACCCTCAGGCCCTTTCTGCTGGGCAGCTTTCCAGGCATTTCGCTCCCAGCCTGCAGCTCTGCATGGGATTGTTGTGACCATGCACAGGCCCCATACCTCACCTTATTGAAGCTGATACTGTTGGCTTCTGTCAGTCCAGATGTGAATTTACTCCTTTATTCACTGCCTTAAAGAAAAGCTAGTTTTCCCCATTTCCTTCTTGTCGTTGGAATCACCAATTAAAACTACTTTGCTGCTATTACAAATTTAATTTTGCTTTCTTTGCTATTTAATACAGTTTGCTTTAACAGAGTTTTTTAAATTTACTAATTTGAAGATAGTTCTATTTACTCCTTCACAAGCTTCTTGAGAAGGTATTTGAATATGATGTGTGATTATAAAATCATTGTTCATTTATGTATTACATCACATTCATATTCAATAGTTAATCAGAAGCCCAAACATACACAGTTCTGAACACACTACGGCTAATCAGTTAAAAGTTAAGCTTACATGCTGGAACAAGCTTTAGTTCTGTCTTCCTTGAACTTGTATCCACTCTTTCTCTCCAAAAGTGAGAACATCAAGAGCAACCATGACCATCAAAGCACTAATGTTTTGACAACATTCCTGCTTTGCCAAGTCTTTTGAAAACGGTTGAAAGTTGTCCTCAATGCAAAGTTTATACAGGAAGTTTTCTCCTAGGATTTCCATAATAATTTTCAAAATCACTAGCACATACCTCTTTTTGCCTTTCTCATCTACTACATCTCCAAGTCAAAATATTTTTACCTACAACCAATATTACTTTTATTACCTAACGATCCAGTAAATAACAGGAGTAGAAGAGAAAGGAGTGTTGCATCCCGGAGTTTGGGTTTAGATTAGGGTTTTTAATTTATGTTAAAATAAGTCAAGTTCTGTAATCCCGCGTTTCCCCTGCGTTGTTCCCCCCCGCGGTTTCTGGCCCCATGTTGCCTGCTGCCGGCTCTTACCCCTGTGCCGCTCCTGTAACCACCCTGCCATCCGGCCCCGGGAAACCCCGTGCTGGCCACACGATCCCGCTCAGCCCAAGGCTCGGTGCCCGCCCCTGCGGGGCTCTCTGGTTGGTCGCTGTTGCTGGCGTCACCGCCACGGCAGCTGCCCCTATTGGGCGGCAGGCCGTGGATCCTCTCGCCCCGCCCCTCCATAAAGCCCTATCCCGCCGGCAGTCAGACGCCATTTTCTCCCATGCGAGTGCCGGGAGCGGTCGCGTCTTTCCATCGAACCGCGCCATACGTGACCAATAAACCATTCCTGCTAAGCACGGAGTAAATGGACAAATTCCTTCCTCTTTGCCGGGTCCCTAGCGCACGGTAACAGAGGCTGGCCAGCCCCATGCACCCGAGACACGGAGCCGTGTCCGGGAACCCGCGGCAGCAAACCCCGGCAGCACGTGGAAGCTACGCCACAGCCGGGCTCCCAAGAGCCGCGTGCAGCCGGGGAGAGCAAAAACCCACGCCGCAATAAAACCCACGCCGCAGGAGGACTAGAGGAATTTCAGCCCTTGGTTTTGGGCTCTCCCTCATTTCTGCTCCATGCCTTACCCAAACTCCCACAAAACTGGCAGATTCAGGCTTTTCATTTTCTTAGACAACCTACATCGAACTATTCTTTAAATTCAATTTGGAATTTATTATAAATAGCTACAGAAAAGGAAAACAAACAGAATTTCTAAGCTTGAAGAATAAAGCTCCTAATCATCCATTTACTAGTCTTTGTTTATACTGACTTTAAACAAAACATAACTTTATTCACAGTGAGCAGTATTTTTCCCATGAAAATGATTGCTGATTACAGCATTTCTCTAACAACATTTGGTTTGAGGTTTGGAGATTTACACAGATCGCTCAACTAAACTCTGGCTTTAGGCAGACACATTCTAATGTTCAGAATTTCTGTATCTAAGAGATGAACCATTTTTGCACAGTAAATTGGCTGTAAAATCAGTAGTTGATGTCCAGGAACAGAATAGAACAGCAATTTTTGCAGTAATTTCTAAGCTATAGAAGCATACATCTCCAAGTGAGTGAAATGCAAAGGATGGAAACTGCTGATCCAGCTTGTCCTCTGTGCAGAATAAAAAAACTGAATGACAAAGTCTTGTACTAAAGGAACTTAAATGGATACTGTACATTTGATTTAAATAATTTCTTTAGTGTTGTTACAGATTTGCAAGAGTGGTAGTTGAAGTCCAAACTATTGTAAGTTATCTGCTCTAAAAAGATGACTATGTATTTTAGGGACTGCAAATGTATCTTCCCTCTAAATGATTTTTAAAAACTCAGTCTTTTTTAATTATTAAAAATAATCTAAGCTCAAAAAGAAAACAAAGAATTTCATGGGAAAGAAACATAAAATACATAGGTTGAGAAAAAAAAAAGGACAACCAGCACCTGTATTTTTATGACTTGTGTTAGAGTCATATGGAATTGAAAATGTGAAAATAAATTCTTTTTGAATTTTGCTAAAGCTGTAAGACCACTATTTAAAAAGCAAAATACTTGAATGCTGTACATAATGTTAAAAAGGGAAAACAATGGATGTAAAAGATGAATCGCTCCTTTGAACAGTAGCCAGATGCAAATGGCAGTATTGTATACACAGTCTGTTTGACCTTCCAGTATTTATGACGAATTTTACTGAACTTTTCAGCTGTTCTGGCTCTGAAAGCAGTATCATGCAAACCTAACTCCACACATCTCTCTAGAACTACTTTTAGTTTCTAAATCCAAACCATATAAAAACCCCCAAAATGATAAAGTGACTTCCAGCCAGCCCTTAAAGAATGGAATTTGGTAAGCTATGATCCACTGTTGCGGGAAGAATCACTTTGAATGGTGACAGTGAGAAAAAGGCATATTTTACATGAGCAGTAGCCATCAGAGATATTTATAACTTGATTATACCTGATTCAAAAATTGTTGAGGCAGTCAAGACACAGACTCTCAATGCCATTGGCTTTTTCAAAAGAAGTTAGAACTTTCTAAGAACCTATTATTTTCAGAACAACCTTTTCACTGATCAAATATATATCTGTATTTGTATCTCTATCAGCATTACATAATTCTGAACCATCTACCTGAAAAAATACCAGGTTCTAATTATTTCAGTTTTAAATTGAAAATTTTCAATCCGATCTGTTTTCAAGCAGATGAGTAATTCTTGAAAGCTTTTCTAATAAAACAGAAGTTTTATTCATCTGAATGAAATCTGCATTTTCTGGGACATAATAAAGACTCCCCACATTTTCTAATACTTTCCTGATATTTGATTCTCAAAATACTAATTGGCAATCAGAAAACCAGTGTCAGAGACTACTCCTCATAAACCCAAGACCACCACACACAAAACCAGAAATCATGTAGAAAAATGGATATACATCCTTTTCTTCCATTTAATAACAAGTCTTTTCTGGAGATTTCAGAGGGATTAACATCTATCCTATTAAGTCCAGCCCGCCATTCTTTGGCCATGATTGTCCTAGATAATATACTGAAATAAAATTTGTCTTGCACAGAATGCTATAACAAACCACTTTTTAAATTAATATATTACACACAAGTGAAAAACAAAGGTAGTCATTCCAACATTTGCTGCAGAGATGCCAAAGACATTTGCAGTGTTAGGCAAAAGAACCCAGAGGTCCCCTATTCTCCTAAAAAAAAAAATCTACTGACAACCTTTCTCTTGAAACACTGCTGAGCTGAGCTAGAAGTTTGTTCTCTCACTTGTTGACAGGATGAGTATTCTAAAACTCATTTATTTAGCTTAAATATAGATACATATACAAGCAGTTGAACTGCAGAGGTGTGCTAGTATTTGGCAAATAATTACATAGAAGTTTCCACCTCAACAACAGTTATGAGATTTTAAAAGAAAGAACACTTAACATTTCATAGTGAAAATGGAAAAGTACAATATTATGATTAATTCTGTACAAAGAATTGACAATATGATATGCCATTTTTGAGTAACTGGAAACATGATCAGTATGCAAAATCAGGAAGTCCTCAGACCAGATATGTAATCACCTATATTTATAAAGTATCACTGCCATACCCACAGTCAAGTCAGCTACACTGAAACCTCTATAACTAGTGCATAAAAGCAAATTAAGTGCAATGTTCCTGACATACCACTTTTGAGAATAATTTTCAGAGTTCCCTAACAGGCTTTTTCTCAGCATTGAATGTTCTGTTCTAACTATGGGCTCCAAGGGGAAAGATGCAGAAAAGGCAGGATCTATTAGCTACTTCTAGAAATTCTACATCAAAATAGTGAAAATGTAAATAAAGACAGGTGTTCAAAATTAAGTTTTAAAATGCTAATATAAGACCAAGATGATGATGATGATGATGATGATGATGATAATAATAATAATAATAATAATAACAATAATAATAATTTTAACCCTCTCCTGATAAGGTTTGTAATTCTTTAAATTGCAAGAAAATAATTTTGATACAGTAAGGATTTGAGTAATGCATACAACCTTCTTCATCCTTTTTACTGCTAGGACTTTTTCTACTATATTTTTTCCTGGCACATTTGCACTGAGAGAAATAATCCATATTTATTTTAATACATATTTGGTGCTGCTGTTTAATTTTCTAAGTGAAGTGTCAAAACCAAGCTTTGCAAAAAAAAAAAAAAAAACTTCCCACACTTGAGCTTAGCTGGGTTTACAACAAGAGACAAACAAATAAAACACCCTGAAAAAAAAAAAAAAAACTAATCAAAAAGAGTAGCAGTACAAAGCATTTTGGGAATCCTAATGGGACAAAAGGTGCCTTTGTAATTGGACCACAAAACCCTGGAAGTATTCAAGGTAACACAGTTGTGGAGGGAAGGGGAAAGCATCATATCATTGGCAGGTGCAGAATCTTTAATCTAGCATTTAAAGGCCACCATTCCCAGAATGTGGCAATTGGGCTAACAGGATTGACACTGGGGAACTCGTTCAGCAAGTACACCAACCTCTGAATGGTGAGGATTTCTCTCAGCAGCTGCCTGAACGTCAATCAGCTGAAGGGGAATGTTACAGAGGTCACAGTTTGGGGCTGTTCTCTATGCCTGACATTTCTATCCATTAGTCAGAAAGACAATGAGAGACGGACAAAGCCCAGGCATTACCATAGTCCCATTCAGTGGTAAAACAAAATTGAGGGGAGTGGGAAAGGCCTCTAGACACAAAATGATCAACAGACGAACAACTCAACCTACCCTCCTCAAGGGAAAAATCAGGAGAGTGCCACACCAATGAACAGTCCCAGGCTACAGGGACAGTGACAGCTCCGAGAGGGAAGGTTAATCCCACACAAAGACATCATTTTTCAGTTCAACACTAAAGTTTAGCAAAGCTTATTTCTAAACAAAACGGAACGTCTGTGTTTGACCTTGTGGGTAAGGCCTTTCAATGTGAATAGCCTGGGTTTAAAAAAAATCCAAAAGGCAATTACAAATCATAGGAACAGTGATAGAACATTATAAATTAAGAAATGTATAATTCAGTTATATAAAATAATGAGCATGATTAGATTAGAGTATCTATTAACCCATAAATCTATAGCACAAGGAGATAGAGGTTAATCTAGGAGATAAGCTCTCATATCCAAGAAATAAGTTTCTGATAAACTCACAGCTAAAGCAGCCTTGTCTATCACTTAGGTTGACAGTCTTCATCTCTGTACAACAGGCAAATTAAAACCAGTGATGTTTTGCAAACACTAAATCCCAGCATTTAGAGGGGGAACTTGGGTTAAGTAACCTAAGCAGAGCAAAATTATTTGAAATCTACTTTTCACTTTGATACTTCTCCAGTGTTAAAAAAATTGCTTAACTCAATTTGCCTCTACATATTAATTTCAGGAAAGGATTAATAATTTTTACTAAAATACTCACATAAACTAGAGGACAAAGCATCATACCTGGTACACCTTCACACAAACCACATGGTTAATACATGCATGTAGTTTAAGCATAACTCTGCAAGAATTAATTGAGTACAAACTGACATCAAAAGTTTAATAAGCTATAGAGACAGGCATTCAGGATCTAAAAATAATAAGGAGATACCCATGAAAAGATGAGAGAGACTAAACACTGTCTGGCAACATGATTTGTCAGGAGCTGGAATTCCACTGATGACTTCAGCCCTTCACTTAAAGGAAGGTAGGATCATGCAGGTCAGTGCCACTTGGGAACACTTATCACCAGGTCCTCATGCATAAATATGGAAAAAATTAAAAAAAAAAAAAATTGCCTGAGAGGACTGAGTCTCCAGATCCCTACCTCCTTTTAAGTAATGAATACAACATATTCTTGTGAACAATGGCTTATTTCTGTAATCATACTTACAGGGTTTTTTTCAACACTGTTTTTTTCAATCACTAGTGATTTTTATTTACCCTTCAATCTCTCCTTTGCACTAGGAAAAGGGCACTGAAACTTATGCTACATGAACAGGCTTTTAACCAATCTGTAAAGCGAATTAAGTAAAAACATCTGTAAACCAAACACAAGAGATACTACATATCAGACTGCCAACATTTTGTGGAAACATTTCTCATAGAAATTGAAATTTGATTTCTTAACTTTTTAATCTAAAATTCACAACAAACACTTTACAACTGAAGTAAAAGAAAAATCTCTTTTTTGTCTAAATAGTTAACTAACACAAATAGCATACTAGAAAACCATGGGGTTTGAAAGGTGAAGGTTTCTGCATGATTTCATGGCCAGATTTTTTTCTTTTCAGGAAGGAATATTCTCCCAGTGTTTCAAGAAATCTAAGGAAAGCAGAAGTTTGCATACCCTCATACATCAGAGCTATGGACTTCAACGGTCAAAAATATTTCCTCAAAACTTGTAATACTTAGTATTAGCATCCACAATATATACATTAATGCTAAGTTTTATAACAAATTAAGTTATTAGAAGGTGTTTTTTCATCTGTCATGGGTGATACAGGAGGTCACAAGTCAAAGAGTTAAAACAAAACCCTGAAGAAATGGAAATAAAAATAATGCTTATATCGCACAGAACTGGTGCATCACACATATATTTACAAGAATATATATGAGTTCCATCTGTGCACCCCTGGTCTGTAATCACGCATGACATAAAGATATGGTTAAAACAAAAAGAGGGCAGTTATATTGCAATGAATCTTGCATACAGAAATTAGGTCAGCATGCTTCATTTTCTCACTATTGATAACTATAAAAGATTAGGCTCTTACCTTTCAAAAATGAATCATTAAAATAGCCATGACATGTATTCATTTATTTGTTTGGGGTTTTGTCTTGCTTTAATCACACTATCTTACTAACTTTTTTGGTAACTCCTTTCTGAAAAACTATCCCCAAATTACTTATAATAAAAACTTGTTTTCAATAATGTGAATGCAAAACCATTGTAAATGACAAATCCTTTGAGCCTAAGGGGGAAAAAGTAATCTCTTAATTCTATAAATGTTACTCAGAACTGTTCTATTACTTATTATTAGTATCTATCATTCACAAAGAAGTACTAGGAATTTTCAAGGAGTAACTTAAAATGGTGCAGGTTAAACTGCAATGCAAAAGTAAGCACTATAAATGCATACTATACTATTTCATAAAGTGAATAGTCTGTAGCTGGATATGAAATAAAGCAGGACTAGAAATCTTATTTTGCACTGTTCATTTTTCACAATTGATCTTCAGGTTGCTTAAATATATAACACTACCATAGTGTATTCATTTCCCTGTAAAAGCAGATTTTTCAACAATGAGATATTATGTCTCTGAAAAAAGTAAATCTTCTTTAGCTAAGCACTGGGCAATAGAAAAAATATTTAAGAGATCATTTATAAAGGATGAAATCAAAGCATGAAAAATGACAGGCTACAAATTAAAGCAACCTATATCCAGAAACTGCACATATAAAAGTGTAAAAGAAAAACAGAACTTCAGTCCTGGTCTTTGGTAACTTTTGAATACTATTGCTGTTTCCTCTACTGTACACTCTTCCACACAATTGGGCATTACAAATCTTCAAACCATTCAGAGCTACCCTATTTCACAGAAATGGCAGATAGCCACCTGCAAATGGACTCTTCCACTTTCAATACCAATCCATTTCAGTGTCCCCTTGGTTACCTTGACAAAAAGATGATGTTGTTCTTCATGGATGGAAAGCTATTTCACAGCTTTATCTAAATTCAAAAAAGTATAGTATTACTTTTAATCAATCTTGTCTGGTTGTAAGATTAATATCCCAGGACATAAGACCAGTTGACTGGAAATTTTTTTTTTTCCATATTGTTTTTCATAATGTGCTCCAGAAATTTCAGCTTCTGCTTTGAAAAGAGTAGAAAAAAAAAAAAAAAAAAAGAAAATTGACTTTTTCAGATATCATTACTATTCAGGCTTTTTTTCCATGAAATAGAGCAGACTCGCCTACTGAGGGGTGAACTACAGATTCCTGAGAGGAAAATGCAAAAAAATCCCAACAAAATAATAAAAAATAACAAAATAATAATAAAAAAGTTGTTCCTACCAACACCCACAGTTTTCCTTAAATATACTGGTATATTGAAAATAATGTTGACATTAAGACATTGGCCAGGCTGCTAGGAGAGAAGAGTGTCATTTTTAGGCTTGTCACAAATTTTCTGAATAGCTGGTGTAAAAGGATTCATTTTCCTGCACCTGTTACTGCACAATATATAACATTGTTACAATATCTGCCACAATAATAGACTGTCTTTACAGACTATGACCTCTGCTAGTTCAAAAAGTTGTTTCAACATCTACAGCTTGGATGTCATTCCATAAAAAACAGTACCAAGTACTGCAAAGGCTTCTAAACACAATCCTTGCTAGGTCTGTGGGTGTCTGAAGGGTCTGTTGATGACACTCAGTCAACTGGACACAGCCCCTCTTAACTCCCTTCTTCTTCCTCCAGAGCTCTGTCTTTCTTCCTGGTCCTTCCAACAAACACCAGCAATTGGGCAGCAACACTCAAAGTCATCTAAGAAGATAGCACAGTTCTCAGTGCTGATTGGTCAATCAAGGGTTGCATTTGTTAACATTCTTTCTGTCTGCACTGATAAGAAGAGCATTTCTTTCAACTCTGCATCTGGACAGACTGCATTAAATTCTCCTCAAAACTATGTTTTTCTTGGCCTCCTCCAGTGACTTTTCCCTAGGCTCTGCTGTTCTATCACTTTCCACTATCATCTCCTCTTTCTTCTACTTTTATATTGCTATCACAAACAAAATGGGGTCCTGTATTTTCCTCACATACAAGAGATAGCAGCTATGCCCATTCATACATACACTTTCTAATGAGTGAAAAATACACTCTTTGGTTTCAAACTTTTAAAACTTGTCCTATATTTGAACAACCTGACTTTTACGTCTGGAGAAGTTATTTCATTGACAACCTGATTCTTTATGTCTCTTTGTATCCCACGATAGCTATGAGGTATTACACAAAGCTGTCTGCTTTCCTACTGATCTTTATTACAATGTCCTCACCATCCCTCTCTGCAAGTAGTCAGTATATAATTGCTGGTAGTTTGTAAATCCTATTATACTTCAGAGGTCCAGAGGCATGTACTGCTGTGCCATTAGCACACCATAATCACTTAATGTAATAGCTTAAATTTTCCCTCAAACAAGAGACATCCTCTTTTGGGAATTGCAGCTAAATAGGTCAGCACTGAACATTTCAGGATAAAATTCCGGAAGCATCTAGGAGTTGCAAGTCCAAACTGAACCTGAACACCTTGTCTCACATCATCCCAGCTAAGATTATCCAAGAACTGGATCACAATCAATTTGTGAAGGCACTGCATAATGTTATGTAATGGTAAACCATAGCACGAGGTACTGCACAGTTAAAGAACAAATCACTCTCAACTCATATTCAATAATCCTGCTACTTCAGTGATCATCTTCTAATGTCACATTTTAATTCTTAGTTACTACCGTCAGACCTG
This sequence comes from Vidua macroura, assembly GCF_024509145.1. Classification (NCBI taxonomy): domain Eukaryota; kingdom Metazoa; phylum Chordata; class Aves; order Passeriformes; family Viduidae; genus Vidua; species Vidua macroura. The sequence goes on from NC_071611.1 coordinate 62,460,865, forward strand.
TGAGTGTTTCAGCAATTCTCAGTCTACAGAATATCAAGACAACCACATACCTGGGATTAAAAAAAAAAATAAGAAAATATACAAAAAAATTCCAGAACAGATTTATTAAATCCAGAACCTGAACAACAGAAAATAAAAGTATCTCAATTGTGTTACTCACAAATTGATATAACCTTCTGATCAAAAAACAAACAGTGAGAACCTCACTCAGAACTTTCATGGTTAAAAGGAGAATTTCTTGATACTGGTCTCCAAATCTGATGATTAAGGAACCCTTGTACTGTAGTGAATGATGGCTGGAAATCAATTAATCTGCATATCTTTAAGGCTCACAAAATACCAGTTACTTTCTTCTGACTTACTCAGAACTTTACCAAACTTGAGCTAAATTTTACAGCTGGTTTTGTCTCAGGCTGAACTCTGTTGAAAATTTCACAGTTAATCATTAATATGTATTCAAGAGAAAGTCACAACAGAACAGTTCAGTTTGCCTGTTTACAAAAATCTAGCGAACTTTGCTAAAAAACACTTTATGGCACCTGTATTTTTTAATCAGGAGCTTAAATTCTGGCTGGAATGGGCTGGCGTCCTATTCCCATGAGATACTACTCAAATTTGGCCAACTTAAAAACTTCTAAAAATGTATGAATTCTCAGCAGACACATTTTAAATTTTAACAGCTGAAATATACTAAGACTTAATGAAGTAAGTGCTTGCTATGCAGATGAAGGTTTCTACTTCTTACATTCACGTCTGGACAAGTAAATGAGAAATATGGAGGTCATACTGCTGTGTGATCAGTGTGCCCCTGTGCACAAAGGAATACAAGGTAGAATGAAGCTATTCAATACAAACTCACAAGAAGAAGAAAGAAGAGTACTAGGAAGCTAGTACATTTGGATGAAAATATTAGAAGACAAAACAGGTCAGGAAACTGGCTAGAGGGAATGGAAGGCAGAAACCTGGGGGACTTACTACTAAACCACAATTAGAATGTCCAGAAACTAAAGTAAGAGATGCTACACCTCCAAAACTAGTAAGTCACTTTCTGGCAAAAGCAGTGATGGTCCAACTTAATTCTCAGTCCAAAATGCTGACTTTATAGACATTCACAAATGTCTATAAACAAACATACACAATTTATAAACAGAAGCACCACCAAGATACTTCCCAGACAAGTAACTGGGATGTTCTACTTGCAAGCAATAAAAATTTATATGCAGTTCAAAAAATGGCTGAGAAAAGGCCTACAATGAGAAGTATTTGAAAAGCTACTGCTATCTTATAATCCATTTCGTAAGAATAGTCCGCAGTACTGAGGACTGAAGCATCCTTGAGACAAAATATTCTAGTTAAAATAAATAATATTAATACTATTTAATTAGCAGCTCAAATTGTGGATAAACACCGTACTAATTAAAAAATGAAGTAAACAAATATAACAACCTTCCCAGCTCCACAGAAAAGTAGGCCATATCATCCGAAGTACGTTTGTAACTTTTTTACTGTATGAAAAACTAGTCAGGAAACTGAAAAAACACCATATTTACATAAAAGCTTCAGTAAAGGCTTACACACAAAACAGTATGTTAGAACATCCTGAAACAGATGCAAGGCCTGTTTACATATTCTTCTTTATAATTCTTTGTACTTTTTTCCGCTACCTGAACATTCATTAGACTATTACATTTGGCTATATTTGTAATAGACATTTGTTGATTACATTAGACTATTAAATTTAATTTTCAAAACAAAACACATTTGACATATATAAGATGGAGTTATTTTTAAACAACCCCACAGCATGTACAACATGTACATGAGGACTTATGTGAAGTCTGTCACAGAACCGTAATCAGCTTCCATGCACTTAGGATACCTACAGGCACATCATTCCTAAATTTTTCACAATTATTGTAAGGAAAAAACAAAGAAGCAAAAAACCCATTCCAAAACTTTAAAAAAATCAAACCAAACCACCACATAATTGTCTTTTCTACACCTCAAAATCTTTTACAGCCAAATCTAGTGGATTCTCCTTTTTATTCCTCCCTAAAAGGCTTGAACCCTTGTCTTGCCAGTTCAAAAAATTAAAAACTGCAAGAAAAACTTCCCATTTAATCTGTTGCTGAACCAGATTTTAATACTACCAAAAAGAGCAGTATGCATACTAGTTTCATTTCTCCAGAAAGAGCTTTCAACACCCCTGCATATGCATGCACCAGTTTGCAGGGATCCACTCCCTGCAAAAAGTCTGCACACTTTTTACAAGCAAGAAGTTTGATTAAATAGGATTAAAAATAGGTCTACTGGTAAACCAGCGTATACAGATGTGCCTCAACATCACTTTCATAACAAAGACCTAAAGAGAGTACATTTCAATGTCACTATTTGAGGCGTGGCGTTCTTCCCGGTCCCGGGCGGCTTGGGGAGCCCGGCTAGGCTCTGTGTATCGTCCAGCAGGCCGGGGCTGCTGCTGGCTTGGAGGCTCTGGCGCTGAGCCTCCATGTGGGCTGCTGCATTGTGTAACCGATGCTGGGAGGACATAAAGAGGCAAAGGAGGCACACCCTGCCCTGTGGTTGGTTGGAGAGGGTTTATTGTCATGTGGTCACCGCGGTGGAGAGCAGTGTCCATCCCCAGCGCTTGCATGGACAAGATGGCAACGAGACAAAGGAACGCATGGAGGTTTTATAGGGGGTGGGCAGACAGGGGCGGAGGCCCCCCTTGCCCAATGGGAACAGGCAACAGGGGGGTGATGTGGACTACGGCAACCAACAGCAATACAACAGAGGTGTGTACAGGGCTCCGGGACGAATGGGAATGCAGGCATGGGGTAACAGACACAGAACTCTCAGGAATGGACAGGGGGTTGGCCACAAGACTGGCATGGGAAAACTCTAATAGTAAGTGACCCGGAGCGAACCATCGCGGGGGATATGGGGATACATAGAACTGGCTAACTAACAGTTATTAGAACCCCTAACTAAACCAACCCGGGATGCAACAATTATTAGCATAAATGTCTTGTGATTGGCAAGACACTTGTAAAATTCGTAACTGCAGCCTTCTGTTTAAATTTTGGGGTTTTTTTTCCCCTGTGGTGATACTGCATTAAAAACCCCAGACTTTTGAGTAGTATCTCAACAGATATAGATCCTGAATATCACCACAGTAAATATATCATAATTTTGACACTGATCCAGGTAGGAGAAATCGACATATTTCATTTAACTAAGGACATGGTACAGCAAAAATTTTTGTTCAGGTTCTATAAAGCTTTTATAAGACTATCAACTGTCATTCCTATGAATCTCTAGGTTTTACAGAATTATTACCTATTTATACAATTCTATGAGTTCTCTACTTTAAAGTTACTCCTAAGAACGTCTAGAGGATAAAACACAACATACAACAACTATATCAAATTAAATCACAAAGCAAGCTAACCTGTATGACATTTGAAACATTACTAGCTTTGAGAAACAGTCAATACACCTCCTTTATAATATATCACAAATTACTGGGCTCAAAGAAAACAGTAACTCAAAATAGTACTTTTCCAGTGCTGTAAAATACAATCAGCATTTCCAAAAACACAGAAGTCACATGCAGCTTCCGAACCCAAAAGACATAAAAAATTAACTATTATTTTTCCTGAATGTTCTACACCTAATATTCTAATTTATAAAACCGAAAAGTTACAACTAACTAGACAATTAGGATGTACTGTACCTTCCTTTACATACACATGTATATACCTGCATACATATACACATCTAGAGGCACTTGAGAAAATTTTAAATTGAAAAAATGTAAATTAGAGAAGAAAATTTGCTACAAAAGAAGTACTTGCCTATCTGCAAATGTAGAATGATCACACCATAAAACCACTACCATTAGGAAGTAAAGCAAAAATAGTGTTGATTACATTTTTAAATAATCTCTCAAAGAGAAACATAAGGACTTGAGAGAGAAATAAGTAACATTTTCAAAATACTAATAACATGGAACTGGTAAGAAGTCAAAGTAGCAAATATTTATTTTGATTGTCTTTGGTATTTATAGATGATTTTCTATTGGAGTCCTCGTCAAATCCTAAATAACCTCCCACAAAAATTTTTCTATAAATAAGGCTTGAAGAAAGACCTTCATTTCCACCAGAAAAACATTAAAACAATTCTTATTTATCTAAGATGGAAGGTGTTTGAACAGTTCAGTCAGCTGTACTTCCACTACTCTCCTGTCCTGAAATTTTTCATACCTGCATGAAACCATTTTTAGAGAAATAAATTAAATGTACCGAAAATCTCACAAAACAACGTATGTAGAGAAGGTGGATATACAGTATGGGATGGGGGGTTAATCTAAGTAAAAAATATCTGGATTGTGTTATTTTAAGAAAAGTTTCAAAATGAAATAAAAAAAGAAACACTGGACTAACATGGTGAATATAAATACAATTAATAAAATGAAAAATGCCAACATTAACAGAAAAGATCAAATTGATTACATTTTTCTAACACATAATCAAAGACAGCAGTTGTTTGATTCAATGTGAGGTATTAATCAATAAATGCTATTTTAATGAATTGCAGTAATAACTGTTTTCAGTATTTGACAATAACAACACTGTAGCATTAAAATGGAATCTCAGAGTCACTTATTTTTATCATCAGCTGGTATCTATCAGTTGAATATTAGCACTCAGATAGTCCTAAATTCAGTATAAATATCACTGTTCATGAACCAGGGCTGTCAAGTCTTGAAAATCCTGTATCTGATCTCAACCATGCGTGATGTGGAAGATGCATATTACACATGAGTAGCTTCTGCACTTCATGGTAAAGCCTCCTGTTATCAGCATTCAGGAACTCATTCCAGAGGACTCAATCACATTACCCCCAACATGGGAGGAAGAGCTGGGATTCAGAACACAGGCTCAGCACCGAGACTCAGCAGAAACTCAATCACCTGTCCACTGAAGCACCATGAATACATCTGCCTGTATTTTTAAAATTATTTTTAGAAAAAAGAATATTTATTTACACGCTAAGTATATCTACTTCTAAGAAAAGCTTAAAATGCCAATGGGTAACACCTAAGAGGAAAACTTTACAATAAATTATAATATTTAATACAATCATATTTTTTAGGATTCTTTTAAGTACTAAAAAGCAAGCAACAGTGTAAGACCATTACACTATTAAGTGCAACTCTGTCTTTCTCAGCTAAAAGGACAATTAAAATCAACAACTACCAAAAAGAAAAAAAAATGGAAAAAACCTTCAAGTTGTCTTCCCTCATATACCAGCATATATTTGCACCCAAGCTTCATTATCTGTTCTACTCTCTGAAGCAATCTGAAGTCTCACTGCCTTTGTCGTGGCAGAGAGAAAGCTTCAATGTAGCACACAATATAACAGGTTAAGCTTTCTGTGCCAATCTCTCCTTCTCCTAATAGGATTAGCACGGCAATATGCTAGAGCAAATGATTGTGAATATGCAAGATGGTACAGCTGGTCTTCCCCAAGAATAATCATTCAGCTGAATAGCCTCAAAACAGGTTTACTCCTTGGATGTTGCTGGGATGAAAGGAAACAAAATTTACAAGCCCAGAATTAAAAAAGAAAACTAACTATAAAAACCTCCTATACTTTGACATGCTTAAAAATTCTAGGTTTATAAAGGTTAACCAACATAAAAGAGATTTTCACCATCCCATTTTTTCCCACAAAGGAATCAATGAAAATTGAGTAATTCAATTTTCTTAGTGACATATTCCACCCTATTATGTCTAATTTCTCTGTTTAACTCTACACAAATGCACACATTTTTTTAATAAAATATGTCTTGTACAACTCCACTCTTCTCAAGAGGGAAAAGAATTGCCTGGGATGGGTAAAAATAAAGCAACACTATTTATTAATTTTGTATAAGTTATCTACCACCCTAGAGATTCCTTGAAGGGGAAGAACATATCTGAATTTCACCACAGAGTGCCACAGGCACAAAGTGAGATAAACTAAACAAGCACATCCTGAAGGGAGAGAAAATGCCTGCAGCAGTAAATGACCTACTACATACCTCACTCTCAGGGTTTTTGATGTTATAATTTGTTCATTTTAGGGAAAAGAAGACAATTACCCACAGTTTTAGTTTGTTTTAACAGAATTATTAAACTTTTAAAAGTTTTTGATCAAAAGGGACATACATAACTCCAAAGATCTTTGTATTTTCAAAAGGTTACAATCCTTTGCTAATTTGCATAACAAAGTCTTTGTCGTATCTATTTTCTTATTACCTGAAGCGGCAACGTGTATTATTAGAACAGTACTAAAGTAGTTAAGCAGAAAGCATATAAATTTTTTATTTGAATTCCTACGCATTAAAGTTAGTATCTTCCAGTTCAATGTATAGTAAATAAGGAGCAATTTCATTTAAATATGTATTTCATTATATGAATAAGTAAGTGTTTATCTCACCATTGAATTGTGAAGTGTTTTAAGTATTGATTCACTTGAAAACTCAGAGTATTGGCAATTTAGTGTAATATTAAACACATACAGATACCATATTTATACTGACACACTCTTTCCACGGTATATATTATAAAGAATACAAATTACACATTATAATACATTAAGATTGTCTAGGTGACAGTTTAGCCATGTGTACATATCTTAAGTCAAAAGACAATTTTATTATTTTAATAGGTATTAAATATTTTTAAAGGATAGTGAGTTGACTTCTTTAAAAAATATTTCAAAAGTGCAATCATATTTTTGATTCCTGACCTAACGTTCTCCTGAAGGAGAACAGAAGTGCTGGCTACTGATCTTTTTTCAAAAAGTAAAATGAAGCTAATCACTTAAGATTAGACCAATGAACAATTAGATAGACCAATGAACAATTAATAGGTCACCCCATATTATAGGAGAGGAATCTTAATAAGATCATTCCTCTTAAAATTAATGCTTCAAAGAAGTTGATGTGCTGGAGCATGTCCAGACAAGGGCAACAGAGCTACAGAAGGATCTGGAGCACAAGTAAGAGGAGCAGCTGAGGAAGCTGGGGTGTTTAGCCTGGAGAAAAGGAGGTTCAGGGGAGACCTTGTCAGTCTGTACTATTTCCTGAAAATAGGATGTAGCCAAGTGGGGGTTGGTCTCTTGCCCCAGGTAACAAGTGATCAAATGAGAGGATATGGCCTCAAGATATGTCAGGAACAGTTTAGATTGGATATGGCAAAAAATTTATTCACAGAAAGGGTTGTCAACCCCTGGCACAGGCTGTAGAGCATAGTGGTGATGTCATCATTCCTGAAGGCATTTATAAGATGTGTAGATGTGGCACGTAGGAATATGGTAGACTTGGCAGTGCTGGGTAAACAGTTGGACTCAATAATTTCAGAACTCGCCTTCAACCTTAATGATTCTATGATTCGGTTTATCATTGCTGACACTTTCAAAAATCAATATTCACACTATCATTGCCAAGATACCTGAACAGAAAATGTTGCCAAAAAAAAAAAATATGAAAGGTATTTGAAAATCTCTATTCCATTATCAGATAAGCACACTTGCATAGTTTATAACACATGAAAGTAAAGCCCAGCAAAGTTTCTATCCTAAATTGTACCACTCTGTGAAGGCACTGATTGCCCCACCACAGCTTTACTGGATGATCCCACATTCAAATGAGAGATACATCTGCTTCAGCAATCAGCTAAAACTAGACGTTACTTTTATGTACTGTACTCAGAGATAAATAACCATGAAGCTATGACACTTCCACAGACCCAAATTCTCTAAATCAAAACAACACTGGATTACAACTACACAATTACAACCACAAATAATTTCTGCATTTCCAAGTACAATCATACTAGTATGTATTTACCCGTTGATCTTTCAAATGACACACATATCATGAATTTAAAAGAAATCTGCAAAGAAACAGAAAAAGCCTCACTGCAATTTCAGAGCAATTAAAAAGTCACAGTTCCACAGCCAGCTTGCCAGAAGCATATCCCCAAAACCACACAGAAATACTCGTACCTTGCTGGACTGGAGATTAGTCTATACTTTCTTGCTAATGTGTTGTAACAAATCTGTATGCAGAATAATCTCTACCAAAAAACCTATTCCGGTGGTACAGATCTCATTCCAATGTAATTTACTAGAAAATACAATGTTGTACTTCTCAAAAACATTGGTTATGTACTTGCTAAAGCCTTGTTTAGTTACTGTTGCAGAGTACTGTCTGTGATTTCATTTCCCTTAAGAAAAAGAAAAAGTTCAAATAAGCAAATAATTGATGAATGGTAAGAACCTTTTATTCCAAAGCCATTTATGCATTATTCATTGATATTTTGTACAGTAGGCATATTCTACACTATGTATGAAAGCACCATTTTTAGTCAGGCTTTGCCTTTCAAAATAACTGCTTTAATAAAAATGATTATATGAAAAAATATCATTAAAAACTCAATAAATTTCTCCTAAAATCTGAAATTATCAAACACAATAACTGTAAAGCAAGATGAATTTCAGTGTAAACCTCTTCATCTCTTTAGAAATTAATGATCGCATATATAGAATGTCCATATAAAGCTATTTAGACCTAAATTTTAAAATTACTGAATGCATATTACAACATAAGCTTATTTATTAAGGTTCAAAGTTGCAAATGTTTTGTTAGCTAAAATGACTACTTATAAATGTGTGTGTAGGAAATGAGAAAGTTAACACATCTGAAGTTGTATTTTTATATAGAATTTAATCTCCATTCTTACAGTTATTAGACTACATAGACAATAAGACTACAAAATTAATGCACTGTCTTAAGTAGATCACATTACTTTTGAAGCAGTTTGATTCTGTAATACTGCACACACTCAAACAAAAGCTCATAGTCTGAAAAACAAACAGGAAGGAAAATACAGTAGAAGTGCAAACCTGACCTATCTCTAATATTTTCTTTTTAAACCTAGGCTACTCAAGAATCTTCAACTAATTATTTCATTTTATTGATAGCATTTTTCCTAAGGGAAGTTATTTTAAAAGTTTAACCTCTGAGCTAGTCATGGCTTCTCCTGCCTTTGAAAGTGTCAAGTGCATTGATTATAACTGCAGGAAGTGTTACCTTCTACCCAGAGAATCTCACCCTGCACAATCTTAAACACTGTCTCTCTCCCAAAATGGCTTTGATTCAGCAATTCAGACCGCTTCAGCTGATATTAAAGGCAGAAGCACCACAGAAAAGGGATCAGCAGTTAAAACGAAATACAAAGAGGAAAAAGCCCAGATCTTGAATATAGTACACCACAAAGCTTGAGAGAAAAGCAGTTTTGAAAAAGACATCAGAGTGACTAAAAAAGAACAACATGACAGAAATTAAACAAGATTTTTATGTTCCCCTTCTATGCATTTAAACTCATCTCAACCTCTATTGAAATTCTGATCATACCCAAACCCCAAGGCTTTTGACATACTTTCAAAAATCCACACCCCTTCTTACTCTTTTTTAAGTCACTGTTGGGTATCCAACAAGTTGAATGGGGGGGAAGGGTCATGGTGGGGAAAGGAAGAATCCTAATATGCATATGATAAAAAAGGCAATTTAAACTCATATTAAACTTTTTCCTTAAAACGACGGTGACTATTTTAAATGCTCACTGTGTGTCCTTAACCTAATACTTACCCAAGTAAAAAATTGCTGAAATAGTTTGACTGGAGAAAAAAATATTTTCAAGCCACATTTACCCAAGTATTCTTATCTTGAACAGTGATTTTCTTAGGTCAGTGACAAAGTACAAGTAAAATAACACAAGGTGCTACTGGAGTCTAAAACACAACAACCAGCAGAATAAAAGAAGACAAAGCCATCTCTATGTATGACAAAGTCATCTACATTATCAAATTATGTACCCTGGAAAACTGTAAGAATGTAATATACACAATTAATACAACAATGGCAAATGTATCTGGGAAAGGATGCTCTAAATTCCAAAGAGTTTTTTAGAATTGCAAGTGTGGGGGTTTTTTTCCAGTTCAGTCATGACAGGGCCAGGAGGTAATGATACATCTGCCACGATGCAACAAGCAGACCTGTCTTCTGTCAAGAGTTGAAATCATAAAGGAATAAGCTGTCGTTAGCAACCCCTCTCCAAACAGTAGAGCTGTCATCTCATTGTTTTCCTCTGTTGGCATGGGGGCTGGTGTGGGTTTATATACCCTGTCAGCTCAATATTAGTCTAAGCTTTTAACCTTTTCCTGAATTTCTGGCTTAACATTTTAACTCCTATACAGCTTATCATGCATTATTATGCATTTTGAGATCAATTAATATTGCTTTCAACTGTGCAATTTTCCTTCTATCTGCTTGGTGACTAGAATTTGAGAAATTATTAATCCCTCAAAAAAATTTTTGAAGTAATTAAATATACTGCTTTTCAAATTTTCTTTCCACAGTATGGTGGATTTAAAACCAATTTGACGCAGCTCATTATTTAGTAATACATTGTGATATTTGTTTATGTTTTTAGAGAGATCTCAAAAGATCATCCAAAAACTTTTAAGTTTTCTTAGTATAATTACCACAAAAGTGGGAGTTCTGAACACAGGTTTTCTCTGCTAAAAAGGACTTTACAAGCCACACTAGTTCTGTGGTTTAACAGAATGAGTAAGTCAAGTAGATATACCACAGACAGAAAAGTAGCATTTGAAATAATACAGTATAGCAAATTATTGCCCATTTTAGTGAAAGTCGACGGTTCAGTAATATAGCAGAAAACCCACATAAGATTATGATTCCTCTGGCACTGTAACTGACCATTAATAAATAAAGTAGGTATTTTAACATCCTTCTGCAACAATACACATAGAAGACATAAAAGGCACATGAATATTAGTATTCTGTGGCAGAACTAACTGCAGTGAAATGTCAGCTGGGTTTTTTTCCCAGAAAGTGTCACTTGCCCTTATTATTGATACTATGCTAAATTTGTATAAACTATAAGACCAAACCAAAAAGTATGTTTGTTTAACAAGATATTCTATACTTAGAAGTCAGATGTAGAAGTTTTTTTAGCAATAATTTTTGTTAGTGTAATTTAAACTTAAAATAATTTCTGGGCAATAATATGTAAATATCCACTATTTAAACTGACTGATTTTTATGAAGTGGAAAAAGAAAATAAAAAAGAGCGTGTGTTATCATACTAGTTATGAACCATTAAGACTACTAAATCACATTAAATTTATAGTGGGAAAATTTACTGCTGTTACACTGAATGATTTTGTTGTTTCATTCAACTGCCTTACAAAACTAATGACATATTTTACTGCATGCTGACAAAAGTAATAAACCTCACCAATTCTTAGTAAATATTGCCAACCTGACAGTTTTCTACAGATGAGTGACAATATTTTGACCAAAGAGAACAGAGATTGTAAAAAAATGAAGAGCAAGATAGACAACAGACAACTGAAATGGAAAACCATGTTTTACCAGTTATTAAGGAAACATTTCCACAACGAATACCCATCTCATGCAAAGCTTTGGCTTTTTGCTTGTTCATGTAAAGTCAGATTCTTAGGTGCTGCTCTATTTCATCTAAAAACTTGTCCAGGTTCTTCGAAGCACCTATTTTCCAGCAATATGTCAAGTACCAATTCTCCTTTAAATAATAATACAAGTATCTAAGATATCTTAATATCTGAATTTTAAATAAGGCAACAATTCTTTGATGGTTTGTAATTTTTCTTTAATAAATAAGTGACAGTTGCTATGGTTGAGTTTTATTAGCATGCCTGGGACCACAGCTGTCTTAGGTAACAAATGTACTGAATTTCCAAAGACTCAGAAAACACAGTATTTCCCTGTACTTATGCAGTAAGCTGATATCCTCTTTATTCCCTAGAGGAGAGATATCAAAGTAGTACTCCCAAACTTCACAATGTCCAACCAAGGCAAGCTGAGCTTGTTTCCCCAGTGAACAAATTTCCTCTCTAAGTACAACTTCAGCCTCTCCTTCTCTAACAAAGTGAACAAGGGAGCCCCTCAACAACCATTATGAAACCAGGACCGTAAAATGTTTAATTTTTGACATGCCAAGTTGTCCAAGACTGAGCACCAAGATGTTTCCTATTACCATCCGAGTAGCAGTTGCATCTGGACAGTTTTCCTTATCTCCTGTTAATGGGCCCATCAATGTCTTGCTGCATGACTCAGAGATAACTCCCTCCAGGAGCCGTTTCTGTTTAACAGGTGATTAAGGACACACCTGGTGACTCAGAATGATATCAGCCCATTGTGAGATGCTCTGCCCAGGGGGAGAAGCTAGGCGTTCCCACCTGGATAAATCCAGGAATTTCTAGACAGAAAGGCAGCCTTTCCACAGGTTTCTGAGAAGACACAGCAACCACATCTGCCACTCCAGGAGGACTGCAGCCACTCCAATTTGGACTGCTTACCAGCACGCTGGCCAAAGCGGGTGTCAGGTTGTATTCTGACTTTGTCAGTGGTCTTCCTTTTGTATCATTGCATGTATTTTTGTCTTTTTTCCCCATTTCCTAATAAATTGTATTTCTGACTTGGAGTCTCTCACTGGTTTTGCTTTCAAACCAGAACACAAGTATATGACCTCATCACTAAATTGAAGAATTTGCTTCTGTCTTTCATCACCTTTTCCTGGCACTACTTCAGTTATTGAATACATGATTAACCAATAACTCATCTGATAAGACCCTCATTGTACAAAACTGGATGAGCCATTTAGGCCAAATATATTAGAGACAGATTAAAATTACTCTTTTAATCTGCATTTATTTATTTATATCATTTACATTTACTTTTTTAATAAAAAGTGGAATATCTTCAGAGCAGAATTCTCATTATAAATGGAATAGTCACTCATTCCAGGGGAGAGACTTGGACTTCAGACTCTCATACACAAGATAACCGCTTAGGTCAAAAATCAGTGTTTCCCACTAGAGAAAGTTTCAGTAGAAAATTTATATTTTAACAAAACAGCAAATCTAGGCAGTATTTTTATATTTTTGTACTGTATTTACAAGACATCGCCAGTTTCTTTTGTTTTAAATATATTTTTTGTAAGTATTTGTTTTAATTTAGCTTTTGTTACATTCTTAGTGCCTTACTAGCATATTTTTCTTTTTCATACTTGTTTTTCTAAAATAGGTTTTGTCCTACCACATTTTAATGTATTTACATGTGTTTTTCACATTGCGCACAATTTTCTCCCTCCTTCTTTTCCAACAATCTGTTCTCTATCTAGTTGCTTATTTGTTCTCTTTATATTTGTTCACATTTAAACATTTCTTTTACACTACCAAGTTGCAATTTTCAAATTAACAAAATAATGTGATCTCTTCACATAAACCCTTGTCAACTAGTCACAATATCTCTTACACAAAAGATTGAATCTAAATAATAGGGGTAGATATAAAATATGGAACAAGAAGCGTTACCTACGGGAATTGCACAGATGAAAAGAAAAACATATATCTAGCTACTTGAATTCTCACCAGGATTTTTCTCTTCAAATCTTTTCTCTGCAATGTGCAGGAGCCCCAAAATACTAGCATTTTAAAATACAAAATTTTAAGTCCGTACATTGCTCCCTTGTTCCACACATGCTTGAGAAGTGGGGTTTCTTAATTCTTTTTTCCTCAAAAGTGTTGCATCAGCGAGAAATAGTTTCTAGTCTTCCTTTAACTTCCTGTTTAGAAGTATCAGTTCATCCTGCTCATTCCACTGCTCACTAATAACCCCAGCTGCTGCATCCCTGTTTTCAGTTTTTCTAAGAATTGAACTGAGAAAAGAAGCACAGAGAAAAGCAGCAAAGTTGTGGGGTTTGGCCTATGTAGAGGGTGGATTTTTGCTTGTGTGGGCTTTTTCTTTTTGAAAAGCAGGTATTTCTCAATTAGTTCCTGCACATAGGACATTCAAGCACTAATTTTGTGATTCTCAATTTTTATTTTTTAAATTAGAACCTTATCTTCAGCAAATATTTTAAGCTGGCTGCAATGCCTGCATGTTTTGCTAAGTCATGTTAGATAATGGGAATTTTCAAATACTACATATCATTATCCACTTAAAATACACATAAGTCTATCAGAACAAAAATCCATGTTCTCTTGTCATCAGCAGTGATGCTTTGATAAGGTCTGCTGGTTTCATTCAAGAATGAGACCTCTCCTTAGAAGAAACATGTGGGAATCCAGGACATCCCTCTGGCTGACCTGGCTGTCTTGAGACCCTGGCAGGGGGCTCGGAGACCTCGGCATGATCTCAAAAACACCCGTGGCTTAGATTTTAGCCTGTAGAAAAAACTGCCAACTTTGTATGAGGAATTGCAAGCCACAAGGGTTTGAGTAGTCTGGTAGTTGAATTAACACAGGGTGAAAAAGTAGAATTTTGGGGCTTTTTAGAATAGGGTTCAAGGGGAGAAGATGGAGGGATTTGGGGTGTCCTGACTTTCTTCTTGTTCTTCTTGTCTCCATGTCTTGGTGTGATGGTGACACTTTTCTTTCGGTTTAAGGTAGAGACACCAGTTTATGTCCAACATAAATAATAGATATTGTCACATTATTGTAAACATAGTGCACGTAGTTTTTAGTATAAAATGTAAACACTGCCCTAGAGGGCATACAGAGTACCATGGCCGACTTGCTAGACAGAGTTTAGCAGGTCAGAGAAAGAATGTTATAGATAAGAGAAAATAAACAACCTTGAGAAGCCGACCCTACGCATTCAGACTTCTTCTTTGGCCGCGCAGGCTGGGAAGCAAGGACTTTTACACTCTTGGGGTCACCTCAACACCTGGACCCCGGACCTTCTAATAATGTCGCATGAAGGACTAGCACAATTTTCATTCAGGCTATTTATCTTCTAGGCTAGTTATTTTCATTTCAAAAGTGATATAAATGACTAAAACAACTAGGGGACTGAACACCAGAAAAGGATGCAATTTTTACCATTATTTGTATTATATGGAGTCATTACATTCAGTCTACCATAATGTCCTGCATTTAGAAATGTAATTCATATGATCTGTGCCTGAAGCTGACATGATATCAGCATGTACCTATATGTATTCTCTTTTTAGTCATAACCAAATGATTCTAAATACTTTCAGTGCGGTCCAGCTTCCACAAAATATTGCCTTATCTAACCAGATACACAACCAATTCCCAGTACAGGGATTACAGGATACAAAAAAGTAGCAACACATTTAATGACATAAATGCATTTGATTTAACACAACTGAATACAACCTATTCTTCATTTTTCATGCAAAAAAAATCACTGTAAATAATATGTGTCCTAAACATTTAGTACATTACCAGAATTTTAAGATGCACAAAAAGAGACAGTAGATTTTACATTAACTGGAATTACTGAACTAAAGAGAACAAATTTAAAAACTGTATTAAGGAAAAGCTCAAAGATTAGAACACAAAGATTGATGTACCAATGTTATTTAATGATTACATTTTTGTGAAAACATTTTCTCATCCAACAATTGGCACTTTTTCCTGTATTGTTTTTTAAAGAAGCATTCAAAATGCAGAGATAAATAATCTGGTTTTAAGTATAACAGCCATTTGAGAAAACAGAGGTTTGATCTCTGTCATACTGGCACAAATCACTGCACAAAATAAATAAAAATAACAAACCGGCAAAAGAAATATAATTCTCCTCAACTAGAAATAACCCTTAAAAATGATCTGTTAAATTAGGGTTAGTATCCCTGTTTGAAATACTCGGTCTCTCATGTTACCCAAGACAGCAGCATCCCTAGGACAGAACAAAAATGTAAGCATGTAAACATGTACAAAAGCATGTACAAAAACTGAAGTAACTACAGCTATTTATGTTTCTTGGGAAATGTTTTGGAACCAGCGCTAGAAGACTCATACTCGACCTACCATACATCTGTACGGCACTCAGTAATCCTGAGGTACGTTTTATTCTGTCTAAATCTGAACCTTGAGTTAAAATGAATAAAAAACTTTATGTTAGGAAAAGATAAGCCTCACTTTCACAGGCTAGGTTTCTTTTTTTCACGAAGTGTAGTCTGGTGCTTTGATAGTGAGTAAAACAAACAAAAAATAACTTAATGGCCTAATGCTTTTGTATGTTTTCTTTCTTTGCTTTATTGAAAAAAACTACCATTTTTTATCCTGAATATTTTAAAGACAGCTGCAAAAATTATCCATCAACTGCAAAAATTAATCACCTAGCAAAATATGTAACAGTAACAATGACAACACTGATATTTACAGTAGAACATTAGCTTAACTTGGCAAATATAACAGAAACAAAGAGTCTTAAAAAAAGCTCTTCTCATGTTTACTACAGGAAGTTTCCTTTAGGTAGCAGGGTGCACATGATGAATTACTCCTGCAATGTTCCAATGACAAAAACGCAACACATATTGTCCACTATCTCTCAAATAGATATAACAAAATAGTGTCAACAAAATGTGAATGTCTTCTATTGTCAAATATTGATAAGTAAATCTGAATGAATCAGTATTTAGTGCAAATCTGAAAAAGACTGTGCCTTTAATAAATTCAGTACAAGCCCAGTAAAAACGATTGCTTGTTATCATGAAAGCTCATGTTATCATTAGATTACAGCAGTCATTGAGCAATAATATGTACAAATTAAATGAAATATAAAACAAAACAATCCAAATTGTAATAAATTTCTGTAGTGTCTTCTGCTGCACCACATCAACTGTTAAGGGCTCTTGTCATAGTATTGGCCATATTAAACTACATGGCGGCCCCAACACAATGTGACGTGCAACTAAATTTTATTTTACTGCAAGAACTTTCCTCTAGAAGAAAGTTCAAACAAAACAAAAAAGTATTCCTATCACAAATACAATGATCACACAGTAACATATAGAATACTGATAAAAAAATTAAAACATCACAGGTTCACAGTTCTTCATGCACAGGCACACACATGCACATCCACAGCACACACCTTACATCCTTGAACTTTCACTTACCTCAATAGCTCTCTTTATGTATGGTATCTGTGTCCCACTGTCCAGATCTTCATTAATTATGAGTCTCCTAGCCCACTGACCAGCTCTGACAACACCATTACCATGAATTAAGACCAACAGCTTGTCAGGATTTACTAATGCATCTTCACTCATAAAGATAAAGCTCTTTGGTTCAGTCTCAATTGCATCAACCTGCAGTTACACAGAGCACACATTTTAATGCATCAATATAATTCTTTGAAAGAAAATCTGCAGTTATAAAATTATCTACCAAATTTATATAAAAACATTCACCATTAAACAACTATTTCAATGCACGTGTGCCCAGGACTAAGTAAAAATAAAGCAAAACATACAATGTAACTCTGAAACACATAAACATACCACATTTTAGAACAGCAATCCAAGGGATATTTAAAATTAAGAAAAGGAGTAAAAGGTGTGCTTAAGCTTTGAAACATTGGTTGTTTACAAAATCTTACAGGAAAGGAAGAAAGTCCATAAATGAGTAATAGGAGGTGGCGAGAGGGAAAGGAGTAATTTCTCACTTCTGATATGCCTGAAGCAACAATAAATTCTTACATAATATGAAAAAAAATATCCTGGAGAGTTCCAAATCAGCACCTTAACATAAATACTCGATAAGCTGGATACATATAGGAACCAGTACTGTAAATTTGTTTGTTACAAATTTAATAGGATAGGTCTAATAAAATATCAAAATCCAATTTGGTTCTAAATAATAGCTTCATTAATAGTCCCCCTGTACCAGGGTCAATGCTTAGCTACTTTGCTGTAGGAAGAGATCAACAATTAGCCTTGATATTCAGCAAATTGCAACCTAATATCACATAAGTAGCACTTTTTCTTCAATACAAACTAAATTTTTACACTTGGTTTAGCAATCCTGTCTCAAGACAAAAGAACTATCCTGATGCAAAAAATATTAGGGCAAAACAAATCTTCATGTCTACTTGTTCTTCTCTTTCTACTATATGAATACATAGAAAAGAAAGAACAAAACAGGCACATCTCCCCCTCCTACTGTACTCCACACCCCTCCACCTCCACAGCCTAACTGTCCATCTCCTAGGAACACTCCCTGCAATAGAGAAGAAAAACAGATCAGGTTATGATCTCCATGTTGAAAAAGAAGGAATTGGCTATTTGGATTAGTTTTGGTCGTTTTTTCTCATATGTGGGTATGAATTCTTAACTACCCTTAGAATAGGAGAAATTAATTCTGCATGCATCTTCAGACTTTTTTAATGTAAGTCCTACCAAACCTTTTTTTTAATGAAGTCAATGAGGCTACTTGAACAAAACAAATTTGTAAATGAAAGAATGGTCATGTCTCTCTTCAGTATTTGCCATAGCACTGAAGACCTTGATCGTAAATAAAGTAATATCTCACATGCCTCAGAGTTTGCACAGGAAATGTACTCTTTCTCTCACACTTTGTGCAAAAATAGAGAATACGGTAAAGAATATGTTCTATTGAAAAGACTGGGGCTACAGTCAGATCATGTTGCTGCTTCTGAAATAGCAGTATTGACACCTTAAAAGGTAAAACAGATTAGGTAAAAAGTCAGTCAACATTGAATCTCAGATAGTACTTGGCAAGGTTTAAGTGACTTCTACCCATAAACTGAATATTTACAACACTATAATTAGGAAAAAAAATTGTGTATTTGCATTTCAGACTAATGTGCAACTTAGCTGTAGGTTTTAGCACTTTTACCACTTTTTAGTACTAAAGTTTATATAGTAATATATAGGAAATACTAGCACTTAGTAGTCATATGTATTAGAAGATACAGCTAGTTCATATTTCTGCAAATAATTTAATTTTAAACAGCTAAAATTATCTACCAAGATCATAAAAAAATTATTTTTGAGTCTTTTCCCAAAATTAAACACATTTAGAGAATTTTGTCAAGCTAATTTACCTTCAAACAGTAGTAATTTATTAGATCCAGCTTTCACTAAAGAATTCATGTAAATACCACTCCTATACACAATCTTACTTTACTAACAGATCAACATAGAATACTATTTAATGGCAGACACACCTGAGGCCACATAAAATACTTTGCATTTATTAGCCACTTGTTCTTCTGGACCTACTCAAGGTCACTGACTTCTGATCACTTAAATCTAAACTGAATAAATAGAGGAAAATGTTTTATAATTAAACAATTTGATTCAACATTGTTATTTACAGGTGAAAACAATTCCAGTAATCTGTACCTAGGTGTGCCAAACCTATCTAAATTATAATGATAATTTACTGTTTAAAACTACTGTTTAATTTTCTTTTTCTTGGATTTTTTCCCAATGCACAATAATTCCTTAAAGTTTATGAATGTAGGCAGCTATGGTGAGATCTCTACATATATTATGAGATTCTTAATGTTTTCAAACAGTGAACTTCTTTTTTCCATATGATTTCTATCTCAAATGAGTTTTCACCTAATACAGTAGTACCAGTCTATAAAGTATTTCAGCAGCACACTAGTTAGTATTTTGCACAGCTGCTACACGTGTAATCTAATTTTATTGTCATCCATGCTACCGCATCAACAATTAGCCAGTACTAATCCAAGATTTATGAGATCTGACAGGGTTCCAAGAGTCTTTTATTCTATATATTGGAGGTTTATAAATTGAATGTTGACAAGGAAAGAAAATCCACAAGTATTTTCTTATTATTTTTCTTACTAAGTATTTTTCTTATTTCCGTTGAGAAATGTGACAAAATTATGAGCCTTGAGCCTACAAAGTAGGTATAAACTGTAACTGGAGGAAGAACATGGCAAATGAGTGGAATTGAAAATGGTAAGACCCAAAAAGATTGTGAGAATTGTGAGCAGCTGGTGGAGAGAAAAATCTGCTCATTTGTTTCCCAAGATGAAAAGTCATCTTCTATGTGTTTCAACATAAACCTCACTAATTCACTTTACACTGTATTGACAATCCTGGTTTAGAATTTTTCTATCAAAAATGTAAAACTGAGAACTGCTGATCAATATTACAGGCAGCTAATCAACATTTGACTATTACCACAACTAACTTAACAAACTTAAAATCTGTGGAAATTTTACAAACAAGTATTAACTTTACTTAAGTAACAAAACTGGCAAAAGGAATGTGCATTGGAGATAACAGACCATTGTTTCTCAAAGAAAAATAATTCTTCAATTAATTTTTACCTATTGAAGTGAAAGAGGAAAGCACTGATAACTGAAGAGATTCTGCAAAGTGAGACACTTCAGTGCCATTGCCAATAAAACATGTGTCCTGGTTTCAGCCAGGATAGAGTTAATTTCTTCTCAGTAGCTGATACAATGCAGTGTTTTGGCTTCAGAACAAGAATGGTATTGACAACACTTAGGTATAAAGCTGATATTTTGGTTTTCTGCTAAGTTGTGTTTATCCAAAATCAAGGACTTCCCTTTCCTTGTCTCATGCTCTGCCAGTGAAAAGGTATGGAAAATAAACTTGGAGGGAGCATGGCTGGGACAGGTGCCCTGAACTGGCAAAGGAATATTCCACACCCCAGAATATCATGCCCAGGATATAAACTGGGGGGAGTTACCCAGAAGCATGGCCAATCTGGGTTCAGGAATCAGGGGTCGGGCATCTGGCATTGGATATCATTTGTTTTTTGTCTTATTATTATAACTTACCATTATCACTGTATTTTACTTTGCTTTAGGCTGTTAAACTATTTTTATCTCAGTTAAGAAGTTTGACTTTGATTCTCTTCCCCATTCCACTTGTGTTGGGGGAGGTAAAAGGAGGGTTGAGCAAGCAGCTGCATGGTGCTTAATTTCCAGCCAGGCTCAAAACCACTACAACATGTTACTAATTATTTAAACTTCAATCTCAGGCTTCCCCAGAAGCTGTTAAAGATGCAGTTAACTTAGAAGCATACTCTATTTATATTCTATTTGTCCTCAGTAGCTAAAGAAGAGCAAAGATCAATCACTGATTATGCCACTAAAACTAGAGAAATACTTCATCTGGCTAAAAAAAATGCAGTCTTTCTTTTACTTCTAACATAACTTTCAATGGAGCGCAAAATGAAACTTTAGAAGCAGTAACTGAATGGCCTCTCCCTAAATATGAGACTCTTTATTAAAATATTCAAGTCCAGTAGTACATGTTGAACATTATTTGAAGTGCACTGCTTTATAGTAACAATAATTCAACATGGATCTTGGCCTCACTGAGTAGGAAAAAATGTTGAGAATCGTTTAGTTGAAGATGTTGGCATAATACAATACTGGGCAAGCTCTCCTGATCTGCCAACTGGTCTTACTTTCATATCTGAAAACAAATGAATTAATTTTTGTATCCCAAACTAAAGCTGCCACCTATGAAAGCAAAACAAAGACAGCAAGTTGGACTTTACACACAAGGTTAAAATTAAGGAAGACGAGAGAACATAAAACACCATCACGCTAAACCTTTGAAGCATAGCATTTCCATTCTGTACTAAAATTATGCTGGAAAAAAGCACACTCCACCTAACACAGTCCTGAAACACATTTCAAATATTCAAAAATCACAGCACTGCCAGCTTCGTTATCAGCTGACAGAAAAAGGAAAAGCAATACAACAACTTTCTGATCACCTTTGATGAAGTTAAAAGAAAAAAAGGTTTTGTACTCATCTTTAAAATATGCATATAAGAAGGTTGTATATATATATATGTGTGTGTGTATATATATATACACATACATATGAGCCATCTTGGTCAGACTAAGGTCCAGGGTCCTGTTTCTGACAACTGGCAGATTGTGTAGGGGAACGGTAAGAACAGAGTGGTTATAGAGTGATCTTTGCCTGGCTTTGACAGCCAGTAACTTTGGAACCTTGCAAGCCACAGTTTATACAACTGGGCAAGCATGTAAAATAGTTCAAGGCACCTATCCCACCTTAATATCATCAAATGTTTTTTTTGACTACATTTTACCTCTCTCCTTGATAGTATTCTGTGGCAGTGAGTTCCACAATATAATTGGGACATATATGAAATCTCTTTCAGTAGAGATCTCCTGCCTGATAATTTAAACTTGATGCCCCTTAGGTTCTCTATTATGAAAAAGGCAAAAACCCATTTCCTATTCATCTTCTCTTCACCTTTCATGATTTTATAGATTTGTCATATTCCTTCCTCAGCCATCTATTTTCCAAGCTGAAGAATCTTTGTTTAATCTTTCTTTGTCTGAAAAGAATTTCATGCCTGTGATCATCCTTGCAACCCTCCTCTGTATTTCTTTTTAATTCTTCATATCCTTTTTGATATGGTGTCCAGACTTCATGCAGTGTTTAACATGAGGGCCCACATAATGAGTGGAATGACGATGTTTTTCTGTTTTGTTCTCTATACCTTGTAATTCCTAACATCCTATTTGCTTTGAGGGTTTATGACTGCCATTGAGCACTCACTGATGTTCTCAGAGAACTACTCACAATCACTCCAAGCTCTTTCCTGAGTTTTAATAGCTCATTTAGAGGCCACTGTTGTGTTTACAGAGTTGAGTTATCTTCCCATAATTTCGTATTTACCAGAATTTAATCTCCTGTCATTTAATCATCCAGCTATTCAGCATCAATAAATAATTTCCCAACTCATCATAATCAGCTTTAGGTTTAACTATCCCGAATAATTTTAGGAAAAAAACCCAGAAAAGTCTTTTAGCTTGCATTATTTCCTTTTTTTCCTCTTGCTTACAACTATGTCAGGGACTAAAAGCATTTCACTGGTAACAGTTTATTTCATCTGTAAAATATGAACACCTATCTCCCCTTCTAACCAATTAGCTCTTAAGAGGACTACCTTCTCCTGTGCTTTTTAAAAGCATTTAAGTTTGCTGACAGTTCACTGGAAATATCTGTACTCTTTTACTGACAAGATTTTTCTTCTTCATGTGATCTCTGACGCCTGCAATGAATTCTGGATTTTTTTTTTTTTAAGAAACTTGTACTAATATCCCCCAATATATTATTATTATTAGCTGATTTCGGCAGTAAGTTAAATTGGTTGTTCTGCAGCTTCATGTTTGACTTCTTATTGAATCCTAGGTTTAAAAAAAATCTCATCCTGGAATCTGTTTATTGTACAATATATTAACTTGTCCTCAGGTCTCCTCTATTGATATGACAAATTTCAGACAGTTGCTCAGAATTATATCCTGTTTAGAAACAAAAGTTAAGTGTGTGGAAATTGGACAAGTAGTATTGGAATTAATAATGTTAGTTTTTCTTACTTGACCTTGGTGTCCATTTTAGTTGCAGTTCATCTACTGGCCTTATCAGTTCTCTTTTATTATTAGCCTTTACAACTCTAACAAGCTCCTCAAATTTGGTTTTTCTGAACTTCCTGTGATTTTACATGTAACGTACCAACATTTATACTCTCTTCTATTCTCATCCTAAAAACTGTTTTATTACTTTTACTAGTTTCCTTTATTAGTTTCAACTAGAGAGTTTTGTGTCCTTACTTGGGAGTCTGTCAGTGGTGATTTAAACCTAGCTTTTATACAGCTTTAATTTTTCAACTTCCAGATATATTGTTTTAATTTTTCACTTTTGCATATGCCTTCATAACCTATTTTTGACGGTGGTGAGGGCTGGCTACATGTAACAGCCACTCCTGAAGAATGGTGCTTGTACCTCACGTGAATTTTTCCACAATGCTCACAATTAGACACCTGCGTATTTTGTGCTTTCTTATTTTGCTCCAAAATGCAATTAAATTATGACACTTTACAGAAGTTGAAAATCATACATTTAAGAATAGCTTAAATGTATTACTGAACAACTGTACTGAACTGTACTGAACAACTATCCATTGTCGCTATACAATTTCTAAATACAAGTAAAGAGATTAAAAGTGGGAACTAGCCAGGACCATTCCTCTTCCAAGCTAAGAAACCCAAACCTTAGAGTCAGGCAGATGAATCACCACAGGTGTGACACAGGTGATGGAGGTGCTGTAATACTTACCCTGAGTTTCTTCATCTTCATGCTTGGGAGCTAATTGATCAGCTTTAGCATTGCTCTACTTATATGCATATTCTTCATACTATTTTTTATGAATCAAAGAAAGTCCTATGGCCTTAAAATCTGGGCACTTCAAAGTTTATAAAAGACAGCTTCATGGTTTCACAGACGAAGTGTGACATGGCTTGACAAGTCTTTTGATACATTATCTTTCTGGAAGTACTTCTTGGACCAAGAAAGAAAATTAGCCAAAAAGCTGGAGATCGTAACTAGCAGACTGTCATGATAAACCCAATCCTATGTCTGTTTACACAATAAAATCTCAAGTGGGGAAATGGTTTCTCAGTCTTGGCTCACAGGGCATTGGTACAAGCACCAAGCTGGGAGTATGGCCCTTCAATTTCTCTGTGAACCTCGTAGCTCAGCTCCTTCTGCCATGACCACGAGACACTGAAAAAGCCTTCTAGGAAACTGTAAGTAGTTTGGTCAGGTCATCAAAACATTCCCTAAGCAACGCTCAAGGAATGGAAAGGGGAATAGTGAAATGTTACAGAACTGTTAAGGCAAAAGACCTTTTCCTTCTGTAGCCTAAACAGGTTTTCCTTGACTGAATATGAAGGTTCCTCTGAGAACGACAGCAATTCAAAAGATTTCAAAGAGCATAGGAATAATCCTTCATAATGATGGAAAATCTACATAGTGCTGTCACACTCCAGTCTCCCCTGTGCTCTCCAGTATAGAATATAAAAATATCTGAACATCACCATATCACATCACAGGTATTTATAAACAGTCTGATATGTGGGGAAGCACTTCATATTATCCAAGGGTTGATTAAATATTTTCACTAAGCAACAAAATCACTTTACATTACATATACATTACAAATTACTGAAAAAGCATTTTTTAAAAAATTACTTGGAGTATTTTACTGATACTGAATGTGAGCATTGTCCACTGCCTGCAAAGACATTTCTGTTCTCTAAACCCGGCTGTAAACAACTCAAAATATCCACAAATATTTTCAGAAAGCTTATGGCGCTCCTATTAAAAGCACCACATTTTGAAGAATCCGGTAAGATAAGGAAGGCTCAGTTGGGGAAATCAAACACATGAAAAGTGAGGTGGAACCACATCTCCAGATGCATACACATGCAAAATGCAAAGGCAGTGTCTTGAAACAATGCCCTGCACAGAGCTCTGGCACACCTTGTGTTTATATGAATATGGGATCACAGGCTGTGCTGGGTACAGATTCAAAAAACAATGTCTTTGGAAAAATAAATTATACTTACTGGAAGAGTTACTTTCTTCAAGTGGCATTCGTTCTGCAGTAGTTCATAAATATATTTAGTAATGATCTGGAAGAAAAGAAAAAATAGAAATGCCACCAGATACTAAAACACGTACAATAATGACATATGCAGGTAGACAACTTAAAGGCAAATTGGTTAAACTTCTAAGCACTTGTACATGTTTTGCCACTTTCCTGAATCCTTTACTGTATAACTAATTATAGATCTTGGAGCTTTAGACATAAAATTCTCTCTGTTTCACAGAAAAGACTTCTTGCCAGTACAATGGAAGGGTAACTGTACCTGTGAATTCATCATGCACTACTGTGTGAATAATTAGGCGAATAACAACAACAAAACTACAGTTTATAACTAATTATACTCGGGGCATAGAAGAAAGGCTCTCTTTGTAAATAAATATTTTTAAAGCATTTTGTCTCCTAGCAGATTTCTGGAATTCTCTCCCCTCTAGGTTCACTTCATGATTTACATGGAGAGCAGATTTGTAGCCACCCTCAACTAAGTTACCTTTCCATTTTTACTCACTTAACAGGGGAGGTATGGGGCAAAGATTGCTAAATAGAAGAAAATCCCATACAGAATGCCCACTATGTGGGAGTTTATGTCCCTGTTCTCCATGTAGGAATAAAATTGAAATTTCTATCCTGAAACCAAAGATATCATTTCAGAAAGCAACAAAATGAATAATAAAAAAACCAAAACCCAAACAAAACACCAAAAAACCCCACAAACAAAAAACACCTAAGCAAGCAAAAACAACACAAAAAAACCTAAACAAAACCACAAAACCAAAACAAACCAAAACCCACCAGAAAACAAAAAAAAACCCCAAACCCCACAAAAATCAACCTTGTTACGACAAAAGACCAAAAGACTTGCCTTCTTAAATGTAAAAAAGTTGTTCACATTTCAAATTCTTGCCTACTATCTAAGGACATTTTTTTTCTGCCCTTACATATTCTAAGAAAAATGGAGATGCAGATGTAAGTACTTTCTAACTATAATTAATTTGGGAATTAAACTAAGGCACAAACAGGTACTTCATCCATGTGAGGCTATAAAAATGATGTGGTCGTTACTGCCTGGATTTCAATGGCTATACGAGTTTGAAAAAAAAAAAATGGCAAATTAAAGAAGCAAAATAAAGGACTCATTTTAGGAGGCTGAAATGGTGCTTGCCTTCTCTTTAAAGTTCAGGGAATGGTATTTAAATTCCAGACAGGACAAGATCTAAGTCTCAGAATATTAATCCAAGAATACAAATTAATCCAAGAATTAATATTAATCCAAGAATTAATATTAATCCAAGATACAAATCGAGACAGTTTTCTTTAGACAAACACCTCAAGGCCACAATTACATCCATCTGAACCCACAGTATATTAAGCCCCAACAGAAACATCGCTATAACAGAGGTCTCAAGTGATGGCATCTTAACTACACACTATCATCCAAGCAAGTAGGAGCCAGGGTGTCATAAACTTCAAATTTAACTTTCCAAATGCACAATTACAAAAGAAGTTTCAATGAAGTCCAAAAGTTTCATTATGTAAATGTGAGGAAACACAATATGCAAATGTTTTGAACACATATGAACAAAATACAGGTGCCAATAAAAGCTAATTAAAAATGTTGGTATATGCCCCTCCTTTCCTTTCTCTAAACCCCCAAATCTTTATTAGGATTATAAGATTTCTTTCTGATCCTGCTCAAATACATTTATTGATATAATTATGTTCAAAAAACTTTATGGTTTACAGAAAATCAGTCCTTCTGAACATTATTATCTACACAGAAACTGCATTTGGAGAAGGAATTCAGCTGCGAGTGATGAGTTGATTTAAGACATGTTTATCCCCAAAGCAGCATGCTAGGAACATGCATACAGTGTAATTTTACCTTCAGGGGCAAACTTTTTATGGTTCACCAAAATCGACCACAGTTTAACACCAACAAGTAAAGCAGTTATGTTCCCGCAGTGTCAAATGCTAATGTTGTACTGACATTAAATTGAGTATAATGATAACATGGACTACAACACAAAAATTTTGTTTTTAACTCAATTCAGGCATCTACTCACTGTTAAAATCTCTAAAAGAAAATTTGTAAGAGAAAAACTGCTATGCAGAAAATATACTTTAGACACCACTTGTGAAAGTCTACCCTTTTTACATCTGTTTGTATCTATTTCTTCTATTCTTTTTCATTTATTTAGACTGTGTGTCTTCAGAGCAGAAATAAACCTTTACTCATTTTTGCCACAGCCCATCTCAGTGTGGCTGTCATTCTAACTGACACTTTATGCACTACTCTAATACAATAAAAAGCAATACAGGCTTAAAAATAGGAGTGTTGAATCAGTAGAACACTCTGGTGTGACAAAGACTTAACCTAATAAATGCTTTCAATAAAAGCAAACATAAAGAAACTACAGGAGGTGGAGGCTTGCATGCAAAGTCTGAGATTATCGTCTTCAGGAAAAAATGCCATTAAAAAAACCCTCAAACAAAACAAACCCTAAAACTGCTGCAGTATATATATATATATACATATATACATATATATATATGTATGTATGTATGTATGTTTATGTGGCGGGGGGGTGTGTATGTACGTAGCCATAGGAGGGGATGAGGACTTTTTTGCAGTAGATCAACATGTTTAGGGATATCCTAGCAATGGCTGGTACACTATCAGTCTTAAATGTCCAAAATTTTCCAGATTTGAAGACATCACTAATGGCCAGACTTCCTGCACTCTACCATAGATGTGTCTGGAAAACTTGACAAAATTCAGTCCTTCCTAGGAAAATCTAGCAAAATTCTGTCCTATCTAGGAATATGGCTGCAAGTACACTATCATATGCATTCAACACTATCTTTGGATTTTTATGCTTTTAACAACTTCTTCTGATTTTATGGCTGATGAGTAATTAAAAAAATAATAATTATTAAAATATCTTTCCTACAGGAAGCAAAAATAAATGCAAACTGTGTGGTATTTTTTATATAGAACTAGTTAGACTTACTACTTCAAATCTATACAATTTATATAGCCACAACTTCTCTAAGTAGCAATATTATCTTATGCATGCTGGTGTTCTATATTTAACATCTGAAAACTATTGTAGAAACTACTGTAGAATGTTGAGAAGTGTCTTTTGACTTCTCGCATGAGTAGGTGG
This sequence comes from Vidua macroura, assembly GCF_024509145.1. NCBI lineage: Eukaryota > Metazoa > Chordata > Aves > Passeriformes > Viduidae > Vidua > Vidua macroura. The sequence goes on from NC_071611.1 coordinate 62,489,427, forward strand.
TTCTGGTTACACTCTATGAACTCTCCTGGACTAATTATTACTGTCACACAGCTGCTCATCACTGCAGGTATATAATGACAGAGGCTGATCAATTCCTACATTAATAAATCATCTGAACCATCAAGCAACAAGTTGTTCAGATCCAGACGTTCTCAATGCAAACTGTAACATTTACTAAATGTCATATCTAATGACATTTACATTAGCTAGTCATGCTAGCCTGGGATAGCTGCACTTTTTCTAAGGCTCTTGAAACTGGTTAAGGTGTGGCAAAGCTGTAAGCAGTATATTGCACTGTAATTCAAGGTAATAAGGTGGCTGGAGAGCAGGCATCACTGTGTCCAAGACTGCAAAGAAAAAAGAACCAATAGTAAGACCTGCCCACAGTGTATGAAATTAATTGCCTGATAAATAGAGAAGAAACCGGCAGTTCTGTATTTCTTGTATGAGATACCGAAAGCTTCCACCTCATATTAGAGTATTTCTATACTTCATTCACATCCAAGTGCTGTCTATCAGGAAAATACATCCCAAATAAGACAAATATCTGAAGTTAAAGCTATCAAGGTGTTCTTACTGACTGTTAAGTGAACTGGAAGAAGGAAAAAAATCCAAAACACAAATACCAAAAACTTCCATGCCTCTCATGATCTATTCTGATAGCAAGGGAGAAATCCTGTCCAGCCATGGAAAGCCTAACACTTCGACTGTCCAAAAAAGGTTGCACTCAAACTGAGTGATAGAGGAAATTTTCTTCCTAGAACAAAGTGATCTTCTCTGTTAGGAAATTACATTGCCTGTATTTTAAATTGCTCTCATTGAGCAGAGGAGCCCATGTTCTGCTTTCCCTAAGCCTGAGAAACTTCTGCCCTAAATGAAATCACAGCTATTCTAATTTTGTTGCACTAAAAAAATTCCCATAATAAAAGCAAGCTGATGAGAGCAGGGACCACAGATGAGTAGAACACATCCTCAGCACTAAAACCAAGTAGATTATCCTCAGCATATTAAAAGCACAAGTATCTAATCTCTGCTATCATTTCTTTGTTGTAGTTTTCCTTCATCTGTGGTGAACAAGGTTGAGAGCCTTAATGCATATGGTTCAGGAGTGGAACCAACCTTCAGTGTTCACAAGTGCCTTTCTGAGGAGCTTAAAATAAGTCAGTCTTGATTTATGTTGGATTTAATACAGAATCCCTCCAAAGTGCCTTTTCAAAGTGCTAGTGGTCTCAAATATGTAATCTACAAGGTCCAATAGCCTTAAGGATAATTGGGGGATAGACCTATGTCGTGACCAGTGAGCCTTCATATGGATCCAGAAAACAGGTTATTCTAACCACAAAAAAATTAAATATAAGGACTTGGACAAAAAGCAAAAAGAACAGAGAGAAGCACATTATCTTATGACAGACCAGGGGTTATACCCTTGCATTGCGAAATATTCTGCACAATGACAGCAGGGCTATAATGCTGCATACATTCACAGAGCAAAACTGAAACTACAGGTGGAAACCTAGTTCTGGTATACACAAGTGTAATATAAATTAATTGGTAAGGTCCTGGCTTCCTACAACAAATGTTCTTTTAACACCGCAGTTCATATAGAGGACTTTCTTATGAATTGTTTTCAATCACCAAAAAAGCATTGAGAAATTTTGTTATGAGTCTAATTTTTGAAATCTTTGCAATACAGCATGCTGAAACTACATGATCAAAAGATCCATACCTGTATAGAACTATGTGAAAACAGAAATTAAAGACTAAGAACCAGTGACACCATGTTTAAAGTTACAAAAATCATGAAGGTACTGAAGTCTAAATACAATTAAAAGTGGACACAAACACCAAGGAGATACTTCAATGCACTAAGCATAGGAGGTCTTTAAACAGAGTCTGGAAAAGAGCACTGAAAAAATAATTGCCACAAAGCAAGGAGGCAATTCCAGAAAAACTCAGTTTAAAATAATAACCCCTCCATTTTAGGACTGTAATTAATTGAAAACAGACTTGTACCACATTCTAGAAACATCAAAAAACCAGCATGGCATACATGAGGAAGAGCAGAATTGCAGCTGACCCACTAGTCAACTTTTCCATAACAGAGACTGCCAGGTATACAGACAACAGGGCACAACTCAATGACTTGATTAATAACACCTACATCCTAATCCAGAGGAGCTGCTTCAGTACATACCACACCAAAACACACGCTGGGACTCAGTGAAGTGCACTGAGCCTTGCCTGTCAAGCTGTGCTTTACAACCTAAGCCCTCTAAATTCTTTTCTTCTCTCCCCCACAAATGTGCTCCCACTTTCAAAACCAACCATGGCTACCCACCAGAAGATTACATATGCAAATACATACATATACAAATAGAACAGCAAGCCTGCTCCAGAAGAAAAATAAGAAAAAAGACAAAGTAAATTACTCAAACTTGCAAAATGTTTTCTCTAGCGAATTCTCAGCTAAAAACATACTAAAAAATCAGTATAAGCTTGTATGATTTATGGCCTCTCACTTCTAACCTGGAACCTATCAGGTGTCATTGGAAATTATTACCATGCAACCAACAGTCATGGATTCACAACAGATATGAGGAACCCCTAGGCTAGAACAAACCACAAAGTCTCTTTTGAAGACAATCAAATGCCACATGTCCCCCTCTTTCCCCATATGTGCATCCCTCATGACCAAAATACCAAAAACCCTGTCAAATGTCTGATGTATGGTTAATAGATGATAAAGAATAAAACACTTGTGACACAACAAAGGTTAAGGTGCATGAGATCGGTTGACATTACAACCACGACAGAGGACAGACTACAAGACCTAGGAGAAATTATGAGGAAGCACAAGCTGTTAATCCAAGTTGTCCACTCCACTGCCTACTCCTACACACTTGTAGCAGATTTTGGGGGGAAAAAAAGGAAATGGACAAAACTACAGATTGAATATATCCTTCTGGTGGACCAGATCCAGCTGGATGGATCTGAGACTTCCCACATTATATTCCCCATCTACAGATACTCAAAACAGAAAATTATCATCACTATTACTCTTGCTATCACTTTTCACTGCTTCAAGGATTAAATATGAACAGAGACAGAACTACTTTCTCAAATTTAAGAATGGCTACTTCCCATCGTGAGTGCGATGCGTTGGCAACAACACACTTAGAGGATAGGGGCTTCTACCTCCAAAGATGCCAGCTTGTGAAAAAATACTCATTAAACACTCTGTCAGATCACTTTTCAATAATTTTTAAAGAGAGTTCTCAAAGTAAATCAGAGAGAAGAGAGTAAGAGAATCAAGTGACAATAATTTTAGTTGCCTGTTTTTATAAGTGGGTAGATTTCTCAGAATAACAGAGCTAGTGTATTTAAAATTATGTAGACTCTAGCTAATAAAACACAGCCGCATTGGCATTTTCCTTCTTGATTGACTTCTTAGATTTTCCTAAGTCATATCATAAAAGGGGTTAGTACATTATTAGTGTCATTAGTAGTTTACTATTCCTCCAATAACATTCTGAGTTAACTGTATTTTAACCTCAGTTTAATCTCCTACATGAACACACATTAGAGAAAAAAAAGGGGAAAAACTGGAATAAAAATTCTTAGTGGTATTTTTAATTTAGAAATCACTGAAGTCTGACCATCTCTACCCTCTACAGTACATCACTCAGCCATAACTTCCTATACTTGAAGAAAAATGCAAGGGTTTGTTTTCTTTTCTTTAGAGATGCAAAACTAATGTGATCTTAGGTTCATTTATCAACTCTAATCCTGTGACAGAACTGCACTTAAAACATGTAACAGCTGAACATCACCAGTTCTCCTAAGAAATCCACGTATGGACATACAAAAATCAGCCTTGCTTATTCTTTTTTTTGTGAAGTTGTGTCTTTGACTAAACTTTATACAGTACACCAAGTGATTCACTGTCAGCTCCTCAGACCTCAGAAATTATTTTAAGTATTAATTTACACCTGACATAACAAGTTACAATCTTTTGAATCTATGCCCCTTCCATGGGCATAAAAAAGATACTATTTTCAAATAATTTATATTCAACATAAGAGATTAGACTCCTCAGCACTATTAGCATTTTCTAGTAACTTCACAGCAGAGTACCGAGGCTGGGTAAGTTAAGTTTTGTAACTTACCTTAAAAACAAACAAGTATAAAACACTAGAAGCAATGTCATCAATCCTGTAACATACAGTAGTCTACTCACAATGTTTTCCTCTTCACTGTACAACAGCAATAATGTTCAGTGAAACAAATGCAAAATGAACTCCAACTGACTGCCCTACAGCAAATCTCAAGTGGTGGGACTGACCTGAGGCTTGCTACAGTGGCTGCCATAGCCTTGGTTGAATAAGCTTTATTTTGACCCTGAGGTGACAAACCTGCCATTATGTACTAATAAGAGATGCAATGAACTTTTTAATATACTGCTCTTCGATAGACTTACCTAAGAACTGGGACAAAAAAAAACAAAAAACAAAAAATAAAACAAAACAAAACAAAACAAAACAAAACAAAACAAAACAAAAAAAAAAAACCACAAAAACCAAAACACCAAAAAACCCTCACCATCACAGAACAAAGGACCCTAAAAGCTTAATAGACTTTCTAAAGCCTCAGTTCATTGCAGACTAAAAAAGTGTAAAGAATTAGAGAGAGAGAAATAAAATCAATGGCATTTTAAAAATCCACGAAGACCTCACTTGGATTATAGTGTGGGAGAACAATTCATTAAGATGGAACTGACATTATCTCTATATGGTTTCTTGTGTTTTCTACTGAAAGCAATTCAATTCAACCTTCATACATAGTTGTGATATTCTGTATTTTGAGCTGACTGATCACAACTAAGATCTCAAGGTCTTTTGAGAGAATTAAATGAAAGACAACAAGGATTTGTCATGAGTGCAGCACATGTATCAACAGTATTGTTGATCTGATTTGACCCAATGTTTCATTGCATGGTCTTTGCTGACACCTGTTGGTTTATCTTTTGTTTTCCTTTTTTTTTTCTTTTTAAGACAAGCATCTCTAATTTTAGAAACCATTTGACAATTATTTGGCTTTAGAAATGGCTTAATTACTAAGTCCATCTTATGGAAATTCTCAGTTTTTAAAAAAATATACATACACATGCATATACATGTATCAATACTACGTACATGATTCCATCAAGCACCTGCACAACAAGCAATTAAACATCAGCAGAAAGCAAGACCTCTGACCCAGGGTGAGACAAGAAACATAATGATTAAATGTTTGCAAAAGAAAACCAGAAACTAAAAAAAGCTCAAAAGTTTAACAGTGGAACAAATTTAAATGAAGACTATGAATACAATTCAATATCCCAATCCTCTCTATATAGCTACAACTATCTTCTCTAAATTTCATAGCAGAGATGAGTTTTGTAAAAGGATCTGGAAGAAAAGAGCAGTTCTGATTATTCCAACTATTATGGAAAAAAAACGTTGTTAAGGTGGTGAGGCAGTGCTAGTTTCAAAAGGTTAAAAATCCATGCCAAAACCAACTCACATATCAGATTAACATAGTTAAAGCACACCAGCTTTTGTTGTCACAGACAAAAAACCAGTGATGTGTCATGCATCATCTAATTCTGCAACCTTTCATTGCTCAGCAGAAATGGCCAGATAAATATTCACAGGTGGACTGAAAGATTAATTTTATGTAAATCTAGAGCATAAGCATCTTGCTTTGAAAAACAAGATGTCTTCACCATTCTGCCTCTGTGCTCCAGAATACTAGTGGGTCAAAATAAACAGGATTTACTTACTTTTAACTGAAAAGGACCCCTTTTCTCCAGCCTAAACAACCCCAGCTAATTCAGAAGCTCCTCACAGGACTTCTGCTGATGCTAAAACCTTTAGGCATCCAGATCCTCCTATAGATTTGTGAACATCTGTGTAGCACAGCTGGTCACTACCTACCTCCTCCTGGATTACAGGGCATCTACTCTGCTCCTTGTCCCTGTCTACTGTCTCAGGAGGCCAGCTGTCCTGAGGATAACCATTTTATTGTTGAACACTGAAACTAAGCTGTGAAATACAGCAGCGCTTTCCTAATCTTTGGTAACTATTTTCACCCCCCAGCATTCAATAAATAATGGATGTTTTTTCCTTCATCATTTTTTTATTAAAATATTTATAAAACACTTGTTTTATTCTTTACAGAAGCCACCAGATTAACTTCTAATGGAGCTTCTGCCTCTCTAATTTTCTTTCTGCATGACCTAACAACATCCTTGAATACTTCCTGAGTTGCCCACTCCTTTTTCAACTCTCTTTTTTTTCCCCCTGAGTTACTGTGAAAACTCCCTGCTCAGCCAGCCAGGCCAGTCTTCTTCCCCACTGGCTTTTCTTTCAGCACATAGGGATGGCCTGCTCCTGCACCTTCAAGATTTATTTCTTGAAGTATGTCCACTTTCCTGGACCACTTTGTTTTTAAGGGCTGCTTCCTAGGGAACTTTCTGAATCAATCCCATAAATAGGACAAAGTCCATCCTCTGGAAATACAGGATAGAAATTTTGTTGAGGCCCCTCTTTACTTCACCAAGAATTGAAAAATGTATCATTTTGTGGTTGCTGTGCTCAAGATGGGAACCCTGACCACCACATCTCCCACCAGCTCCTCTCTGTTTGCAAGCAGCAGGTCTAGCAGAGCCCCACCCCTGGCAGGCTTGCTCACCAGCTGTGACAAGAAGCTCTCCTCTATACACTCCAAGAACCCCTAGACTGCCTCATTTCCACTGTGTGGAGTTCCCAGCAGATGCCTGGCACATTAAATCTCCTACAAGAACAAGAGCTGGGGATCTTGAAACATCCTCCAGCTGCTTATATAATAATCCATCCATCTCTCTATCCTGGTTGGGTGGTCTGTAGGAGAGTTCCACCAGGATGTCAGCCTTGTTGGCCTTTCCCTGATTCTTACCCATGCCACTTGATCTTATTGTCATTAACCTCGAGTTCCATGGTGTCCAGAGCCTCCCTAACATACAGAGCCACCCTTCCACCTCTTCTCCCTCCCCTGTCTCTTGTGAAGAGCTTGCAACCATCCATTGCAGTGCTCCAGTCCTGCAAGTTATCCCACCATGCTTCTGTGATGGTGACGATGTCATCGCTGTCCTGCTGTACCATGGCTTCCAGCTCCTTGTTTGTTACCCACACTGTGTGCATCAGTGTACATGCACTTCAGCTGTGCTGCTGATTTCACTCCTGATTCTGGCTTACCACCCTTGGGCTCATCTCTAGAGTGCTTGGTTTCATCCCCTTCCCCCTTCAAACCTAGTTTAAAGTGCTCTCAATCAGCCCTGCCGACTCATCAGCTAGAATCTTTTTGCCCTTGTTGGACAGATGGAGCCCATCTGACTCAAGCAGGCCTGGTGCTGTAAAAATTGCCCATGGTAGAAAAACCAAAATTCCTCTGATGGCACCAGCCCTTAAGCCATTCAGTGATAATGTGGGTTTTCCTATTCCTTTTATCATTCATCCCTGCTCCTGAAGGAACTGGGCAGAACCACATCTGTGTTCCTGGCCCACCAACCAATCAATCAATCCAGAGCCCTGACGTCCTTTGAAATGACCTTGTACCCTTCTTGTCAGCCTCATCACTGCCAACCTGGACATGCAGCAGTGGGTAATGATCCAGAGGGCTGAATTAGTTCAGCGAGTCTCCTGCTGATATCCCATACCTGGGCCCCAGGAAGGCAGCTGATTTCCCTGTGGCATGGGTCTGGGTGACACACAGGGCCCTCAGTTCCCCTCAGAAGGTGAACTTACTACAACTACCCTTCTTTTATTCATAAGTTCCTGAGGTTGTGTTCCATCTGACAAAGTGCACCTGGGAGACTCTCCAGACAGATTTTTTTGTTTACTATCATCTGCCTGAGCCTGTGGACCCAGGGCCTCATACTTATTCTGTAGGGACACCTGGGAAAGCGAAGAGGGTTAGGGGGGAATTTTGCTACCTGAGTAGGTACCCATTTCTATTCCCCCTCTCTGCCAGGTCTCCTCCTTCTCCTTCTGCCTGATGGTAAGAGGGACAGGGCTCCTCTGACTCCTGCCAAGCTTCTTTCAGGGTTGCAAGGCTGTAACTCCACCAGTCTATTTCTCTTTTGCTCTCCCTAATACTCCTTAGCCTTTCCACCTCTTGCTTAAGCCCTGCTACCAGACACAGCAGATCACTCACCGGCTCACACTAACACAGGTGCCTTTTGCACTGTCCTCTGGTACTGCCCCCAGGCTCAGACACTCCCTGCAGCCAGGGATCTGGACAGCTGGGTCTTTCTTGGAGGGTTCTGTTTGGACTTAGCACACTTTTGCTGGCAGCAGGCTTTTGGACATTTGTAAACCATTGTTTGGAAAAAAAAGGAAAAAAAAGCATCCCACAACCAACCAAAAGACACAACCCACCACTCAGAGTGTGTATGCACCCTTCGTGCTATCCCTGCTCACAGGAACTGCCCATGAACTGCGGTGCCACGCCCTCACTGACATGCCACGCCCATTTGTCCACCTCGGTTTGCAGCACTCCCTAAAGCCTCTTCTAAATAGCCTGCAATTTGCCTGGAGATCATCCCTTGCTCGACTGAATGTTCCTTTTAATAGTCAGCCAAACAATCTTATTTTTGCTAGGTAGAGAAGTGAGTATTATGGCTTCTTCTGCTATTTCTGCTGCTGGCTAATGTGCTTTATTTTCCCATCACAGTATTCTTAAAATCACTACTTGTAATGCAGGATCAAGAACATCCACACTCCTAAATAGTGCAAAGCATCCCAAAAATATGTTGCTATGATCTAAGGATGTTTTCTGTTACTGAATGTAACCTGTCCAACAAAATATTAAATGGCACTAAAAATGTGCATCAACCTTCACTTTCCACTCCTAATCACCTTATGATTTACTTAATCTGTGTTTATTTTGCCTATATTATCTCTAGGGTTACAGTCTATTTTTATGTCAAAAAATGACTAGCAGTTCATTTAATATTGCAAGCAAATAAATTCTACTTTCTAGCCTATCTGACAATATCCTCAATTGGTTTCTTGTGAAGACGGAAAGAGAAGCCCAAGAAATTGAAACTAGAAGAATATACTGAGCATTTCACCAATGAGTATAACTTTCTAAAAGTTATGGTGCCCAAAACTGCACACAATACTCAAGGTGAGACCACCGCAGTGCAGACCAGAGCAGGACAATCCCCTCCCTGGCTGGCTGGCACTGATGGGCCTGATGCCCCCAGCTGCCAGAGCACATTGTTTACTGATATGCAGCACTGCACTAATAAAAAACCCCAAGTCCCTTTCCACAGCACTGCTTCCCAGCCTCTTGTTCCCTAGTCTGCACACACAGCCAGGTTTGTCCCATTGAACTGAAAAACAGAGGAACCTGGGAAAAGGTGGCAGGACCATACCAACAGGAACACCTAAAAAGGGCATGGCTTTGATATTTAAAGCAGATACACTTTAAATGAAACAAACTGTCACTGAAGGATGAGCTTATTTTGATTTCTTAAAGACCTGTATTTTTGAACCTGAAGTGTGCAGATCTTTACACATTTTTCTAGTAAAGAAATGGATTGCTAAGTAGTCCTGAGTTTGGTCTCCTAGTGTGCTTAGTGTGCTTTCTCTTGTGTGCTTAGCCTCAGGTTAAAAACCACTAAAAAGGACACATACTGAAAGCTACATAAGGACACAAGTCCAAATGAAACCTACAAATTCCCTATAGAGTTTTAGAGCTAGGTGTTGAGACATGCCTTCTTAAATGGTCTTCTGTTGCATCCCAGGTTTGGGTTCAGATTAGGGGTTCTGATGTGGGTTAGTTAGCCGGTTCTGTGTACCCCCATGCACCCCCCGTGTTTCCCGCCCCCCTGCGGTGGTCCACTCCGAGTCTCTTACCACTGGAGCTCACCATGCCAGTCCTGTAACCACTCCCCCATCCACTCCGGAGAGTTCTGTGTTCGTCACCCCGTTCCCACAACCCCATTCGCCCTGGAGCCCCGTGTCCGCCCCTACCGCATTCCCGTTGGTCGCAGTGGTCCACGTCACCACCACGGTACCTGTCCCCATTGGGCGGGAGGGCTTCTGCCCTCCTTGACCCGCCCCCTATAACATCCCACACCTCCCCAGTCCCAGGGCCATTTTTGTCCACACAGGTGTAGGGGAGCAAGCCAAGGCATCTCTGTCGCAGCTCCCCGTGGCAAATAAAATCTCCCCAGCCTCCCACACAAAGTGGACAATTCCTTTGCCTCTTTTCCTCAACCCTCGCACGGGCAACAGAACCCGACAAGCCCCGATCAGTGCACCACGGAAGCGGCGTCCGGGAGCAAGTGGTGCCCCAGTCCCGAGGAGAAACCGTGCCTTTTAGGCGCCCCGGAGCGGTGCAGGACCAGGGAAAACAACTCAACGCCACATTTGGCGCCCAACAGTGGGGCCAGGGCCTGCGGAGCCGCCCGCGTAGACGGAGATTCACTGCGAAGCACCCAGAAACCACGTGGAGAGCCGCCACCACGAAGCCGCGCCGCCGACCAGCGAGTGCCGCTGCCAAGCTGAGCGAGCGCGGTCCACGCAAAGAGCCGCCGCCACCACCACAGAACCACGCTGAAACAGTGCTTCATGCTGGACTGAAAACAGGAGCAGAAACTCCCCAAAGTAGGTCAGTGAAGTCTCTGCCACCTCCGAGGAAAGGACGTGGTGCTTTCCCTGTGTAGGAAGAGAAGCGTAACCTTTCAGTGGAAAGTGGAAAGCCGAAGAGAGGCCGTTTCTGGGAACCGAGGACCCTGGCAGCAGTTTTTATTTGTAGAAAATTCCAGTTTGGTGAGTATTTAGTGGAAGGGATGGACCCAGCTAATACTCCCCTTCCCGTGGGTGGGCTTTGACTGCGTTCCCAGGTGTAGACGCGCTGTGCACAGCACAAGCAGTGGCTGCCAGGGTCTTTCGCCTTTTTTGGGTTTTTTTCCGCTTTTCCTGCACCAGAGGTGAGGTCGGGTGGGTGGAAATAGCATGGGGACCGTGCTAACCACCCAACAGAAGGAATTTTATTCCCAAGTTAAGGGAATCCTCTCGGTGAAGGGCCCCCTCCCAAAAGTTCTGTGAAGAGTTTTGTCCGATGGCTGTACTTTTCCTTCCCCCATGTTTCCGCGGAGGATGCCCGCAAAAAGGAGTTCTGGGAGCAGGTAGGAGCGAAGTTAATGGAGGGGATTGAATGTAGGGATCCCTCCATTAAAGGTTGCTTCACCACGCTCCATTTGCTGATCTCACAAGTCATAAAAGTGGAGTCCGCGCGGGATGTGAGCCAGGAAGGGAAAAAGCCATTGGGCAAAACTGTTGTTCCCCCTGAACCTGTTTCCCCACCTTCTTCTCCTACCCCTTCTTCCCCTAACCTGGGTGGGCAGGGGGGAGTACTCCACCGCTCTAAGGTGCAGGGCAGCTCCACAAACATGGACCGTGCTCCTAGCTCCCCTGAGCCCCCCCAGCGCCCCCGCCTTAGCGAGATTGGCCACTTCGCTGACGAACTGACCCCAAACCCTTTCTCCAATCCCTTTTTCCCAGTTAAAAATCCCAGTTCTAGCAATACCCTGTGCAGTTCTGTTTCTTTGAATCCTTTCCTTTGTTTCCCTGAGGAGGCCACGGCCACCTCAGTGCTCGGTGTCTTTGTCTTCCCAAGATGGAGGATGGCCACATGGAGGGGCTTCTTCTTCCCACAACCCCTTTCTCTCTTTTGTTCCCTGTGTCCCTGCCTTTAACCTAACTCCCATCTGCCTCCCTGTGGGCATGGGTGCCGCCCCCTTGGGAGATCAGGTTACTCCTCCACCCACTGTTCCCCCTTGTGTGGGCGTTTCCTCCAGTCCTTTACATGTTCTCCCAGTTGCATCATTGACCCCGCCCTCTCCCTCCAGGAAGAGCTCTGCCGTCTCTGCCCCGCTGCCTCAGGAAGGGGGCAGCCCCTGTCCTGTTTCCTGCACCCTGTCCCCATCTTCCCATGGGCCCCGGAGATCTGGGGAGGGGAGGAAGAGGGGGGAGGGAGGAGCGGGAACCCCTACCCCCAAGTTCCCATGGGCCCTGGAGAACCCGGGGTGGAGGGAAAAGGGGGTGGGGGCGGACAGGAGTTCCCGCCTCTGCATGCCCATGGTTCCCGGAGGCCCGGGAGGGAGGGAAGCAGGGGGAGGGAGGAGCAGGAGCAGGTTTCTGAGCCTTTTGCAGACTCCCCAGACCGGGTCAAGGTGGCAGTTGAGAGACATGTAGATGGATCAGAGGTCCAGGACAAGCTTGTCCCAGAAATGACATCCATGAATGCTGAAACACAGCTCAAGATCCCTGAAAAGCCCAGAAGCCACGTGGTTGCCTTGGCTGCTGTGCCTCCAAAGAACATTGTTCCGAGGCAGCCTCCATCAAAACACCTATGCTTCCACTGTGATAGGAAGGGACATTTTGTAATCCAATGTCCATTTCTGGGGAGGGCACCCCCAGGGACAGTGGGAGGGGGGAGGGAGACCCCACTTTCCCAAAAAACTGAAAAAAGAATAAAAATAAGGCAGGCTACAGCACCTCAAGGGGAGCTGTGATTTATCAAGTAGTGCAGGTAATGAGTCGCAACATCAGAGTGCCTGTGGGTACAGCAGATGACCCCACCAATCGGGGGGTAGCATTAAACCACATACACTGCAAGGAGAAAAAAAAATCTTAATCTCTTCAAAAAATGTTTTTTCCTCAAAGCCAGAAAAAACCCTTCCAGCTACCCCAGTCAGTTTGTGTCCCCAATCCATATGTTTGTAATAAAGGTGTTGTCCCAGTTCCCCTATCCCCAACCACCCAGAGAAGAAACATGCCCAGCATCATCGCAGCGAGCCCTCTCCATCTGCAAAGGGCAGCCATCACAGCAGCAGAAGAAAACACCACGAGCAGAAGCTGAGTGAAGAGGCAACCACACAAGCAGCGAAGAACACCATACAGCTGTCCTTTTTTATATTTTGAAACACAGGGAGATGTTGCCATGTTTGGGTTCAGATTAGGGGTTCTGATGTGGGTTAGTTAGCTGGTTCTGTTTACCGCCATGCACCCCCCGTGTTCCCCAATCCTACCGCATTCCCGTTGGTCGCAGTGGTCCACGTCACCACCACGGTACCTGTCCCCATTGGGTGGGAGGGCTTCTGCCCTCCTTGTCCCGTCCCCTATAACATCCCACACCTCCCCGGTCTCAGGGCCATTTTTGTCCACGTGGGCTTAGGGGAGCGAGCCGCAGCATCTCCATCGCAGCTCCCTGCGGCAAATAAAATCTCCCCAGCCTCCCACGCAGATGAAGTGGACAATTCCTTCCCTCTTCGCCTCGTACCCTCACGCAGGCGACAGAATCCGGCAAGCCCTGATCGGCGCGCCGCAGAAGCGGCGCTTGGGAGCAAGTAGTGCCCTGGTCCCGAGGAGAAACCACGCCTTTTAGGCGCCCCGGAGCGGTGCAGGACTGTGGAAAACTACGCGACACCACAGTCTTCTGCTTCATTCAGAGCAGAACTTGAAACTACTTTTCCCATAATTAAAGCTAAAGTCAAAACCTGACAGCATGTAGAAAGCACAGCTATTTGGTACCAAAAATGGAAAGAAGACAGTTGCACGTGAAGAGCTTTCAAACTTTTCACAGAGTTTAAATATTATCCTGAAGTTCCATAAAAGTAGGCCAACACTGCCTAGAGCAATTAATTCTCTTGGATTTAACTATGGAGCAAGAGATTAAAACAACTGTTCTTTCTTCTCTTGGTCTATGTTACGTTCTGATTGTAACAGTCTTGACATTCAGTACCCTTCCCAGAGGATTAGATAACAGCTACAGAGGATTTGTGGCGCTACTTTTAAAGTTTTCACACAAACTTCACAAAACTTAAGTGAATCATTACATATGACCACCTTATAAAACTTGAAAACCAGCACATTTTCTCCCCTAGAAGTCAGCTTCATAGTCATACGATAAGCCTAGCTCCATCTACCATGGTTGCCTCTTGCAGTTCACCACAGTAAGTTTCATCTAGGATCTCCTTTATACCTGGAAGCTCCACCACTAGAGCAGGTAGATAGACCTGCAGCTATTATAATGGTTAGGATGTTCCTGCTTAAAGGCACTCTGCATATTTTTAGCTGATCAGCCTGATATAACTTTGCGTCTTAACAAATTATTTATATTAAGGACTGACACAACTGATACAGCTTTACTTACAATATCAGTGCTCTGCTAAGTGTTAATAAAATATTCCCAGAAAAATGAAATGCATAGGTATCTTGTTGAAAATACAGAAAGCATAAAAGTCTATCATGCAAAAGCTGAAAATCCTATGAAAGAGAACAAGCTCTTCTGTAGCTCTGCAATTGAAAATAAACATATTCTAGAAGAAATGCTTGATGAAGGCAGTAAATCTACATACCTGTTTTTCAAAAAACTCATGCTGAAAAAGTAGGAAAATACTTCATCTTTCATGGAAACTTTTAAGATTACTAATGGAAACTCAACCTAAATATTCACAAGAGAAAGGTGCACTTGTTTCATCACACTGACTGGTGTTCTGCCGAAGCACTACTTAAATATATCTATTTATTTTGGTCACAGAGTTGACAAAAAACCATTTTTTTCACCACTCCTTGAACAGAAAACAAGTCAACTAGCAACCATTATTTCCTTGCTGTAAAATGTCTGCTTGATTCTGGAGTTTGCTATTGTGCTCATTCTTCTAAATGGAAACAGTAAGCCTAATGGTAATTCAACTTCATTCTGCTGTGCAATAAATTTTGGGTTTTTCCAAACCACCAAAAAGGAAAAAGAAAGAAATGGATACATACAGGTAGATTAGCTGTAGCTTTAATTTCAGCTACATGAAAATGGCTGGTAGAAAAGTTCATTAAGAATTGAGAGTCTTAACTTTTGCATGTAAACTCAGAATGGCAAGAATGGTTCTAATTGAACTAAAGCTGCTGAAGGTTTTATTTTTAAAAAGCTCATGATGAATTCATTGAAACACTCCCCCTATTCCAATTTTTGTCTTCTTTTTAACAATTAGTACCATTCTTTGAATTGCAGCAACTTACAACTGCTTTATAAACAACCATCTGTCTTATTGTATCTTTTCTGTTTCACTTTTTCTTTTTCACTGTTTATCAATTTAAAAATGTAAAACACATTTATCAACAATGTAACAAACTCCCATCTGGGTTTATGAGATGCTCATCATTTCTTTCAAGAATCATGCTAACAATAATTATAAAACTATCTCTGAACCTTTCGAGAACTGTCATGTTACTCTGATGAACCAACGTAACTGACAATTGCTGCCTGCAAACTAGAAAAGTTCACTGAAGCACATCTGACATAATCATGCCTCTAAAAAGTCTTCACAAACACCAGATTTTGAAAGCTGATTTAACATATGCAAATTAAAATACTGCATGAAATTAAGATTCATATTTAAATTTCCATAGGTACTGTTGAGTAGTCCTGAATCCTAGTTGTCCATTTACTTCACTCAGAAAAAAGAAATGCTGAAAATTAACAAACTGTTAAACGCTCACATCTTCATAAAATTACAAAGACCGTACAGATATTTAATTTAAATTTTTTCAGCTGCTTCCACTAAGTTTCTCTATTATCAAAAACATTGATTCAAAAATGGGAAAAGTAAAAGGACTGGAACTTTCTAGAAACTTATTACTTAGAGCTCTTACTATTAGAGAGAAATTCAGTATCATGCCCCAGTTTTAGTTGTTTTACCTAATTTGTTTAAAGTCTTCTTTGCCATTTTTCTATTTCACACTTACCTAGCAAAAATTGAAAATAATCAAACCACTATAAAAAAGAACCTATAACACATGGATTCCTCAACTACTACATTTAAACTGCCCTTGCTGTCCATAAAGGCACATTTAGGCTCTTCCTTCTACTTGTACACACAAGATTCTCTGTTCCACATAGATTCTTCTCTGTATAGTAAGAAATTAGATCACACCTTCACATATTTTAAAGATCCTGGCTAATTTCTCTCTTCTGCCTACCTTTATATTTTTGTCCCAACACTGCAACTCTAATGTTTTTTGTGACATTGACTCCATTGGAAAATTTTGCTAAAGCAAAAAACCTTCTGCAATATTCATTAGTAGATGGGTGTCCTGGTCTGGCCAGGACAGGGTTAATTTTTGCAGTAGCCCAGAGGAGGCATGGCTGGGACCCAGATTTTATTCTATACCACCTTCCATCATTGCTATGCCAGCAGGAGGGGACTCTTCTGCAGGGAGAAGAGATCTCTTCTGGGTAGGGTACCATGGCTGCCACAGGGTCAGGTCTGGCTCCATAGTGAGCATTTTACATATTAATCATAATACTACTGCTGTTAGTCTATATTTAAAAAAAAACTAAACAAAATAAGAAATAACTGTTACTTTTTTTGCCTGTCACTATTAAATTATGTCAGTAAACTTATATTTTTTCACTTACATCTACTCATATTAATTTCTCCTAATTGGTTAAATCAAGAGGAGGTACCTCATTTTAGAGTGTCCCTCTTAAGTTATCTTAAACCAAGACAATAATAACTAAATCAGCTACAAATCTGCTTTCATTACAACAAAACTGTTCTATAATAAAACTTACTTATATATAGTTACAAACACTGATGACTCTGTCATTTCACTCAAATCTGTTGCAAGGGGTCTATTAGCAAGAACCTGCATTACCCACACCTTCAGGGGCAGGCTGTAATAGAGGGTATTTCAAAGACCCCAAAAGGCCATTGCTGGGCTTTTGGGAGAGCTGCTGTGGAGACAGAGGAAGTTAGACAGCTGAATACTATGCCTGGTCTCTCAGAGGATCCTTCTGCTGTGAAGAACAACAGGTACCAATCACTACCAAAGCAGTGCACCATTGATAACACCACGCCAGCCAGGACTCTGTGACCCCCAGCCATGAGGTGGGTTCTGGAGAGCCAGGGAGTGCCCAGCAAGACCCACTCACCCTTTAGTAGGTGAGTGCCCTATGGCCAGTGTGTGAGTCCAGTGGAGACTGACAGTGGACTATCATGGCCTGAATTAAGTCATACCACCACTGAGCACTGCTGTGCCAGGTGTGCTGGAACTTCAGTATGAACTGGAGTCCAAGGCAGCAAAGTGGTGCCACCACTGACATTGCAGAAGTGCTCTTCTCCATGTGTTTAGCCATGAGTGCAGGCTAAACACTCAGTTTGCTATCATCTAGAAGGACACAAAATACACCTGGAACTGGATGTGCAAGGGGTGGAAACCCAGGCCCACTATATGTCTTGGACTGACCCAGACTGCACTGGAAAAGGGTGAGGCTCCATTGATGACATCATCACATTGCTGGGGAACACAGCAGAGAAAATTTCTGAGAAAGGGGAGAACATAATCCAAATCCTTCTGAAGGCTGCTTTTACTGTGAAGAAAGTAAGGTCAAGGGACCTGTCCAGGAAATTCCTTTTCTGGGAGTAAAATGGCAAGATGGACACAATTGGATTTCAATGGACATGGTCCAACAAGTAGCAGCTATGTCCCTGCCAACCATCAAGAAGGAAACACAGGCTTTCTTAAATGATGTGGGTTTTTGGAGGATGCATATTGCATATTACAGTCAGATTGTGAGTCCTCTCTAGCATGTGACCTGGAGGAAGTGGTGTCCTGAATGACAAGCTTTTGAACAAATCAAACAGGAGATTTTTCATGCAGCAGCCCTGGAGCTAGTTAGAAGAGGAGAGAATGTGAAAAATGTGATCTACACTACAGTAAGGGAGAATGGTCCTTCCTGGAATCTCTGGAAAAGTACCTGAGGAGACTAGAGGATGAACCCTGGGATTCTAGAGTTGGGGATACAAAGGATCTGAGGCCCACTACATCAGAACTGAAAAATATCCTGGCAGCTTATGAAGGGGCCTGAGCTGCTTCCAAAGTGATGGGCATCAAAACACAGCTCCTCCTGGCACCCTGCCCGCCAGTGCTGGGCAAGATGCTCAAAGGAAAAGCCCCTTCCACACATCATGCCACCGATACTATGTGGAGTAATTGTATAATTCTGATCACACAGAAAGCTTAAACAGCAAATGCCAGCTGCCCAGGGATCTTGGAATTCATCATGACTCAGCCTGAAGGCAAAAAATGTGGATTATCATCAGAAGAAGAGGAGGAAGTTACACATGCTGATGAGGCCCCATCATATAATAAGCTACCAGAAAATGAAAAGAAATATGATCTCTTCACTGATAGTTCCTGCTGTATGGCTGGGTTACACTGAAAACAGAAAGCAGCTGTACAGGGTTTTATATGGCAAGTCACAGAAGCTGTGGAGGGACAAGATGCATCAAGTCAGGTCGCAGAGCTGAAAGCCATCCAGTGTAGTAGCAGCTCTCTGGCCACAAAGAACAACGCACAACTTTCCCAGCCAGGCATTGTCCTGGGAAAGGCTCTGTGAAGATCAGAGAAAAGAATGAGAAAGAATGTGTTATGGAGATTTGTTTACCAAAGGGTGATTTCTTAATTGGCCAGTGGTGATGCTGTTTAGATTCAAGGACCAATTGGGTCCACTGTACCGTGACTGTCTGTAAGGGTGATGGATACTTAATAAGTATAGTATAATAAAGTGATTGATAAACCTTCTAAAAATCATAGAGTCAATACTATTATCCCTTCGGGCATGCCATGTGACAACAATCCAGCTGACTTCAGATATCACTGAATGAGAGAAATAGCCAGCATCCTATCTCTACACTGACGTGCGGATGACAGTAAATGCACTGCAGGGGTGGCTGGACCAATGGAAAAAGACCAACTGGCAGGACAGAGGTAAACCCATCTGGGTGAAGAATTGTGGCAAGACATCACTACTCAGGTAGAGAAGCTGGCTGTATTTCATGCATACAGGAGTCAGGCTACTGAAAAGCATTTCAAGAATGGACAGGTGGATTGGGCTGCCAAGAGTAAACTGTCTCAGGTGGATCTGGACTGGCAGCATAAGGGTGAATTATTTCTGGTTGGTGGGCCCATGATGCCTCAGGCCATCAGGGAAGAGATGTAACAATACAGATGGGCTCATGGCCTAACTATGGGCTGGATTTAATGATGGACACTATTTCCCAGGTGATCCATAACTGTAAAACATGCACTGTGATCAAGTAGGGCAAGAAGGAACAGCCCCTGTGATGTGGTGGATGATGGTCGAAATACAAATAGCAGAAGGTTTGGCAGGTTAAGTACATCACCCTCACACTAACCCACAATGGCTGGCCCTATGTGCTGACATTGGTGTAACGAGCCACTGGATGGTTGGAGATGTACCCTGTGCCTCCCACCATGCCTGGAACACCAGCTTGGGCCTCAAGAAGCAAGTCCTGTGACAACATGGCACCCCAGAAAAAAATTAGTTGTACTGATGTCAAGATTATTTTTTGCCTTTTCTTTTATATAACTGTCATGTATCCGCAGTACTCTTAGCATGCATACTTATAATGATATTTATAGTATTATACTTATAGTATGATAACTTAGCATAGCGCTAGTATTTTGTTAGGCCAGGAGGCCAAACATCCTAGAGGCCTCACAGTAGGAGGCTGGAAAACCCTATGCTATCTTGGGAAACCACAGTCTTCTCTAGAACATATCCTGTAAACTATAAATTCGGCCTATCCAAGGGGAATTCCTAGAATGGAGGAATATCATGCCATTCTTCCAGGCCTCCCATGGGGGCATCATTGTTAGATATGCTAATTTGCAAGGTCTATAAATTGTATACGTGATGTATTGCGGCACATCCCACCTTGATGAAATGGTGCACCATAGCATTCTTATTAAAGTACCAAGGTAAAAACCCCTTATCCCTTAACTGTGCCTGGCTCTCAATTTTTTAAGACCAGGAAAAGGCATCAGTACAATGGGACTGATTTCAAAAATATTCTCATCAATCTCATGGCCAGAGAGCACAGTACTGAGTGGGTATCATACTCCCTGTCATGCACCAGCCTCTGGGAAAATTGAATGATACAATGGACTGTTAAAACCACATTGAAAGCAATGGGTGGTGGGAACTTCAAACACTTGCATCTACATTTATTTGAAGACTACCTGGTTAGTTAACACTACAGGCTCTAGTCTAGTTGGCCCTGGCCAATCAAAACCACCACGTACCTTGGAAGGGATGGAGTTACCATTGTGCATATGAGGAATCTGTTAGAGGAAACAGTTTGGATTAGTCGGCTTCCAACAAAGACAGGCAAACCCATCAGTGGGATTGTTTTGTTGAAAGACCTGAGTGCATTTCATGGGTAATACAAATGGATGGGGAAATGTGATGTGCACCTCAAGGAGAGGTGCAATTCTAAATATTTTTTTGTGACATTGACTCCACTGGAAAATTTTGCTAAAGCAAAAAGCCGCCTGCAATGTTCATTAGTAGATGGGGGTCCTGATTCTGGCCAAGACAGGGTTCATTTCCACAGCAGCCAGAGCAGGAGCATTGCTAGGACCCGCAGGTTATTCTCCCTGTTGTTTTCCACAAACATGGAAGGGTTCACTTCTGGAGCAAGGGAGCCTGGCTGCATAGATCAGACCTCCATGGTGAGTCTTTTGCATGGAAATCACTCTCTTGCTTTAGTACACTCTTGCTATTAGTATTTTTGCTGTTTCTGCTAGTTTTCTTATCTCATTACTGTTTCCAGCAAATTGTTCTTATGTCAACCCATGATGCTTACAATTTTTGCCCCCAATTCTCTCCATCCTATCACAGGGGAAGGGAGGTAGGGGGAAGGAAGGAAGGAAGCAGCACACGGTTTGAAATGCCTCAGTGGAATCACTGAACTGGACAGTACCACTCCTAAACCACCAAAATGGGGCATAAATTGCAGAGAAATAGCACTATCAACGGAGATCACACAAAACAGAAATCAACCACTTTCAAAAATAAGGACAGGGGAGATATTTGAATTAGATACTTTCACTCTCCCTCTGAAACAGGATTTTAGTGAGCCTTTTTGCTACCTCCATGGAAGTTCACCCTTACTTGGCTGTAATACAAGACACTGAAAAAATTCAATTCACACATGCTCCACAGACACCTGTTAAGTATTTGGCAACTCATCTCTGAACAGAAAAACCTCTTCAATAGCCCAAGCCAAGCAGGCATTCCATAAAGGCAAATGTTCATGAATCCAACAATACGTTAGATCACTATAAATTTATTTTGTTGACTCAGTAAGAATTTTTTCAAACACTAAATAACCAACAGCAAATACATTATAAGAAGCCAAGGTACATAAACAATTTTGCTTGATCCATAGTGTGCAGCATGTACTTTATATTACATTAAAGCGTTGTCAGCCAGAGAAAATCTGGAATGTTCAATGATAAACTGCAAGGAAACTGAAACTAAGAGTGTAAGGATTTCTACTAATAATCTGCACATTTCATTTGAAACTTGATCCTGCAGCCCTTATTCACAAGATCAGACCTATTGAGTTTATTCACATGAGCTTTGGCTGCAAGATTGGACCTTAAGTACTATCAGGTGCACGTGCAGCCTATCATCAGATTTTGGGTTATTCATGCAAGAAGCTACCCTTTCAAATGCAGACTACTTAATGCTTCCTTCTTCATTAACTTACATGTCCTCTTCTGCTGCTCTATGCTTTCATTTGTGCTATGTAAATAGCCTCTCAGTCATCAAAACAAATAATGATCTTTGCAACCAAGGAGGAAATTAGTAGCAGGTGAATGCTTATTTTTTAAATCATATTGAGACCAAGCTGTTCTTTTAACTTAAAGGAGATCTGGAAAAAAAAATCCAATTTTACTACTTAGCCATCTGAATTATGGGTTGTCAAGGTCATAATTTTACATACTTATCCCACACACACGACTCAAATATTAACCTTGATGGCAATCTACTTTGTGATGAGCTGGATCTAACACTTGTGAACATACTTTAAAGCAGTTTATTTAGTGGAATAAGACTTCTCTGATGACATAAAATTAACTGTATCTTACCATACATGACACCAGGAATTTCTGATTTAAGTGTTCTATTTCTTTGTTTTACATATCTGTTCTACATAAATACAAGATATTATACTATGGTAACTGCAAAAAAAACATCTCAATGCTTTTGCTACCTGCCTACAGATTTTTGCAGGTCAGATAGGCTGCAATTACAAGACATGGAATTAACTTGAATAAGATCACAGCAGAGACATTTATGTCATGGTCCACATTATAATCTACATATTTACAAATCCTCTTTGAATTTTGCAAGAAATTGGTAGAGAAGTAAACTGTCAGTACAGGTAAAAGTCTCTTCATCAGTAAAGGCACTCCCAAAAATATTAATGGCAGTGTTCAATTGCCTCCAAGTAATCAACAAATTACAACTGCCTTTAGGCTGTAAGATACAAGCAAAACAACAGACAATATCTACCTTCTTATGCTAGGGATACTCTGGATACCACATGAGTGTGGAAGGAGAAAGTCAACAAAAGCCTGCAACAACTAAACTGTTGTCCCAAAATTTTTCTCAATCATACTGCAAACCTGCCACATTGATTAATCATCAGTTTGAAGCAGCTGCAACACCATGTTCTATGCACTTCTGCTGCCATTTTAATTTTTTAAAAAGGAAATGGAGAGGCTCTCTACAAAATTCAATGCCACAATA
This sequence comes from Vidua macroura, assembly GCF_024509145.1. Classification (NCBI taxonomy): domain Eukaryota; kingdom Metazoa; phylum Chordata; class Aves; order Passeriformes; family Viduidae; genus Vidua; species Vidua macroura. Next base: position 62,512,146 of record NC_071611.1, read on the forward strand.
GCAATGACTGAACCAGAATCACAAAATTATTAACAGTTCACTAAATTGTCTATTAACAGCACATATCAAAAGCTTACAGAAAAAAAACTGTGTGCCTGAAATAACTGATCAGTGAATAAAGAATAAAAAGATGCAAGGACAGGAGATGTAGGCAAACCATTTTGATTTTTGAAGAAACAATTTCCACATAAGCAGAAAAATGGCAGAACATTACAGACAGTGTATTTATGACTTTTATCAGCAAAAAAACCCCATGGATAACCAAATTGAAATTTATTAATGCTCCAGGAAAGAGAGAACGATGCTGATACTATAAGGCCAGGGAGTACACTCACTTCTTAAAAATCAATAAAACACATTAAAAACACCCCACAACATACATATATATATATATATATATATATATATATGTATGTATGTATGTATATGCATAGTAAAAAATGTTGTCTTGTGCAGGATGTACACATCCTTTAAAAAGTAGAAAACCAGCATGCAATGACTGAGCTAATAATGGAAACACTGAATACATAAAACAATTTTGTTCAGTGATACAAATATAGCTACTTCATCATCTCACTGGATGACGAGCTACGTAACTGAACCCTAAATGCACATTAAAGAACTCCTACAACCAAAGGATGATGTTTCAAAGCAAAGGCCTAAGGCCATATTTTACTACATCACTTTATAAATCATTTGAGTGGCTGCTTCTTAAGCTACCACAGTTTGCTAAACACATCTTCACCTTAGACTACAAAACAGCTTATCAGAGGATGATACACCATTCCAGTACTATTCAATGTTTGCATCAATAGCCCACTAATTTATGGCACAAAACAAAATTTTAGTTATGTGAATAAATGACAAGGATCAGCACCTCCTGTGTTCCCAAATAATTACATCAAAACCAGACAACGGAACATTTATAAATTTGTGGCTTGTTGGAACAACTATGTAGTACCGAGCACCTAGTAGAGAAAGACTGAAACACAGAAAACACACAGCTTAGAACAATTTTCTGTCAGATACCTGACCTTCAGCCTTCCTTGCCCTTTACCTACAAATATAAACAAAGTGAATTTTCAAAGATCATTCAATCTGGAACATGGAACATAGGCAAAATGCACAACACAGATCACAGATGTAAGATCCCCGGTCTCAGAACAAGTACACTAAAAAATCACAAAAAGTTGTTCCTACTGCTGTGGGTTGAAGCTATTTTCACACACTTTTCAGATGCACAGAATGTGAAATTTGCCATGTATTTCCAAAAATGCGTAGGAAAGTGTGGTGGCACAGGAAGCCCATACTGATATTTAGAGTTATGTCTTGTCCAACTCACTTATTTGGAAAATGGGAATATTTGAACAATGTAGACACACACAAATGTCCATACACATGGGCCACGCAACAGTATTTCCTCTCAGAAGAAATGAGTATCAAGTGACTTAGACACCGCAACATTTGGAGTCTACACACAGCTCTATCCCTTTTTTTGGAAAAGTATACAAAGTGAAAAGATTTGAGAAGCACCTGCAGTAGCCCCACTCACTTTCTACTCCCTGCCACAGTTCTTGGCAGGAATGAGGAGGAGAAGGTAAAAAGCAAGCTTCAGCAGTCCCCAGTAACAAAGCTCTGGCACGACAAACAGCTGGGCAGCTCTAGCAGAGAGCTCAGGCTGACACAAAAATTAAACAATGGCTGAGCAAGCAAGCACAGAGCAGCCCCAGAGGGCTGAAGCACCTCTCCTATGAACACAGGCTGAGTGTGTTTGGGTTGTTCAACCCGGAGAACAGACATCTCCAGGAAGACATTACAGCAGCTTCCAGTAAAGGAGCTAAAAGAGAGCTGGAGAGGGACTATTGACAAGAACATGGAGTGATAGGACAAAGGGCAATAGCTTCAAACCTAGCAAAAGTGAGTATGTTTAGATTAGACGTTAGGAAGAAATTCTTGACTGTGAGGGTGGTAAGGCACTGGAAGATTTTGCCCAGAGAAGCTGGAGATGCCCCATCCCTGTCAGCCTTCAAGGTCAGGGCTTCAAGTAACCTCATGTAGTAGAAGGTGGCCCTGTATATGGCAGGGGGTTGGAAATAGATGACATTTAAGGTCCCTTTTAACCCAAACCCATTCCAGGATTGTATGGATAAGGCACTTGTCTTCCTAAGGCACCATTATGCACAAACAAGCCCTGCTTTCCTGCAGATGGCTATACATCTGCCTGTTGATGTAAAGAAGGTGATTGATTTCTTATTGTGTGCACAGCTTTTACTTTAGCTATTAAACTGTAACTCAGCCTGTGAATTTTTTACTTTTACCCTTCTGATTACTCTCCTCTATTCCACAGTGAGCAGTGAGCAGGTAGCTATGGGGGGCTGAACTGCCTAGGAAGTACCAGTAGCATCCAAATACGTAATACACCAACAGAAAATTAACTGATTCATATTTATATTTCTGTTTTATTTAGTGTTTTCTTTATTTTGTGATATAATCTGTTTTATTTAGTGGTTTCTGGTATCTCCTGGTAACGTGAGAAAATCAACCAATGCATTTATCTTCAGCCAAAAAGAAAATTGTGACAGCTTTGTAATCCATAATTACAAGATTACTAAGATTAAAGAAAATACTGCACTGTTTAATATTCTAACTTACATAGGTAGATGATATTCTATTATGAAGATATACTAAAGTCAAACACTAATCTAAATCACATGTTAAGCTATATAGCAAACAATAGATATTACTGTTAGAGCATTAATATGCAGTAAATCCTGAAACACCTTCTATTAAATGACTGGAACCTCACTAAAACTTTATTAATGTATGTAAAAATATCACTTCTACAGAGAAACAGAAGAAAACCCATAGCACATGAACACACACACATATATATATACATACATACCTATATATATACACATACACAGATATATATACATGCATACACACACAAATTATGTACCTCTCCAAGAGCTTCATAGCGCTTTTGATTCCATCTATGCAAATCTTCACGATAATTAAAAACAAATGGCTCCCCAGTTTTAATGTGTCTTAATTGCCCTTCTGTAAAATAAACAAAATCATTACAGTTAATATACTTTTTAATTAAAAGTAACACACACTCAATCGCTGAAAATTTTAAAAGAAGTCTACGTCTAAAAATCAAGCTATTACGAATTCATCCTCATTTTTGGTTATAGGCATATTAACAGAAAATAACTGTAGCATAAAAAATTGCATTCCCATTTTATGGTATATACTGCTAGATTAAGCAAAACAGAAATTATGACAGTGAAATTGCACACAGATATCAAATGCCAAAGTGGTTCACAAGACATATTTACATCTCATCTGCTATGAATTAACAGTGAAATGTAAACATTACTGGTTAATATTTGATCTGCAGGTGATTGAATTGTAGCTACAAATTCTCTGCTTCAAAATGAACTGCGTTGTAAAGAAATGCAAATACAAAAGAGGCTGGAAGCTAGAAGTAAGGGAAAGATTTATCTTCAAGCCTAACAACTTTCTAAGCTAATCTGAAAAGAACCATGTCCACAGTTAGGGAAAATATTTTAACTCCAAGATGAAATCAAGTAAAACCTCCTAGATTTAGGGTACACTGAGATTACAACAGTAGAATAAAGCAGAATGCTTGTTCAGAGCAAAACCACATGCTACTTTTGCTCCCATTGTAACTTCCTGTAGTTGACCGTGTTTATAGCCAAAGTTAACAGCAAATCCAACCACTTGTGAAGACATGGACTGTGTTAAAACAATGATAATAATAAAATGGCAACAAGTAGGAAGCCAACTACAAGAACAAATATTTTACCAACAATGTTTCAGCATATCAGACAAAACACAAGTTATGATCTCAGAGCATTAGAAAACTGCAGTATATCAGTGAAACATTAAAAACATTGATACATGCAAGTAAACTTGGAATGCTGAAACATTTGCATCATGAAACAAAGGTTTCTCCATAATGTTTCCTCTTGAATAGAAAAAAATTGCTTAGTTCATGTATTTACAGAACTTTTAAAGTTTGATTCCTGATGCTTTAAATAAAATATTTAAGATCTGATGTCTCTAACAGTTATTGTGATAAGATAAGGTAAGTTATGCTTATCTGCTGATTTAACTTTTTTCCAGACCTGCCTTACTTCATGTACTACGATACCATGGAAATATTTCTCCACTGTTTCCTATCCCTGTGTTGGGTTCAAACATCCTCCTTCTCACATTTTTCATAATAACTTTACTTTCAGCTGCTACTTCTCAGATACATATTCTTCAAATATGCCATTCAACAGTACATGAACAAGTAACAAATATCTGCTATATTTTTCCTTTTACTTTCTTGAATCCCTGCCTTATCCAGATTTAAATAATCTGACAAAAAACTTCTGTACTATTCCACCATAAAAAGAAGCATGATAAGGACATAAAAATACACGACTGAACATTTGAATTAAATGTACAAAAGCAAAATGGTGACTTTTTTGCTTTGCTGACCTTTAGCATATCTAATAGGTTTTCCTCCATTCTATGGAAATCACTCAGGCTGTGAGGTTTAGTAATTGAATAATCAGTAACATAATTCATTCCCCAAAATTCAAATTTCAGCCCTTTTTATCAGCCACATATGAACCATTAACTCTGAAGTCAGTAAGGAAGACAGTAGACACTGTGCAGATCTAAAAATAAGGAGCTGAAAAGTGACAGAGCTGAACTCCTTCCATCAAAGAAAGAGCATCACTTTCATGACACTTTTAGTCTCTAAGTACCTACCTGTGAAAGCCAACAGGGTATTAAAAAGCTAAGTGTTGCATAAATGACTATCATTTAAAGGAAAGCTTTTTTTTTTTTTCCTTTATAAGTGGAAGATGTAAAACAGGCAGATTTAGAAACTAAAGTTCCTCTGTTCACACAGCAGGCACTGCAAAGAAGTAAAATTGTAAACATTCCCATTTGCTCTACAGGTTTTAAACAATCTTGAAAGAGTCACTTCCTGCAGTCTGGTATTACTTTAGCTCAGAGGCTCATTTCTCACCTGGATTTTAAAATGCATGCACTGGAAATTATAAATACTCAGTCATTTAACACAGAGACTGAGCTAGCTGGAAGTACTTGCTTGCAGGCGTCACACACTTGGCTGCAATGCAAAATTATGTTCCACACAAGAATAGACAGTCTATCACATTGCTTATTCTTCTATCAACATACATAGGTGTTTTCCTATTGGTATTAACAGAATAGTTGAGACAAATTATTATCTGAAAAACAATTTCTTCTGTAGCCATAAAAATGAATCAGGAAATAAAACACTCCTTAAAGACACCAGTCTTTATATCTGATTTTTAAATGCTACAGAAATTACTTTCAGAATTTTTGTATCAACACTTTTGTAACAGGAAACAGGAAGTCATAAAGTAGGCCCAGTACAACTCCACAACATTGAATGAAATGAGGGATTTTTGTGATAATTGTATGAAATAAAAAACATGCCTTATATTTGCAAGTCTATCAGTACTAAAGTTTAAAATTTTAATCCCAACAGGAAAGTATGAAATTTTAATAGGGACTTATAAGGTACAATTCAACTTCTGATAACTGCTCAACATTATTCTACATATAGTCTTTACAAAGCACATGTGACTTACTTTCATTAAAAATGTACTCAAATCCTTCCAAAGTATCAGGAAATTCAAGTGGTGGCTCATCTTTTTTCATTAGTTCATCCAAGTCTATTCTAGACAATAAATCTAAAAAAGGAAAAGAAAACAATACAAAATGCATGCTGTGTCTTTTATTTCCTTTTTAACACTAAAAAAATGTGTTTGCTGGTATTTGTAGACCTTACAGGCAGAAGAATATCCCAGTATTACTAAACACAGGACACTGTTATGGGAAATCCCGTTCAAGGTTCAACATCTGGACTTCACTGCCTGTACACATACTCATTTATTTACCTACGTATTTATCTCTGTGTTAATCTGAAAATATCCAGAGAAAGGGAAGTCAGCAAAGGCATAGTGATTTGTTTCAATTATTCATTACCTCAATGTTAGAAAATAAGTCTCTGAGGTATGCATCATGGTTTTAACATGAAGTTCTCTAGATTCAGTTTCAAATAATTGATAGCATCTTGATTGCCTTCTTGAGGAGTTCAGATTATCTGAGCACATCATCTCACTAGCATTTACCAGCTGTGTGGCCACACCAGTCCTCAGCCCCTCCTTTGATACCCAGACTATTGGACCTGAATCCTTCTCTCAACCATGCCCTTTAATAGCTCTCAAGGTAGAGAAACTCCCATCCACTTCTACTAAGCCATGGCATACACATCCTTTTCAGATCAGGACTGTAAGGTCTGCTACAGCCTACATACAGTCACTAATGCAAGTACACTAAAATTAGCATAATCTACATTCTTTACCCCAGATTTAATGAATTACATTTAACCAGAGGCAAACATATGGGGACATCTTTACATCTACATGTAACTACCAAACAATTACTGCATACACAGGTAAAAGTGTACAATGATCTCTCCTCTCCTCATTGCATATTACCCACACAATGCAGTGCTATGCTGTTAACATATTCTCTGATTATTAATTTTAAAAAAAATCAAGAAAGAATTCAACCAAAATAAATTTTCCTATTTCTTCATTATATGAAATTGAAGACCACAAAAACATTCTGTCCAGGAGTGCTAAACTGACTTTGAACTATTATTATTTCATAAATCAAGATACTGTGGGTTACCAAGGAAATACATTAAGTGTTCTAAGTATATGAATTTTTACCTTTATTATTATCCAACGCTGTAGCTCAAAAAAAAAAAAAAAAACCCAGTTTGAAAAGACTAATTTTCTTTCAGTTTCATTTGGCATTAATTATGTTTCCATCTTTGTATTACTTAAAACAATTATTTTTGTATTTTGTACCACTATTTTTGCTTGGTCTTGTTGCCAGTAGGCTACCTACGTTACCTAAGTTTAGGATTGACACATTCAACACTTTGAAATTTCTACTGTTTAAAATGTACTGAAAATCATCTTCAACATTTTTTAGAGTTCCTTGACCTGCGCTTCTACAACTCTTCAAGTTCACTTTACATTTATTCCAGCCAACTCTTATTTATTGTCGCCAACTCTTCCTTCTGAGTAATTCCACCGGGCAAAGCTGGGGGATCAAAAGCCATCTGGTATGGTTGCTGAAATTCAACATCTTTCCAACAAGTACTATGGCTTCTGAGTATCTCTGTAGTATCTAAATGTCTATATAACACCAGATACTGATTGGATGATTCTAAATCTGTCTTTCTCAGCCACAGCTCACTTTTACATCACATCCGTTTAATAGCAAGTCCCATGAAATTCAATTCATGCAAGAAATTATGTGTTTCTTCTTGTGCACTGTCCTTTGACAGTTCTGCGGAAGCTCCTTTGGTTTCCAACCAAAAGAAAAAGAATTTTGTCAAAGAAGGCTCCCACAACAAGATGTAAAAAATGTGTCCTTTCTTCCTTTGACAAAATCAAGGCAGCAACAGCCTTTAGCACATCTTTCTCTCCTTGGTGAAGAGACTCCAGTCACATTGCATCCCTAGAATTTATTTTCACTTGAGTTTCCATACCGTCTATTCCATGGTCTATTTTGAGATGTATTTACACAGAAGCGTCACTTACTATACAACAAAAAAAATATCAATCTCCTGAGTATCAAAGACAATAGTATATGAAGTATATTATGCTTATTCACAATATGTACAGCCTGTCATGATTTACAGCTTTCATCAGTCACTAAGGAAAATTACACCTGTTCTGAGCTGAAACCACTGACACGCTCACTTTCTTCTTGTGCAACTTTTCAAATAAAAATTATCTGAAGTGTCTTACAACTTCGGATTCTTTCCAAATCTGATCTACCATTCTCACCTAAGGTCTTGGACTTTCCAACTCAATTTGAGATAGTTCAACAGAGCTGAAAATTGAGTGATCTCCAGGAGACCTTCTATAGCTAAATAGAAAATCACTCGATCACATCATTATCCTTAAAGATAATCCAATTATTGCCATGTATAAAATGGGAGTTTTACTTCCAAACCTGAACTATAGCTTCCTCAAAAGATACTAACTGGACAGAATTGGCACAAAGTTTGATAAAAGCACTACATAGGTTTTCACCAAACCTTTCACAAAAACTCAGCTGCAACTGAAGAAACACCGTCTGTCATCACAATGGAACACTGCTTTCTAATAATGCTTTGATAGAAATCCAGGATATACTCGAGTGGCAAGCTATGTTATTTTTTCTCCTTTGAAGACAATTTAGAATACAACTGTGAGATGCAAGCACTTTAGATCAACGTTTACTTGTAGGTCTAACCAACTTCATGTACTTCCAAATTTGAAAGCCACTTTGAAAGCATGCCATTTATGTAGATTATTTTTACCCCTAAGTCATTTAGATCTGTTTATTTTTTAAAACATACAAAGGGAACTTTATAAAACCAATATGGATATCAATGTCTTGAAAGCCTCTTCCCTTTTAGCATTCTAGTCGAAGAGATTTTTAAAAGGTGTAATATGGTTGTGTAACTATAAAACAAAAGCATCACACAAATTAAATCAAAACTTCTGAAAACTTAACGCAAAAGCCAGTCAACTTTCTAAAAGGACAATTATGAAAATTTTAAAAAGCAATGAATAGTTTATTCTGTTATTAATTAACATATATCATTATGTTTTATACCATCTTATGAAAATACTGATAAATGGACACAACATTGGACAATAAGCATTAGCACAGGTGGATTAAGAGTCTCTTCTAGTATTGTAATTCCCAAGCTCTCATAACTATATAATATTATTTTCCTTTCCTACACAATAATTCCTGAAATGTCAATATATGTTAAAAAAAAGGCATAAAATACTCATACCCTTTAAAGCAGTGGTCTTCTCTTTTTCATCTGGACCTCCTTGCTGGAGCTGAGCCATCATTTATGCAAACTATCAACAAACTTTGAAATACTGAGGTAAATGTAGATTAATATTCAAGGGCGATCTGAAAAAGAACAAGAGTTGGAAATTAGTAAATTTACTGACTTCTCCTTCAACAGCTCTTGTCTGCTACTGTTTACATCACCACCACCAAAAAAAAAAAAAATCTGATTATTATGAGCCCAAAGTCTGACCAATTCTGGTTAAAGATTCAAGTTCACAAGAATGAACGATACCTCCCCCTAATCCTAGAAGTACTTCCACCTAATCAAAACTACTTCTTTCTTGATTGTAATGCAGCATCAGTAAATGCTGTTGTGCTTTTACAGAAGCACAACACCTGCAAGTCCAAAACAGAAAATACAAGAAAAACAAAAGACAATCAACAGAACTTCCACAATCTTTATGGATTTTCTTCCTCAATTAATTGTTTTAGTAAAGGTACATGAAGCACACAATTTTAAGGCATTGTGACTTCCACAATACATTACTGGTATTGAAATGTATTTGTTTCGTAAATGTATTGAAATATAAAGCTACATTTGTACAGCTACAGAACAAATCTCAATGTATTCAAGACAAGAATTTACATACAAAATCTATTTCCAAATTCCTCCTTCGGCACAGAAGGCAAACCAGACATTCAAATCCACAGACTCTTTCATCTTGAGTCTGACACCAAGGGAGTGAACTACCAAATCACAATTGCTTCTTCCTTCTCAATAAAAAGACTTCAGTGCATTGAATTCTTATTCCCTTAATCTTTTTTTGGTTCTTTGTTTTATCTGTCAGTCATTACCAACTTGTTTTATTCTTCTCCCTCATATATTTTATCATTGATGTGCTTGTATGAACTCTACTGTAACTTGTCAAAACAGTAACAGGATTCACCAACTGTACTATTGGCTCCCTAACACTTAGACCTGCAACAAAGAACTCCAAAATGATTAAGTAAGAGCAGTTCATTCTATAGACAACAACAACAAAAAAATAAACTTAGCATAATAAAGACTATTCTTCTATTCTACATAGAGAAAACCTATTAAACATTTTCTTGTACATTAAAGGAATAATACAGCAATCTAATGAGAGGATTTGAAGGACTGTTGTGATTTGTTTTTTTAAACTTGGGGGTCTAGAAAGTCCAATAATCCATTTTACAAGTTGGAACTATGGCAGACTTTGACACCTTCCTTTTTAAAGCCTGTTCAGATAAAGCTGATGGGAAACAGCAATACACTTTACAGGAGTAATTTAAAGACATAACTTCAAAGGAGTTGGAAAGGAAAGGTCTGGTTATATTGTGTACTTCATAAATTGTTACATAATTTAGTTAAAATGTGCATCTTTTGTCTAAGCCTTTAGTCACTAATCGTAACAAAAGCAATTACAAAAATAACAGCAAAACCACTGAGATTTTGGTGTATTTTCTAACCTATAATGTTGTCAGTGTAAATATTAATAATTATTATTATAACAATATTATGTAAATATTTGTTATTCAAATGTTGATTCCCACAGATGGATGGTATTAAATATTTTCATCAGATGTTTCCAAGCAGTCCACTGAAAAAAGACTACCAAATACAAAATCTTGTCCATCTTGTTTGTACATTTGCAGCACAAACCCATTATATTCTACATAGTAGTATATTCTAGTAAATTCCAGGGGATTCTAGCAAAGCATATAGGAAAGAAATTAATTTCAGTTAAAATTATTCAAAGTGCTAATTAATGACAATTATAATGTTTTGCAATAGTCCAGATTAAAGTTACTCTAGTCATATGAAATTGAGTGTTTCTCCCTATACTAGATTTGAAAATTCATAATTTGGTATAAGTAAGTTAACGCAGTTAACAAACTTGTTAGCCAACTTTGTTCTTAGCCAAGGGAAGAAACGTAAAATCTATCTGAACAAATTTTCCTTGGAAAATGAAAACCCATCCCCTGATAAGATAAATCAATGCAGGAATCCTTGCCATTCTTGTCTCTGCCATGGACACCATTCTTCTTCTCTATTAGATGAAGACCCTGACACCGAGTAGGTAACAGTTCAACTGCAAAGCTAAAAGCACCAAAATAAATAAATCTGAATTTAACTTTGAGAGACAGAATTTACAGTTCTTTCTGACAAAGTAAAAAACTGTTACAGCAGCCACTGGAGGCAGGACTTGATATCACAATGAGGATGGAACAAGTACACAGTACATTATGCATTGTTTCTGTGAATACAGGATTTTTTGGAATCCCTCCCTGATACTTATTTAATTAACTAAGAGAAGAAATTACTTGAGAGAGTTGAATTTCTGTTCTTTGACAGAGAAGTGCCAAATCCATTACTGATGGTACAAAAATAAACACTGGAAAATTATGAAATTCTGAGTGGTTCCATATAGGCAAAGCAGGAATTGTAGTTTATTCTAGGCATTAATTTCAAACTGCAGTTTATTCTAGGTATTAATTTCAAATCCCAGTGATCTTCAACTGCATATACTGACCAATTCATATAATTCCTAAATGCTATCAAGTTTCTTATAATAAATACAGACTTTAAATGTGTTATTTTTATTGTATTGATATTCTTAAATGTGTTATTCCTACAATTACTTAGATAAGTGTTTTCTTTTGAAAACACCTCTGTGGGCTTTTTTTATTAGCTACATACAGCAAGCATACTTCCTAAAGCATAAGTTACTATTTCACCTGAAGAAATAGTTACAGCAAATAAGTTAATGCATATTTACTTGTATATATCTTGCTGATGCATGAAAACTTACATATTCTGACACAAAGTATCTTATACATTCTGTGCCTCTTTAACTCCATCCCCTGCAATACGTAAAAATAATTTGACACAGAAATATTCTGGTTTCATGGTTTCACATGAGCCAATGAGGCTGTATTTTCATTATATCCCTGCTTATGTAATTATAGAAACTGACAGACTCAAAAACAAATGGTCAATAAATTAATTTTTAAAAAATGCACACATCAGAGAACATACACATATTTCATGTTGTTGCCTGTAAAGTGGTATTGGAAGTTTGGACTACAGACCTTGTGATGGCATAACAGTAATATTTTTTTTAATCAAACTGACACCATATGGCACCATATCATATCCATACACATGGTACACATATGCAGGTTTCAACACACTCTTCATTGTGCAAATGCAGACAGAAGTGTGACAAAAAACACAGAATATGATTTTGCTCTAAATTAGCAATACCTGAAGCTAAGTCAATACTACAAATATTCCAAAAAAGTCTATAAACAAGACAGAAATAAGAAGAAAACACACAAATATCTTCAAACAGCACAAGTCCTTCAGTCTTATCTGGACACAATGTGAGGAGGTGTTATCAGAATGCTTCTTTGTACTGTACTCCTTTATTAAAATATAATAGAATGAGAGTCCTACTCTTTGTAAACTGACTCCCCAAGCAAGGTAGGAACAAGTATGCGTTAGATGTGTATAATCTGGCTGATGACCGATTAAGACTCAATTTTTCTTCAAAGAGATGACTGGGTGACAGTTTGCCTCGAGTCCCTTGTCAGTATTGGCTCAATAAAGCAAAAAAACCCAATCATTTATCTTACCAGTATCTTCTCTCTAATTAGATTTTATCTTTTCCCACTTTTAGGGCACTACAGATGGGATCAGTAACAACTGCATCAATTAAGGCTGTACTTCACTTTCCCTCACTTAAAAGACCGTATGTTTAAGTGCTTATTGGTTTACCCAACTTCAGTTCTGAAAGGCTATTATTTCCAGTCTGCTTCAGACTAAATGCTTTTGAAAATGTCTACCTCTAGTATAAAGTTCAGAGACAGAACTTTGTGCTCAGTTCTGACGATGCTAATGAGCAGCTACAGCACCTCCATGTTAAAGACAGCATCTCTATGCTAGAGATCAGAAATTTAGGATCAGAGGACTAGCTTAGTAGTATGTGCTTCTTGCCATTAATTACCCTTAAAGCCTGTCCTGCTCTGCTGAAGTTAAAATGGCCCTTCTCATACATTTAACACAGACATACTAAGACTTACCAGAATTTCAAGAAATTTACCTAAATGTCCAGAGCATGCTCCATACCAGTGCAAAAGCCAGAGGAAAGATGCACAGGAAGGGATTAATAAATGCTAGAAGGGCAGATGTAACCACTTAGAATACAAAGAAACTGGCAATGATCCTAAAGTCCCTGAATCTCAGTAGATCTTTGTACACTACAAAATGGTGGTAGAACTTGCTGATAAAAGTACATGACTGCAGTCTGCCCTGAAGTTTGATACAGTAGCACAGCAACCACCTTCCAGTTTTATTTACCCCAAAAGTTCAAACAATGGATAACTAGGAGCCACGTGCGTTAGCAATATGTGTCAGCAACTCAACTATTTACACCAAGTAGAGTCAACCCAACTCCACACATTGAGATTTTAATGATTTTAGTTTAACTTCCTTGAAACACTGAAAATTACATTCATAAACATATCTTTATTAACACAAGCAAAAAAACCACGTCAAAATAACAGGAAAAAGAGGCAGCACAACCTCAACATAGCCTCTGTGATGTTGACAATATAATGGTATACCAAACACAAAGATTGAAATTATCATCTGCAGCAGCTATAACTTTGAGTACTTGTACTGGTTTTCTCTGTGAGAGTCAGTTTTCTTTGTAGTAACTTGTAGAGTTTGGATTTGCACTGAAAACAGCATCATTAACACTGCTGAGCAGTGTTCACACAGCATCAAGGGGTCCCCCTCCTTCCATGTGCTGCTCTGCCAGCAGGCAGGCAGGGGTGCACAAGAAGCTGGGAGGGGACACAGCCAGGACAGCTGAGACCAACTAACCACATGATGACATCCTCAGCAATAAAAACTTGGAAAAGAAGAAACAGGGAATGTGTGGAATGATGGTGTTTGTGTTGCCAAGTTACCATTACACACATTGAAGCTATGCTTTCCTGAGGATGGCTGAATATTTGCAATTCCTTATTTTGCTTTGTTGCTGTGCTTTTATTTCTCTATAAAACTGTCTTTATCTCAATCCATGAGTTTTCTCACTTTTACCCTTCGAGTTATTTGCCCCATCCACTTTTTGGAGACTGAAGGAGTAGGCAGAGGAAGGACTTGTCTGCCTATTGTAGCTCATCCGCAACACCACAATACAGTACTTTCTTAAACACGCAAACTATTAATAATTAGGTGTACAGGACCCTACTTCTGTTGAGGTAAACAGACAGTAATCTAATGAATCAGGCCATCAACTCTGGGGACAGAAAAATTGACCCTGCAGTCAAGGTAGGAGAATGCTGCCCAGAGAATCCTGTTCAGAGAAGAAAGTTGCAGGTGACTTGTACACAAGGCCTGAAAGATAAAATGTTTGCAGATAACCTCTTTTTGTATATTTCCCATTTTCCAGGCAGGAAATTCAGCCTGGATTCCTGCTTTAAGAAAGTCAAAGAACCTTCTTTAGCCTTCCCAATCTCAGCACCTGAGATGAATATACACTAATGAGCATGACATTAATTTCAATGTCTTCACCATCACCTTCCTCTAAAAGGTTGGAGGGAATCTTTCACAAACAGCAGATGTGAGGGAAAATCCAAGGAATTAATGTCTATAAAGAACTAAGATCCTGCAATTGAAGGATCAGGAAAAGTCCGTGTAATATGCAATAATGCTATAACTAGTGGGTGATTTACTTTCCAATATTTCATGGGCCTGTATCTCAGCTGATGAGGACAGAAAAAAAATTGAGACAATAAAACTATTTGGAAAACAGTTGTGTGCTTATTTGTTTATGCTCCTTATTTACAGAATAAGGTTTTCCAGGCAGTGTACATTACAAGGAGTTATGAGGACTTGGTAGGACATTACGTCATAATGTACTTGAAATTGCCCTGTGATAGTTTATAAAAAAACTGGGTTTGGATGAGATTTAGATGCTTGTACTTTGTATTGTTGGTTTTAACAGGATCTTGACTTGAAAGATGGAGTGGAGAAGACTGACTCTCAATAGCCTCATCTCTGCACATACTAAGCAGCTCCAGGACAAAGCCTGAATTTTTTTTTTTTAACATCATCTTTTCTCAAGCAATCCCATGAGGCAGCTGGGAGAGAAATACGCCTCTGAGCAGAGAAAAGTGTGAAGACTATTAATAGAGTCTTCCCTTATGAGAGACACCAAAGAAATTTTCTAGAATGCCACATAAGAAAGAGAGAAAGTGGAAAACTCTAGGGAAATGGTTTCTGCTCAGGCCACCATCAAAAGCTGCTAAAAACCTTAGACATATGCCTATGTGTCTAGTACTTTAAAATCCCTTTTTTCCCCACTCCTCCTTTGCTCTTCAGTAACTGCATGACTTTACAAAGGACTGTCTGCCATGAACTGAAGACTTCTGAAAAGAACACATGCAAATCAGATGGAAATGCAGTGCATCCAGGTCTGTAGCCCAGATCTTTATAAACAGCAAGGTATTTGTGATTCTACCTCAGAGTCTGTGCTGAGAGATGCACAAAAGGAGGCTAAAGAAAGGTAAGAGGCACATTCAGTTTTCTACAACACATCTGTTTCCTCCAACATCTTCTGGAATGTGCAGATGCAAATATGTATCACCATCTCACTTGACTACTCTGCATCTAATGCAAATACTGCAGACGACACAAAAATATACAAATCAGATGGATGTTATGCAGAATCAAATCATACACAACTGAAAAGAGCATAAAGGGCTACTGAAGACATCAGTTCATCGTCAAGTTATCTTATTTCAGAATCAGACTAAAAAGCCCAAATCCCCATAATGTACATATCTCTTTGCAGCAACATCTGCCTCAAGAGATCTGCCATACAGCTCTTCCACAGCTTTTCCTCCTGTAGAACACTTGCTTCTTCAATGTTTATGATTTCTGCAAGCTTTACTAATAATATAGTACCTCAACTGTCTTTGCTCTGCCCCCTGCCTAAGAGGCAGCATGTGCTATATAGCCAGCTGAACCAAGTACTGTTTAATTTCAACCCTGTGATACACCTGTAGCCCTCAGATTTGCTTCTGCTAGATTGTCATAACATAGCAAAACAACATACATATATACATATATTATATATAATGTGAATAATATAAATACATTATTCCTTTTAGCTGGATATTTAAATAACTTGATATTTTAATTCTGACTGCATCAAACTTGCATTTTTAATTTTCTTCCACATCAGTACATATTTTCTTTCACGAAACATTAAAAGAACAAAAATAAAAAAGCAATGCAACTAAGTTTTATTTTCTTTACTGGTTCAGCTTTAAAAACTAAAAATCCAATGTTTATATAAAAATATTGCATCAAGTACCTGTCAGTAATTGTAACCACACTTATTTACACAGTTTGCTACTGCCTGATCTACAACCTTGCTATCTCTGTCCAGAGCCAAGACTGACAAAAAGCTGTAACCACAGTACCATAGAGTAGTCCAGGCAAGAAAAGATCTTGGGAAATGATCTAGTCTCCAACCCTCTCTTGGACCTTATTTCACTAGGTTTTAACAAGGCCTTAGATCAAGTAAGCTATGCTACTGCCAAGATGAGCCTTAAATATCTCCAGTGAGAGACATTCCACCATGCTTTTCAGAAACTTAGTCCAAGATTTCCTTTTCCCTATACTGAGATGAAATTTCTGCTCTCACTATTCATCCTTCTGAGCAGAAAACAGCTTCTCTTTCACAACTATCTTCTATGTACTGGATGACTGATGAAACCCTTCCAAGCCGTCTCTCCACTGAGGTGCTGGAACGTGTACACAGGAAGGCAGTGAAGTTGCTGAAGGGTCTGGAGCACAATTATTATGAGCATTGCCTGAAAGAGCTGGGCATGTTTAGCCTGGAGAAAAGAAGACTCAGGAAGACCTTCTTGCTCTCTACAACATTGGGCTTTTCTCACACATAACAAGAGAAAATAGCCTCAAGATGCACAAAGGGAGGTTTAGATCAGATATTAGAAAAATTTCTTCTCTGAAAAGGCTGTCAAGCACTGGAACAGGCTGCCTGGGGTAGTGGTAGAATCACCATCCCTGGAGAGATTTACAAGATGTGTGGATGTGGCACTTAGAAACATCATTTCTGGCAGGACTTGACAGAGCTGGGTTAACAGCTGAACTTGAAGATATCTTTTCCAACCTAAACAATTTCCTTGAACTTTTCTCCAAATGTTGGGTTCTCTAACAGGCTAATCATCCTTCTAACACATAAATCACCCTGGTGGCTATCTGCTGGATCTTCTCCAATTTTTCATCAGTATTTCTCTTGAAATCAGGGGACAGACCAGACACAGCACCCTAGCACATCTCCTACCAATACCGGAGAATGTTTGACTTCATTGACAAAAGGGCACATTGTTCAGTTTGCCATCCAGCAGCACCCCCAGCTTCTTTTAAGCACAACATCCCAGCCAATCATACCAGTCTGCTTGCTGTTTGGGAGTTATACCATTGTCATTGCACAACTACACACATATCTTTGTTAAACCTTATGCAATTCCTCCTGACCTAGTCTTCCTGCATGATGGATTACAGTTGTCCACTGTTGTAGGTTGGGTTGATTTAGTTAGGGATTTCATTAATGTTAAGTTAGGTTTGTTCCTTGTACTCCCCTATTTTTCCCCTCACAGTGGTTTGCTACAAGTTGTTTACCCCAAAAGTTCCTGCCACTCAGACCTGTGAATCTTCTCACCTCTCCCAGTTTTTTCCTCGTTTGGTTCTATCAGTCAGGGGTTGTCACTCCCTGTTGAGTGTCAATCTTGTAACCACCCCCAGCTTCTTCATGAAAGTTCTGTATCAATCACTCCACCTTAGCCCTTCTATTCGTCCCAGAACACTGTACCCACCTCTGTTATGTTACCATTGGTTGTTATAATCTATGTCGTTTCTCTATCATTTGTCCCCATTGGGCGAGCCAGGTTTCCACCCCTGTCCGCCCACCCCCTACTTAATCTGTTGTCGTTCTTTGTTCTCCGGCATTTTGCATTGCATTGCTCTGGGAGCGTTTTGTTCCGACCACTCATGGGGGAATAGAAGTTCTTAGGACTCACAAACAAAGTGTCCTTCTCTCGTCCCTTCGTCTCCTCTGAGTGTGTGAAGCCGCCAAAGCTGCGTTATCCACGCCGCAGGGCTCAGCATTACCAGGGAGGCAGATGCCAATTCCCTGGAGGGCCCGCACACACGTGGTGGCCACCCAGCCTTACACAGGCAGTGCTAGCCAGCGCTTCTCGACTGCTTGAGGTTGTAGCAGGTAGCCACCAAAGTCCACAAAGACAGATAATAATTGATTGGCCAATGATCTGGCCATTTCATTTGCACCTTTGATTTGAAAGTGAGAAGACAAAATCTGGACCAAGTACTCTCGTTTTATTCTCAATCCTTTTGCCATAATAGTCATACTTTTACTTTTCATGCTATAAAGCAAAATCCTTGAAGAAATTAAATTCTACTTGTTTGATGAACTACTTCAATGAGGCTAAACAGATGTATCTGTGGGACTGGTTTAACCTTAAGCCTAAACACTCTGTCCTAGCAGTAACCACTAAAAGACATGGGCTAAAGAAACTTTAGTCATTCTAAACCAACATTGCAAAATTCTTTGTCCATTTTGTTGAAAGCACTGCATTTCCTACCACTTTGAAGGAATCCCTACTAAGGAGAAAAACTGTCTTTAATTTTTTTAAGTGCAGCATGTGATTGAGCAGAGATCAGCCAAGTACTGCCTAACGCAAAGGTACAGATAAAATCAAGAGGAGAAAGACACGGGGAGATGCAACCTAGTTTGGCAAAAAAAAAGTCATTATAAATTCCTAATTTTTTTTTGGAAGGTTCACAGTATCAGGCCAGACAGTCCCTCAAAATCAACTACATCCTCTTAAACAGAGGCCTTTTATTTTCTTCAGCACCAGTCTCCAAGACCAGTAACTTACATTTAACTACAGCAGTTCTTACAGAAAGGCATCCTTGGCAAAATTCAAGTTATTAAGAGCTAAACAGTCCATCAGTTGCTGTGATTTCTGAAAGGCTAGTGTCCTTTGTACTTTCTTTCCAGTTTTAATTACTTTGGCTTCAGGCTTCAGTCACTAATTATTGCTACACCTTTATATGTTAAGTTTTCTGTCTATGTTTCCCTTACATGATTAGACACCACAACCAAGTCCTATCTCTTTCTTCTGGTAAACTAAACATGCTTAACAAAGTCTCCTTCTAAGAAATTTTGATTCTAACCCAAAATAATTTTTTTCCAGTTTCTCTGTTCCATACAATTCTTAAAATCCCCATTGATTGCTGTTAAACACAACTTAGAAATTTGAATAGCATGGTAGCTGAAAAATATAATAACTACAACAATGTTTATCGATAAACAAACTGCAACTACAGGAAGAGTACAGAATGCATTAAAATTATTTTACCTCTATGTCATCTTTTGATCAGACGGATAATGTCTCATCTTAAAAAGTCATGAACAATATACATTTTTACTACGGACTAATGCTAAAATTCTTTACGTCAGCCTCTACAGCAGCTGATCATATTGATTCCCAAGACAAAAATTAATACAAGAAAAATAGAGATACATTAAACAGTGTGGTGAATGGGAAAAATACAAAGCAGCATCAGCCCCACTGAGCACAATGGGCTCCTGAAAAGCATGTTGTAGGCAATATAAACATTTTCTCAGACAACTGACAATTTTCAAAATATGTGCTGAAATAGCACTACCTATAAAGTATCATTGTGTAAACAAGAATTCTTTTTTTCTGTAATTAAATTAATGCTGTACTGAGCACTACACAGTCACATTTGCAGTATACACACGGGACAAAATGAATCTTCAAAGGGAAGTACTAAATCAACTACAGAACAGCAAGCAAAAATACGCTGCAAACATACACACAATAATGTAGCTAGCCCTCTAATATTTTACATTTTTTACCTACTTCAAAATGAAAATGGAGGAAACATTTCAGTTGCAACAGCTTAAAAATGTGACATAGGGCAAAGAAGCAAAAATGGTCTGTCCTAAATTCCTTGTGCTAGAGAAGAAGGAAAAAAGGGAAAAAAAACATCTTAGATAAACCAAAACTTTCAGACTCACCATGTTTTGTTACTAAATGCTGCTGTATAAAAGTAGGGGGAAAATAGATGGAAAATCACTTGACCAAAAAAAGCCCTACACCAAACAACAAAAAAAACCTCAAATCTTGTGAATAAATGATCAGCAATGCTAGACAAAATACATGCTCCCTTGATGTACATGAAGTTTAGCAGACTTTGTAGAAATTTGGAAGGTGGACCAAAAAATCTGACGGAGATTTAAAAAAATGAGGAAAGGAAGAGGAGAGAGAACATGGTCCTCAGAGACAATCAAAACTAACAGAACCCCAAAATGTAAGCAGAATAGATAATTATTTGAACTTAAGACTCGAGTGGTTTAAAACCAAGCACAGAATAGCATAGAAATACTAATTTTATATTTCTGGTAAGGTGTCATAACTAGCCAGGTGTTTAATTACCCCAAGGATAAGGTACAAACTAAATGGAAAGCAGCTACCTACTTATGTTGATATGTAAAAATTACTGTGCCTCAAAATATTCCTCACTCTTGCAAGAATCAGCAGGAGCAAATTTCTTCCCTCTAATGTATACACCTTTTCCATTACTGTCTCTGAAACTTCACAAAACGTAATATTATTTCAAGCTAATAGAGCTTGGAAAAGGAAAAATCCAAAATTTAGAAAGGAGATATTTTCTAGACTATATATCTATATACCTAGACTATATATAATGTTTCCCAATATTTTAAAATGAGACCTGAAGAAACAAAGCAGTGAAGATCCTTTCAATGGCATCCTGTTTTAGGAAAAGCATTGCCTGTAGGTGGAGGGACATGATCCTTTCCCTCTACTTTGCACTTCTAAACACATCTGGAACACTCTGATGGCTCCAGATGCTCCAGGTGCGACACAGACATAGACATACTGAAGTGAGACCAGCAAAGGGCTGCAAAAATGGTTAAGGGCTTGGAGCATCTGGTATCTGAGCACAGGCTGAGATAAATAGGACTACTCAGCAGGGAGAAAAGTCAGGGTGGAGTGGGAGGAGTATAACCAGTATCTATTAAATGCCAGAGGAGACAATATCTATTAAATGCCAGAGGAGACAAAAGACCACTGAGCTAGTCTTCCCATTGCTGTCCAGTGAGAAGGTAATATACAATGGGGACAAATTGAACATTTAAACATAAGGAAAAGTTTCCTTAACCTAATGGGGCTCAAACACTGGAGCAGGTACCAGACAGGTGACTTCAGAGACTGAAATATTGTAGTTTATGTCTTAAACATTTTTATTAATGATTTTTGTCCATTAAAACTGTGTAGTCAAGCTGCATCAAGAAAGCTGCACCAAAGACCACCGCATCCTGAATGGGCCACCTAGGCTGAGGCCCTGGACTGTAAGTAAATTTAAGATAAAAATGACACTATTTTTAGGTCTGGGCTGGGGGAGAAGAATACTTCCATAGGAGGATGAAGCCCAGCAGCTGTCTTATCTACTGAAAACAGGTTTGTACAGACATCCCCTACTCCACCAAAGAAGGAAGGAGGAGGTTTTGGGTGCATGGCGAAAAGCCCCTGGTCAGAGGCAACACACGCCCATCCTCTGTTACTCAAACTGGTTCAGTCAGGAACACCTATGGGACATTCATGTCAGGGGCTGCTGAGGGGTTGTCATGGTCCATTAAATGCTCCCTGAATGGTTCCCCAGACCCTGCACCAGAGCACTGCATGTGATGCAAAATCATACAACTGATACACAGTCCTGCAAGGGACAATGTCAAACTTGCCCCCTCAGGGGAGGTACCTGGGCATTCCCACCTGGACCAAACATTTATTAATCCACTGGATTCTATTCTTTGTCAGTAGGGGACCCTCACCACCTAGAAGACCAGAGGATAAATGAGACATCATCAAGATCCATGGAGGGGTGATATGTTTTTACTTAACATGTCTCTGTCACTCTTCTTGTCCTCCCACCCCTCACCACTTTTTCTCTTTCTCTTTGCTTCTTTTACTGTCAAATAAAATGTAACAATTTTTGGTATCAACATTTAACCTCATTTGGTTCTAATCTTGTTTCAGGGAGTATTCAAACCTTCAGGATTCTATCCATAATCCACAGAGAGCTCACTTTGCTCCTCTGTGATTAGAGTGGATCATAAAAACAGGTTACAAAATCTCTGTCCTCAGAGATATTCAAAACTTATTATACACTGCCACAAGTAATCTGCTCTAGCTGATCCTTCTCTGAGCACTAGGATTGGACTACACAATTTCCAGAGGTCCCTGCCAATGTCAACAACTCTACCATTCTGTCAAGATAAGAAAAAGCAAAAGTGCACACCAAATAGACAGACTGCGTGCGTGTGTGTGTGTGTGTACGTGCACATACATTTACAAATAAGTTACCTCCCACAGCAGCAATGATCCGCAATGACCACACATGGGAAACTGAGAATCATTACAAGCAGCGTCTGATTGAACAAAAATTAAGAGCTCATGGTCTCTCAGGGGTCTCAGTTTTGTGTTCTCAGGAATTCCTTTCTGATTCTGAGTCAATCTGCATGAAAAAGCCAAAATTTGTGACCCCCTTACCCAAAGGCAAACTACCAAAACAATGTTATCCCTACAGGTAGCAGAGAATACCAAAATTAAGACCACCTGCACAAAAAAAAAGATCAGCACATACATGTGCATCAAAAGTCCAATCTCATACAAAAAACAACGTGGAAAACACAAAGAGAAAAGAAGTGATCTCTATTCTCAACTACTTCTTTAAGGTAGTGTCATCTATATCTACATTTCTGTCCAATAAATTCTTGGGAAGCTCCTTTGGGCACCATCCTGCTCCTCTGTGAACCTCCATGGGTTGCAGGGGTACAGCCTTGACCAGCAGGAGGTTCATCTTGGAGTTGGTTGGCTGGCACTGGGTCTGCTGGACATGTGGGAAGCTTTTGCAGCTTCTCACAAAAGCCACACCTGCAGACCTCTGCTACTAAAACTTTGCTGCATAAACCCAATACAGAAGGCATAATCATATGGGTTTTTTTCCACTGTACTTCTGCCTTTGTCAAGGCACTGAATGAAGATACTCATTTAATAAGGAGACACTCAGTATTTTGTCTAACCTTCTTGAGTTTTAAGTACAACCCTCATGTTTCTCCCAACCCCAATTCCTCCCTTTCCACACTTAAGTACCTTTCAATCATCCTCTCCTATTTTTCTCAAAAGCTTGCTGTCTTATTGTATCCCGGCGCTTCTAGCACCATTCTGTTCCCTCCTCAAGTTCTCATTTGTCTTTTCATATCAAGAGCTTTCACAGAGACACTGCCAACTCAACTCCTTGTTCCCAAGCTCCCTTTGTCTACACTTCTCCAGTCCCCTGGTCATTCCCCTGCCATTGTAGAATGATTACAGAAATGACATAGCCAATTGAGAGCTTTCATCAGACCACGCTCCCTGTTACCACTGCACATCCTCACCACAGCCCTGTGGCAGAAAAAGCACAGTCAGTTGTTCTGTGGTGCTGGCAGGCATGCCCAAACAACAAGGAGAGCACAGCATGTCTTGTACAGGTAGAATTGCTGGAGATACTTACACACCAATACAGAGGTTGATACCTGACATAAAAGTAGACTGTACCAACTACCTTCTTCCTAATTCGAAACACCAAAGCACAGCAACACAGCACTATGTATATGGTAAGGTATACCTTGTATCGATCTACACTTACCTTGAGGGGTCAACTTAAAGGTGTTACCAGAATGTGCTGCTTAGGCACTTGTCAAGTCTTGAAGATGTACAACAGTGATTCCACAACTTCTGTGGGCCCCACTCCCATGTCTGACTATCCTCACAGTATATTTTCTGGGGGGGAGGTATATATACCACCATTTCCCATTAAGTAAAATGTTAAAAGTTATTTATCTGCTGTCCTATACTGCAAAAGATAAATGCAATTTAGAACAACCAACCAAAGAAAAAATACTATGTTATCTACATCATGCTCCTTTTTTTGAAAGCTAAATAGTTAAACATTCTCACAGAAATAAAGCTTTCTTATATCCCTCTTTATAGCAAACTCTAAAGACCATGATTCTCTGGATTTTTTTAAACAATGTTCTTAAAAAGGTTGCCTCTGGACATTACTGAGAAGGCAAAATCAGAGCTTCTCAAAATGAACACAGTACTAGCTTTGAAAAATTCAGTGTCTGAAACAAACCAGGTAATGGTTTTATCCTTCATCTCAAGAAAATGCAGGTATGGGTTGACATCCTTATGGACTTGGACTTCCCATCTCAGTATATTTATATTCCTTCATTCCTGCTTCAACCAACTACCTGAAATAAGCAAAAATTCAAGCTTCTGGTTTTTTTAGTGTAGTCCTCTTGCAATTATTCCTTAGGGAGTTACCCCAGTCTTTATGACTACTTAAATACTCACCAGAAAGGAAGACAAGGATAATAGAACTAACAGAACAAAGAATGAAAATACAATTTTTTTAAAAAAATCTTTAATTGCCCAGAGAATTATGTTGAAAGATAATGAACAAGAACTTAGAGCTCTCCTGCAGGAATGTACATGTAACCTATTTGATGTTAGTGAAGTTGATAGGATGATTCACATGAATGTAATGCTACAATTCAAGAGATTTAACCTATTTAGAAAGAGCAACAACAGAGAACAAATGGTACTGTGTGCCAAAAATGTCACTGTCTGTTTCTGAGTCACTGACAATAAAAAAATCATGTCTTAATAAAGAAAGTACAAGTCAGGATACTAGCTGGGGTTTGCTACAGATACAAAAGCTCACACAGCAAGGTGGTTAAGCACATATTGCTTCTTGATGGAAATAAAAGTTTCATTATGACAGTGGACATAACACAGAGTGAAATAACCTGGAGTCTTCATGCTGCTATTATCAGAACAGGCTCAAAGTTTCTAAAAATTGAGGACAATTTCTTATACTGAGAAATGTTAAATCCAAGCCAAGGGAATGCTATGTTCAACTTCATCCAGGCAGATAACAAGTACCCCACTGTTTCACAGAGAGCAAATACAGAACAAAGACCCTTCCTGCCCCCAGGTCTTAGAATCAAAAGAAATATTCACAAACACATCTTTACAAAACGACTTTAGCAGTCCCACCCCCTACCCATGCTGTCCCCTCAGCTGACAGAACTGTTTGTAGCAATGCACAGAGAACCAGTTCAGGGAATCACATCTGAGTTAAACCAAAATAGGAACCCGATCTGAGTTGAAACTACCTTCCTTTCTTTCTTTTCCCTCCCCCTCCCTTTTTTTTTTTTTTTTTATGAGTACACTTTTAATTTATCAATTTTCACCTGGTGCCACTGAGGTGACAGAACCAGGATACAGCCACTGCCTAAAAACTTTTTAGCCTGATTTGCCAACATGGCCATGAAAGAAATATAGAGAGAGCAAAGAAGGATTCAAGCAGTGATCACTGTGGTAGGAAATAGTTTATGCTTCCAAAATTCAAACTCTGCTATTACAAAATGCAAACATTTAAAATAAAGTATAAAGTAACTTCCACCAATTTTTGACTTATTGATTAGCATGTATCTTGCATTTACAGTTTGTGTAAATGTAGTTTTGATTTTGATGGCTATGTTTGTTCTGAGATCTTCCTCCTAGGTTCACAGGTAGGCTATGTTAATACACTCCTGCAGCATGGGAGATACCAACATACATATACAGAATTCTCTTTTCATTCAGACTTTATTTCACTAGACTGAATAGTGTGCTTCAGTGGGGAGATACTGTTTCAGTACAATGATCATTATTCAAGATACACAGACTATGTCTTTCAAGGAGGCTTCCTGTAAACCCATTTCTTCTTTGAAATACTTTCAGCTTTCCTTTGGACTGTGGTGACTGTATTTATTCAAATCTAGCCCACTTAACATTTTCCTTCTTAAGGTGGGTTTGTAACACACTTTCTGCAAGAGGAATGAGATGCCCATTTGTTAGGAAAAAAAGCAAGATGTTTTCAAGATTTGCTACACATTGTGCCTAAAAAAAAAGAAGGAGGGATGCTAAGCCAGTTTACCATCTTCTTAAGTTAAAGAAGGAGATTTAGATTTGCATGTATTGCATGTATGTACGCCAAAACATGACAGCCACCCAAACGTGCATTTCAAGGCTTTATAAAGCCTGGCCTGCAGAACTTCAAAAGAAACTATAAGCACTACGTTGTTAGGTTTGGTCTTCAACACAGCACTGAAGACAAGCTGGAGAGTACCTGGCATTCTGACAACATGATCAATCAGAATTACTTTGTCCATATTCTCAAACAAGCAGCTATTACTCCAAAAAACCAAGACACAGAGGTATAAAACAGCTCCAAAGTACAATAAACCACCTCTCTTCATACACATTAAATAGAACAATGAGGGGTCCACTATCCCTATTCCTAAGAGAAAATATACCTCAGTCAAGGGATGACAAGAAACCAGAGAGACCACTTTTTGCCACGTCCCAGCAGGAGCTTTCACTATAGACACTGCAAAAAGCTGACACAGTGAAGAAAGATCTATGGGTTAGCAGAACACGTACATTCCTGCTGAAACATCCAGAGAATTCAAATTAAGTACCTTGAAAGATATACCGCAAATGGAAAATGGCAACTTTATGGAGCTTGTAATTCAGGCAAATCCAAACTAGCTATCTTGGGAAATAGTTCACAATTTCCAAAGCTATCTTCCTATTAAATTTCATACTTTTTTACGTACATCTTGGAGTTTCTGTGGGGTACTTAAGAGTAATCAAGAATATTTTCAATACAATCAACATTTTCATGTCCCTCTCAAAAGAAAAAGAAAATTAGCCTAAACTTTGACTTGAAATTTATAGTAATACTCCTTATTACCAACACTAATAAACGCAGAAACTGGGATAATATAGAGTGATGGGCCTGACTTCAAATGCACAAGTGTCAAAAAACATAAGCACTAACATTACTGGTGCTCCAGGTATGGACCCGCTTCCAGTCAACACTGAAACTGGCTAACTTGCAGTACAATTGACAACATGTACAGCTAATTCTTATTTTAATCATCATCTCTCTTTCTAGACATGCAATAAAGAAAATTCTTTCATTTGCCTGCCTGAATATCCTGGTTTTGGCTGGGTTAGTGTAGCTGTGTTTTGGATTCAGGATGAGAGGTACAGTGCTGTGTTTTGGATTTGGGATGAGAATAATGTTGGTGGATGGTTTGGCTATTGTTAAGTAGTGCTTACCCAAAATCCAGGAGTTTTCTGTGTCTCATGGTCTGCTATTGAGTAGCTGCACAAAAAGCTGAGAGGGACCACAGCCAGGACAGGTGATATGAACTTGCCAAAGTGACATTCCACACCACAAAACATCATGTCAGTATATAAACTGGGGAAGCTACCCAGAAGGAGGAACAGCGGCTTGTCAGGGATGGGCTAGATATTAGTCAGCAGGTGGTAAGCAACTGTACTGCACATTACTTGTCTTTCTTGAGTTTTATTTCCCTTTCTCAGCTCCCTTCACTACAATTATCATGATTAGTAGTATTTTATTTTCTTTCAATTATTTTACTGCTTTTATCTCAATGCACAAGTTTTACCTTTTTTTCTTAATTCACTCCCCATTCCACTGGGCCAGAGGGAAAAGGGAAGGGAGTGACTAACAGGCTGTATGGTACTTAGTAGTCAACTGGGGTTAAACCACAACACAGAATAAACTGCTTGCTGACAGAAAAGTTTCTTAAATTAACCACCATACCAAATATATTAATTCATATAATAGTGTTTTTGATAAGACAATACTTATTTCACCTATGTATTTAAAATCAATACCTATAATAGCCAAATGTCTATATAGCAAGCTTTGCAAAGATTGGTCTCCTGAATTTCTGCTGGCCAGCAGAACCTGGAAGAATACAGAAACCACAACAACAGAAATTTTAGGTGTAAAATTAGCCCGATAAAGTCTTACATGGTTTATCTTCCCTCTTTAGACACACACTCAACAGAATACAAACAAGAGTACCAGAGAGGTTCCATCCAGATGGAGGTCAATACTCTTCAGGAGAGTGTAACAGGAATAAAGGCAGTGAAGACTTGACTAGACCACAGAGCAGGCCACCAGCCCCACCAGCAGTATCAGTGCTAATTAACTCACTAGAAAGATTGCTCAGAAAAGTGGTTGAGAAGCTTTCACCACAGTCAAAGTACAAGGTGACTCAGGATGCAGATCCATGATCTGCTGTAGTCTGTATCATACACTTACAGCCCTTCTCCTACTTCTAGATTCTCCACTCCAGTCCTACATCATTTCTTATAGACTCATAAAAGCATTTGCGTTTTGAGATACCTTGTAGTTTATCTAGTTCAATTACTTGCCATGGGCAGCATCACCTTTCACAAGACCAGTATGCCCAACACATTTGTCTGGCCTTCCACATCCTGGGATGGGACACCCACAGCTTCTCTGGACAACCTGCTCTCATGTCTCAGCATCCTTGCTGTAAAAAATTTCTTCCTAGTTGCTAATCTAAACTTGCCTTCTTTCAATTTAAAGCCGCTGCCCTGTGTCCTATCACTACTACTTATGATGGCATTCATGTCAGTGAGCAAGCTAAAGCTATGAGAAGCACTGCCTATCTCTAGTTCCGTATCAGATGGATCTACTTCTTTACCTGGCTCACTGTGCAGCCAGCTGATCTTCCACTTGGCTTGGAGAGAAGGGGCAGGAAGCAGAGAGGAGAGCTCCTCCCTCATTCCAGCAACAGGGATCTAATGTGAACAGGCTATGAAACTGCATCCTGGCACTTTTTTTATCAGAGTGGTTCTGTAGCTGGAGGTAAATAACTTTTGGTCCCAGTCGGATTCATAGAAACACTCAGCCATAAAACAAAAATTGTTACCAAAACCAGTGTACTAATGAGTAACTGATAATGAGCTGAGCAAAAAGGTAATGATGATGTAAAACCAAATCTTTTCACTTTCCAATAAAAGTCAGTCACATTACAAGAACAGTGTAAGGAATGTCATAAGTACTTCAATATTAAGTTCTCAAAGTCCACACAGCAAATAAAATGCTGAAAAATAACCATGAAAAATAACAAATTTAAGCCCATTAAATTGCACTCTGGGAATTCCACTCAGTACAAATCTGTGAAACTCATCTGCAGGCTAAGTAGATATATGTGCAACAATACCTGTAAAGAGAAAAAAATATTCTTCTAAAGCACCAAACAAATTCACAGAGCAGTATTAAATTTCATAAGAGGATGTTTTCATGTCCATTGTTAACCAGTTTGTTTCAGTAAGCTTGTGGAAAAAAAAAAATTAAAGATATCTCTTCATTCTTTGTATGTATGCTTTACTTCAAAGAATTCCAGTAATCTATTGTAAATCTAAAAAACTCCTCAGTTATGACAGCACATTATTCCCTAAAGGAACAGTGGGGCAGATTCAAAGTATCAGCAATAGAGTTGTATTCAGGACTTTTTCTATAGAGCCTGGAATGGGCAAAACCTCCAGAGTCAGTGCTGAGTCTTCAAGGGGAAAAAAAATAAGGTTGTGAACTTAAAAGAAGAGATTCTAAAAGATAAATCCCCACTGAGTAATTATAAGGAGAAGCTCTCCCAAACATTTGCTGACTAGTACATAAAAGGCAATTCAGTAAAGACCATGGTCAAATCAACTTGCAGATTTAAATACAGTCATAACTGGCTACAATCACTGAAAAGGCAGTCTCAAGAAGACAGACAAAATCCAGGCACTGGTGAGAAAACTCCAATAATTAAAGGTATTTCACTAAGAGAGCAGCCTGAGTGTGCGCTGTGTGTCTGAAATGATGATGCCCTTGTCTGCCTCCATATGCTCAGTACTGTTGGCCTGCTGGAAGTTTTCATCTTATTCCTACGCCTACTCGCATCTGCTAACCTACTGCAGACAAAAAGAGTCAGGTCAGCTTAAACACAATAAATATTACATCTGTCTTAACCCACCATGTTCTGACAGAGGTGGGCTGGGGAGTGCCTAGACTAACACCAGCGGTGGCAGGCACATCAGACCTCCAGGTGACAAGTCGGCAGTAAGTACTGGCAGCGACTTCAGCAACAGCCATCACCCGAGGCTTCTATCTGGAGCTACCCTGTGAAGACCGATACTCTGGTCAGCAAATAATCTTTTTTTTTTTTTCTTTTTAAAGAAAGTGAAATAATATCTAAAACACTCAGAACAGCACATGTAATAAATTCTAAACCCAGAGGAGCATATAAAGACATCCTTTCTGTATTTTCACATTGACTGCATTCTGTGACACACCCCAAGCCACTATCCTCAGCTGTTAAAATTTTAGTTTCCCTTACACAAGAGCTTTTTCACTTTTTCCTACACAGTTACAAAATACCTAATTTTACATTCTTTCACTAAGATGCTATTATAAGACTACTTTGCCATTCGTAATAGAACACGATGCCACTCTCTTTCACCCCCTGCCTCCTTAAAGATTCCAAGAAAATACTAAGCATTACTAAAAGGACACTAGCTTTCTGCTGTATTATGGGTATTTCTTCTCCTTTGAAGGCAAATATTGTTAACACCTCCCTCTTCAGTGTCACCAATCAGTGCTCCTTATGATCAAAAGTATCCAGTTAGCTTTGTAATTGCTATTGCTTTTATAATACTTTTTTTGCCAACGATATTATGTCCTGAACAATGTCTGTTACCTGTTCATGCAAACTTAATACTTAGCAAAAAAATTCATGCAAAAAAAACCTGTAAAGTGGAAGACACATTTTGTGACAAGCTGGCTTATGTGGTTCTGAGCAGCTTAGTTCATGCAACACCACAATAAAAAGTTAGGTATCTGGAAGGAAAACAGTTCAATATCTCTCAAAAGCTTCAGTACTTAGTTTTGAAAGAAAAGCTAAGGCAACAGTTCCTCAAAAAGCAGAGTTTTGGAAGGGGACTATAGATGCCCAGTCTCTCCTGGTTTAGAATTACAAATTTTGAGTTTTCTCCCTGCCAAACCAAAACCAAGTTTTAAACTGAAAAATCATTTCCCTATATTTGGATAACTCAGAAATGGCAAGTATTTCATGCACCTTTCTAAGCCGCCAGAACAACTACAAGAAACTTAAGTCTAAAAAGAAGTGTTCAAACCCACCTAATTAGAAGAGCAACACTTGGAATGAATACTTGGAATGAAAACTATCACTCAAACCCAGCTAAATCATAAAGTCAGAAGAATCACGCTTAAATGACTTTTTATCATTTACGACTATATAGAAAGCTTGCATTAGGCAGCGGGGAAAACTGGCATGTCTCGTTTGACTTTGGTGCTGACAGCACCAAAACCTGCAGCAGTGACTGTAAGGACACATTCCGTAAAACAAAACCCTTCGATTTTATGTAGAAAATTGAAAATTATAACTGTTATATTCCCTTTTTCTGGTTCATGTGACAGCCGTGAAACAGTTGCGCAAGTGCCAACAACGTGAAGCGGCAGCAGGCACAGCGCAGCGCTCGGCAGAGCCTGGGGGGCCGGTCCTGGGCAGTGACAAGGTGCCCATTTCCCCGCATCCCCGGTGACACAGGCACACAGGTATTTCTACACCCGTTCCGGCAGCCCACGTGGGCAGCGCGGACGGCTCGGGGACAGCCACCGTCGTCCCGTCCGCTCCCGCCGCCGCTCTGGGCCTGACGCCAAGCACACGGGACGACCGCGGGGCCGCGGTCTTCATCCCGCTGCAGGGCTGGAGAGGCGCCTGGGCGCCGCCACCCCGACTCGCCGACCGCGGGCGGCGCGGGAGCCGGTCGCCCCCATGCTACCCGAGGGCCCGCGGCCGTCGCTCCCCCGCGCCCCTCGCCGGCGGCGCTGCCCGGGCCGGGCCGCCGCACGTACCTGGCGCTGCCGCTGGCGCCGTCGCCGGCGGAGCGAGGCGCGCGCAGCGCCGTCACGGGGAGCGCGCGGCCACTCCGGGCCTAGTGCCGCGCGCGGCTCCGCCCGCCCCCTGCTGGCTCCACTTCCGGGGTCCGCCGCGGTGACGTCAGCGCCCGGGGGCGCGGCGGAGAACCCGGAAGTGGAGCGCGACGGGCGTCGGCCTCTCCCTCCCGACCCCGCCGCCCTCAGGACTCTCGCACGAGGAGCGTGCGCGGAGTGGGGGCGGCGCTAGGGCGGCAGCCTCGGGGCAGGGCAGGCATATCGGGGTGCTGCCCAGAAACCGGGTTTTTGAGGAACTCTGTCGGAATAAAGTCCGAGGGGGCGGCGGGCCGCCGGCAACGCTGACAGGGACCAGGCGGGTACCGGCATCTAGATATCGGGCTGTTGCTCGAGTGCTGGTAGATCTCACTGGGAAGGTCGTGTTTCCACTCCCAGCTTTCCATTTTGATCACTTAGGAGTTTGTAAAAATAAAAGACGATAAAATTTTTCATTTTAGATGTTTCAGGCATCTTCAGAAATACATGAGGACTGTGTTTCATTGGCCTACAGTAAAACACTGATCACCACAAGCAGTCCCAGTACTTTTGTACTTGCATAGCGAGAAGCATCTGAGTTTGATTTCAAGGCTACAGTGTCTTCCTCCCTTGAAAAGCTCTCCCGAGTTGGTCAGATGACTGCTGACAACCTTCATCATGCGAATGCTGTCATGGTTCTGCTTGCACAGGATGGCTGTGAGATGTTCCAAGGACATCTGAAAACTGCCACATACCTCATGTGCAACTGAAATGTTTCATCCTCTCTTATATCCCAGTCATGACTGATAGCAAAATTCAGCAAACTAGAGCCATGGACAGGTAGGTGTATATGGAAGAAACATTTTTCATCAAAGTCACTCCCAGTTGCTCTCTCTATAATGACCCAAAGCAGTGACCTTGTATTTTTGCTCTCAGTGCAATAGTTTGTGTAGGAAGAAGCCTTTAAAGGCCATCTAGTCCAAGCCTCTCTGTAATAAGCAGGGACATCTTCAATCAAATGAGGTTGCTCAGATCCCTGTCCAGCCTGACCTTGAATGTTTCCAAGGATGGGACATCTACAACCTCTCTGGGCAACATATTTTGCTGTTTTCTGCAATACAAAAGGAAGGAGCAAGTGAAATACTTTTCTTCTTTGGTGCAGAGGATACTATAATCTCTTGGAGAACTAGTTTGTTTACATTTTAGAAATTATGTTTGAGCCTCTCATATTAAGACTATTTCCCCTGTATTTCCCATGTTAGAAAATAGTTGCACTTACATGTGGGTCTTTTGGTGAGACATTAGGGATATTATTAATGTAAGCAATTTTGTCCTCCCATTTGAAGTTCATTCCATCTCTCTTTGCAAGTACTGCTAAATGGCAAAGTGAACCAGGCTAGTACCGACTCACATTAAAAGTAGTCTGTGTTTTTTATTGGGGTCTTAATCTGGTTCACCATCATTCTCCATCTCTTGCAATACCCACAAAAAAAAAAAAACAAAAACAAAACCAAACCAAACCAAAAAAAAAAAAAAAAAAACCACACAAAAAAACACATCCCAAACAACAACTAAAATAAACCAGTAGACTATAGAAGTCTAGATCAAGTTTCAGAGACAGTTAGTGTAAGTAGTACAGCCAAAAATGTGCTGTGTCTCTGATCTTGATACAGCCTTTTGTAATTACAGGTCCAGGGAAAGATTTAAGGAGGGCAACTTTATCAAATCAAGTAAAAGGATGTTGTGGGTTTGGAGATGCTTGACCCACAAAGAGATGTTGACCACA
Source organism: Vidua macroura (assembly GCF_024509145.1). Taxonomy (NCBI): domain Eukaryota; kingdom Metazoa; phylum Chordata; class Aves; order Passeriformes; family Viduidae; genus Vidua; species Vidua macroura. The sequence goes on from NC_071611.1 coordinate 62,546,000, forward strand.
GATTTGAAAATCTTCAAAACTTCAAAGCTCTACAAAGAGGTAACAGTTTGAAAGGGCAGGTTTCCAAAATTCATAGGACTGACCCCGAAACTCCAAATATCAGAGTGAAGAGGAACCAGAGGTAGTGTGCAGTTAATAGCCTTTTGCTGGAAGCTGGGTTTTTATCTTCTGTTTGCATATAGAATTGTAAAGTTCTGATATCTTCATAGACTTCTGTGAGCTACAATAATATCAGTAATAGGCTAATACTAGCAAAAACATCTGCATGCCTGTTGAATGCCAGGTTGGACAGGCTTTGAGCAGCCTGGTCTAGTGCAAGGTTCCCTGCCAATGGCAGAGGGGTTGAAACAAAATCATCTTTATGGTCCCTTCCAGCCCAAACCATGTTGTGAGTTGTCATGGTTTGACACTGGCACAATGCCAGTGCCCCCATGAAAATACACCTTCCCAAATAAATGCTGTGAGATGTGGTCAGGAACAGAGCAGAGCAGGCCCAAGCTTAATAACAAAGAAAAAAAACATTATTAAACTACTACTACTATAAAAGACGCACACACTAAATCCAGGATGAAGACCCTCTAAAACACCCTGCCTCCTCCCAATTTCCAAAACAACCACCATGAAACATCACCTGGGATTCCTCATCAAGTTACCACCCTTCAGATAATCAATTCTCAGTCCATCAAGGGAGAGAGGAGTCTCTCTTGCCCCACAGACCCCCCAGGAAACACAGTTGCCACCCTGTGTTTCCCTGTCACACATGGCAACCGCCCGGAGAAAATCTGTCAGTGTGACACTCTCCTTTCCATGTCACAGTGCTCTCACCACCGTGCATGGACAGACCACCCATAGGGCTCCTTTGCCACAGACCAAAAGAGACAACAGTTCAGCTTTTCATCTTGGGACTACAGTCCCCCCCATTTTCCCCTGGGGCCAAGGGTCCAAGAACAGAGATCATCTTCTTCCTGAAGATAGAGGGCATCACCACACCCTCTCAGCTTTTCTCTGGTCTTGCCATTCCTGTGCTGTTAGTTGCTGAAGCAGGTCTCCTTGGGTCACCACTGCATCCCCCTAAAATGCAGTCTCTATTGCAGGAGAATTTGGTTCAGTCTATGGCTAACAAGAAAAGTCCAGCCAAAAGCTACTCCATCATCTCCTCCCACCTAAAAATTTCTTCTTCTAACATCTCAGGTCTCGGACTGTCTCTCTTCCACTATAAATTGAGGAGGAGTAATATTTTACAAAGCCTTCATTTCCCAGGAAAGGGTTAGAAGTTCAGACTCCCTGGTCAGCTGAAATCTCTGCCCAGAACTCTCAACTCCCACACTGGGCATCTTCCCCCACCCCCCCACCCCGGCCCAGCCTTCTCCTTCTCCTGTGCCAGCAAATTTCCAGGTGCTGTCAGGCTCTCTGTCTCTTTCCCTCGGGGGGGGGGGGGGGGACAGGGACAAAGGCATCTCCATTTCTCTCCACCCTTCCGTCCACAGGAGCTGGCTCAGTTCCAGACCCTCAGCCCCCTCGGCCTACCTCCCCCTGGCCACATCGCCCCTGTGGCTGGTCAGGGGTGAGCCCGCACTTGCCGATGACCAGAACCAAAGAGACAGTTCCTCTGGGTGTTCTCTGCTTTTAACCCCCTGTGTTCTCAGAGGCATGTCCATGCCTTCAGTGGTCACTCCAGGTGCCAATATCCAAACGTGACCACTGATTGGTTTGACCCAACTTCCTGAAAAAATTCACTTCCATGTCAAACCACGACATGAGTCTCTGATTCTATGCATGTCTGGTAAGGTTCTTAAGCTCACTTTTTAGAAATACAAAGTTCAGCCTGTGACTTAACACCCCCCTGTCAACTAGACCATGGCACTGTGGGATGGTCACTTTGCCACCTCCCTGTGCAGACCATTCCAATGCCCCATTACTCCTTTTGTGAAGAAATTCTTCCTAATCTCCAACCTAAACCCCACCCCCTGGTGCAGCTTAGGACTGCATTGTTTTGTCCTGTTGCTGTTGCCTGGGCCAAGAGACTGACCCCCATCTGCTACACCCTCCTTTCAGGCAGTTGTAGGGAGTGACAAGGTCTCCCCTGCGCCTCCTTTTCTCCAGGCTAAGGAACCCCAGCTCCCTCAGCTGCTCCTCACAGGACTTGTGCTGCAGACCCTTCACCAGCTCCATCCTTCCTAAACTGAGGGGCCCCAAAATGGGACCAGCACTCAAGATGCAGTCACACCAGTGCCGAGAACAGGGGAAGATTGAGTTCCCTGGTCCTGCTGGCTACACTATTCCTGATACATTGGATGCCATTGGCCTTCTTGGCCACCTGGGCACACTGCTGGCTCTTACTCAGTCTGGCAGTGTCCCTTTCTGCCAGGGCACTGTGCAGCCACTCTGTCCCCAGCCTGTAGCACTGCAGGGGATTTGGTGGCCAAAGTGCAGGACCTCACACTGGGACTTGTTAAATCTCCTATCTTTGGATCTATCCAGCCTGTCCAGGTCCCTTCAGGGCTCTCCTACCCTCCTGCAGATCAACACTCCCTCCAAGCTTGGTGTCATCTGCAAATTTGCTAATGGACTCAATTTTCTGATCCAGATCATCAGTAAAGATATTAAACAGGACTGGGCCCAACACAGATTCCTGGAACACAACCAGTGACTGGCCACCAACTGGATGGGGCATCATTCACCATCACTCTCTTAACCCACAGAAGAGTGTATCTGTCAGTTGTGTATCCAAGATTATTAAAACTGCTTTCATTTTAGGTCACAGTTTTAGCAAAAACATAATTTCCTTATGTGGGGTAAGTGAAGGTAAGTTTGAAACACTCAGATGCAGTAGAAATTAGTTTCAGAAAATGTCTTCAAAAACTCAGACTTTACCCATGTCTGATAAACAGAGCTGCATGTCAAGAAATGTAGAGGAAAGAATGTGGTTTACGAAACAACAGTCCCCTACAAAAAGCCTAAGTGACCATATTATTAAAACTATCTTGTACTGCATTTAGTTAATGACTGTCAATGTCTCTAGTCTGTAGAAGGCTACAGACCTAGTTAAAAGTGATGAGTGAATTCAACATTTGTTACATTGTCCTTCATGGACATAGATGGCCTCTGTGGCTGTAAAGGATATGTAGGGAATATGACAAGGCTAAAACTGCATACACGTCCTTTTTGTATTAATTCTTTCCAAATAAGTTGGATTGAACCAACTTCTATTCAGTCATTCCCCTTGGAATGACCAGTTACTCCATACTAAGCAGATATGAATAGAAAGTGTGATAGCCTAGTTTTGGCTGGGATAGTTAATTTTCATCTTAGCTGGTACAGTGCTGTTTTGCTTGTAGTATGAGAATAATGTGGATGACACACTGGTATTTCAGTCATTCTTCAGTAGTGCTTACCCTACATCTAGGACTTTGCAGTTTCTCATGCTCTGCCAGCAAGGAGGTTCACAAGAAGTCATGAGGGGGCATGGTCAGGACATAATTTTTTAGTATGAACTAGACATCTCTCATTTGTTTGCCTGGACTTGTTCCCTAAAGGAGTCCTTTCTGTTACCATGTCTTTGTTTTTTCCCCCCAAAATATAAGTAATAAAACAAAGGCCAGAGATCTTGTTCCTTTCCCATTAAATAATTAGGAAATTGGATTTGAAAGAGAGGGTGTTTCAAAGAGAAAAACTGTCAACTGCCAGTCATATGAAATAATGGCAACACTGCACTGAAAACAGCACAGAGGGCTAAAAAATCCAAACCCAGAAACAAGACACAGATTTTCAAGAAAACCGCTAAAGCAATAGTCTTCTGGAAGGCAGGGTCCCCAGGATGCACTGGAAATGTGAAATAAACACGCCAGCCAATAAGTTGCCAACTGACATGGGCAAGTGGCTCTGCCAGTGTCCATCTGCATCATGGAAATGAGAAAAGCTGTTCTAACTGAGGGGTGCAGTCTGTGTGACAGAGCATGCAGTTTTTAGTGCTGTCAGTATGAAGATTGTTTTTTTTAAATTTAGAGCAAAAAATTATAACTCAAACCACATAAAGAATGGGAGAGGTTATTTTAAGACTTCATCATATCTAAAGAGAAGCACACCAAGGGCATAAGGTATTTGTCAAAGACAAGCAATTATGCTCTGAAGACAGTTTTTAGAATAACAAATACTGCTGTAACAAGGATTATTTCAGATGCCTGAGAAAAGACATCTCATCAACTCAAAAAACTGAACAGAAAAAAATGAATGAAAATATTGTGAATGAAACCATTTTAAACCCCAATATGTAAGCTTCTGAAGTTTAATGTAGCTCAGCGAAAACAGGGAAGAAGCTCTTAAGGTCATAAATATATGCAGGATAAATAGAAAAACATGGAATTGGTAATGTATACCAAGAAAACTAGGAATTATTTCAAACGAGTCAAAGCATAAAAGGGAAAAAGCTGCAACAGGCACTATTTTTTTATTCACATTCTGCAATGCAGTTTATGATGTGTTCTTTGTTGTCCTAGATCTTATTTATTTCAATTTATTTTATTTATATTTTTTGTCTTTTTAAAAACTGCTTGAAGAACTTCAATCAGCATAAAGATGCTGAAACAGAAAGCGAGATAGGATGAGAAATTTGGAATGCAGAATATTCTTTGTCTTTTTTTTATATCTTTTTCTTCTTATACCACCCACTCACAATTAAAACTTTATCTACTCCAGATCACACAGTAAAGGTGGGCAGGATTTTAGAAGCAGCTGATAGATGATTGTAGCAAGTAGGATGTCTGATTTTAATAGCTATTTTCATAAGCAACTTTCATAAGCAGTTGTTAGGGCCTCCTGTAACGTTCAGTGCTCATAGAACACCACAGTCCTTTCTGCAGAAGTCCCAACGTTTCTGCTTTCAGTATCTGGCACTGTGAGTTACTAACACTGTTAGTTCTCAGTCATAGTACTGCTTGTTAAGGGCATGCTAACCCTGGCAAAGAGTTCACAACAGGGCTATCTGACTGTACTGATCACTTTCTGTTTGCACAGGTTGGATTTACATTTGCAATAAATGTGGTCTGTTTATTCCACTTAAGCTTTGCTCTGAATCCTGAAATTGAAGGATGTGATCTAGTTTAGGAGTAATTTTCTTCGACAAAAGGATTCAAATGGTGTCAGACTGGAGAAGAATCATATTGAAAACTGCATTGTCATTTTGCTTTGTCCTACGGACCATCCCATGTCATCTGCTTTATGAATATCACAAGATACTATTTAGTGCTGAGTAATGTTTTTGCACAATATAGGTCTCCCTATGGAGCAACTTAACCCCAGCTCTTGTCAAACCCCAATCTGAAAAACATATCTATTTTTTTAATCTTAAATTTGTTTGTTTTGGTTAATGACAGTTCCTACTTTCAGAGATTAAAAAAAAAAAAGAAAAAAAGGAAAAAAAAAGCATAGTCTTGTAAAAGCGCCTTCTGAATCAAAGCTCAAAAAAAGAGAATGTGAGAAAAACTAATTCTCTAATTCTCTTTAGAATTGCCTTTGCAGTTCCTTTTCATTTGCTCTTTCAGCTTGACATCGATGGAATTGGCTTTTTGTGTACAATTTATAGTGCACATAGAGAATGCATTTCATGAAAAACAAAAATCTGTTAGTTTTCCTGACAAAGATAATGTTTTACCTTTTCCAAAATACTTTTCACAATAGTTGAACTAGAAACTTTAGGAAAAAAAGTGAAATACTAAAAAACTCATTAAAAAACAACACTGTTGTTGAGTGCTCTGCAGGGCTGGAAAACCACTTTTTTGGCTTTAAAGATTTCTTAATTCAAAATTCTTATTTAACTTGTTTACACTCTGAATCTGTTTCTTACATCCTATTCCTGGATAATTTATTTTGGTTCCTGCTACTGTGCCAAAAGAATGATATATAAATATTCTTAAATACATCTTCAGCAGTTCTTGCTGAAAGTTGAACGTACATAAATCTGTTGTGACATTCACTCTTATACTTCATTATATGTTCTCAAGAGTTTATACAGTCTTTTATGTCTCTGTTTTTCACTTACTGCTTTTGCATTTGTTGTAAAGATTAAATATATATGATATATATTTCAAGTTGCTACTCATAATTCTTTGGTCCTGTATATAGTTGTTAAAAAAATGCCAAACTGATATGAAAAGTTTTGGTGGAAAGAAACAAAAATTGAAAGCAACACTCATGACAGAAGTTTATGGTCTGTATTCTACTGTTTACTCTGTAGATATATGGGTTTATGAGGCAAACCTTGCAAAGTTATTTCACTGCTCTTATATGTGCAAACAATTTAATTGTACTTTGAATTTTGAAATATTTGATCTCAATAAAACATTACATGATTTATTTTTGCAAGAATGTACTCAGCATACCTATAATTTTTCCATTCTAAACTATCAATCCCTCAACTCCACAAATTATTTTTGAATAAATTACCTTTTTGAGCAGATGATTGCTTCAGGGTATTATATAGCTTTTTAAAAAAAATTGTACAACTGCCATCTAAACATTTATGTACACAGAAAATGGAAAAGCAAATACATGTGCCTTTTCTGTTATGTACTTAAAGGGCACCTTTTGATGGAGGTGCAACTTACAGTGGAGTTATCTGTGTGCTGATACCAAAGTCTGATGGTGGTACAGCCAATAATTACACAGACTTCATACAGCTCTATGAAATAAAGACCAGACTGCCATGTTCTGGTTAAAGGAGGCCAGATGACTAACATTACACATTTGCATTGCATTAATGCAACAACCTCTCTCAGTTTCTTCATTCATAAAGTGGAAGGCGTGTGTGAAATTTGGGAGCCTTAACTGAAATTTATTGTTGTTTGAAGAGACCTAATCCATTTGCCACTTAAAAAAAAACATCTTCAGAGCACTTGTTTGGCCATTAATTTCCTGAAGTTAATTTATACCTGCAGGTAGGATTCCTGCCAACAGAATTTCATTCCCAAAGCCACCTGCCATTTCAACCTCTTATTTTCCCAATGTTTGTCCATTATCTAGAGGAAAAGCATAATCTTAATCTACATAATAAAATCCATTTAAGACATGTTAATTATATGGTGTATGTATGTATTTATATATATAAGAAGTGTCCTGTACATTACCAAACAACTCTTTAAAGATTAAATTTCTGAATTTTACAGACAGGTGAAAATCCAAGTGAAAATGACTACTCATTTCTTGAATGATAACCTTGCAGGTCATTGGTCTCAGTTTTACATTTATTGAATTCTTGGTTCTCTAAGACCCTATATCAAGTTTGAGAAGGCATAGGCTTTACTGATTAGTATTTTGATATTTGCAGATTGTGAAAACAGATGTGCTATGGATTTCCAAGGACGAATTTAAAGTTCAGAGAAATTAAAGAAAATAAAACCCGAGGCAAATTGCATTAGTTTAAGTAAAAAATACAACTCACTAGCAGCACAGCTGCCACTATCCCAGATAACAAAGGTAGCTTAGAACAATGCAAGAACATAGATTCATGTGGAACATTAGGAGCAGAAGTGTTCAAATCCTAAACCTGAAATTATTATCTGTGTAGGACAGCTTTAGGTCTGTATTACAATGGAGAAGATTAAATATTTGTCCATGTATAACTGAGTGGTAGCAGTACTCACATTGTAAATTACAGCAATATTAATCAACCAGTAAATTTGTCAAGGATGCCAGTAAGGCAGTACTGAGGTGGAAAAAAAACCAGTCAAGCTGATCCATGAACACCTATGTGACCCTATTTCTTTACGGAAACCAAATATTCAAAAGATACTGACTTTTAACCTCAAAAACACAGAGTATGGGACAAAATGATAAAATTGTTGGCTATTAGGCAATCACAAATTTATCAAAGCTGCTTGTATAATTATATTCCATTCTCTAGTGAATTAATCTAGGGACAGAATATACATAACCATGTCATTAACAGGTATTGTAAAGAACATTCCTAGGTGCATTGCTAATCATTCATCAGGTGTTTTCTAATGCTTGTATTTACTGGGAGAGCTGAAAACATTTTTCTAAAAGGTTGCCCTAAAAGGAAGAAGTTATGTACTGTTGCAGCAAACCTCCATCATCAATGAAGTTTGAAACCTGTATTTAGCATGGCAGGCATGGTATTGGTATATGGTATGTTTGACATAGTAACTGTAAAAAATCAAACCTGTTGAATACGATCATGATTATGTGGTTTTTTTTGCTTTTTTTCCAGCTAGAGTATGGATATAACTCAGGACAGTGCAGACACTGAGGCTATTGTCAGTTGGAGCTTGGATCAATTTACTGCAGAAACTCTATAATAATGGTGGAGGCACTAGCCCTGGAGGGACTGAAAAGATGTGCATATGTGGCTTGGCAGTGCTGGGTTAATGGTTAGACTTGATGCTTTGAAAGGGAAAGACAGAACTGTCCTACCGTTACCCAGTGGGTTACTGCTGAATTAATGCATCAGGGAGAAAGCATAGTGAATGAGACACAAAGGTCTTGTTTTGCTGTGTCCTTTTTTTGGGTCTTTGGTTTTTGTTTTTTTTTCTTTTTGTTTGTTTGTTTGTGTTTTGGTTGGTTTTTGGGGTTTTTTTTCAGTGTGACTGCTTAAAGATTACAAAGTGTGTGAATTTAAAGGACAACAGCCCATTTGAAACTTCATATGTAAGAGTAAGTGAGGGGGTTTAATCTGGATTAGATTATTTCACTTGCAAAATGTATTTTATTCCAAATAAGAGTTCCTTAGAAGAGGAGGTTTTTCAAAAATTTCAGTTTTACCTCATGGGCAGAAAATGTATAATGAGCAGACACTTTCTTCAGTAGGAGATATTACATTGTATCTTCTAAGAGACACTTGCAACCTACTAACAGCTGAAGTTGTCATAGATATTAAGGTTTTCATCCAGTAGTGAAATTTGTACCAGCCATTATTTCACCAGCTATGATTTCAGTGACTTCTTGTCAGCTTAGGAATAGTTGTCTATTAAATTTAGAGATACAGCCTTAATTCAGAGGAGCACTTTACTCATTAGTATTTGGTAATTGCCAGGTCTTCCTGAGATACTTGTTAGAGAATCACTTCCTTCAGGGAAAAAAACGGCATTTGGATTTATTTTTACTTCTTTGCATGAGTCCTTAGATTTTATAGTGTTTTTCTGTCAGCACTGTATCATTTCACTGGCTGCAATAATTAGTAACAGTCTGTTTTCAAGTGATTTACTGATGGATATTGCAAGGCCTTTAGCCCCACCTGCTCAAGACCTTGCATGCTTTTCTTGTATTGCCTTTGTGGCAACGTCAGTTAATTTAGTCTGCATTTCAAATGCTGGAGTGCAAAGGTAGAGGATAAGGCAAGCTCACCTTTACTCATTACACGTAGAATAGCTTTAGAGATTCTGCTTCTGTTCATAACACTTTTTACAATATGGAAAATTGCTACAGAAAAATGGCTTTCCTCCAACAAGAACTTCCTCAAGATCTATTTAGTCACTTAGAAATCTCCCTCTTGACATCAAGTTAATCTCTTGTTTCGTGTCTAATTTGGCAATGGATCTAATTCCTCTGTCTTTCAACCATTGCCTTGGGAGTGACCTGAGGTCACTAGAAATGATCGCACATATTTTTAGGGAGCTCCATAAAATAATATTGTATCGGCATATAATTGGTGTTTGACTGTACATAAGACTCACTAATACTTTGTGAAGACCTTCCAGCTGAGAGGGAAATGGAGTATTTCTACCAGCAGAAGCTAATTGGAAGAAGCCAGCCTCATGTCTACCATGCACTGCTATGATGATGTAGAGGTGAATTAGAGAGCATCCATTTGCCATTGCACATTTTTCCTGAGCAAATAGCATAGATACACATCAAATTCCATCTCCTAGAACAAAGCATGGCCTATGGGTGTATGTCAAGACAGCAGTCACTAGAAAGGAGGGCTATGTCTAAATATTAAGCTGTTCCCAAAATATCTCTCTTTCTCCTCTCTTTTCTCCTCTCTTCATTATTATTAATGCAATTTCAATTTTGCCCTGCTTCTAATTTTATTAATTACTTTTCAAAATATGAAAGATGTTAAGATTTGGAGCATTTTGAAGGGGACATTAAATAAACCTAATCCGAGATATTCCATGCCATGAAGTCTCCCATTGAAGTAGGTTTTGTAAAAGAAGCTAAGTATATTAAATTGTTAAATAATAATTCGGTGTGAACATTAATTATAATGTATAGTTAACCTAGTTTGTGCCATCTGATCCAACTAATTTCTATAAATACAATAACTTCCTTTTGAGCTGATTCAGTTGAGACAGTGAGGCCAGCTCTAGCCCACTCAGAAAGTCTGTTGTACACAACAGACTTTAGTTCTTATTTTTGACCAGCTTTTCATGAGGAATTAACATGATCAGATTGCAGTGGTCATGAAACTCTGGGCACACACTGTAGCAAACAAATCTGACTTCTGTTACTTTAATTTATTTAGGCTAAACATACATGTGAGACATTCCTGGATCAATAAGTACTGTCAAAGAGCCAGGACATTTCATCATTCTTAAAAATTTATTTAATATTAAATGAGTATTAGAATCAGCAGAACTTTTTAAAGAATATAGAACTATTGTTTAATGAAGAAAAGCCAAAGAAAGCAGCAGTCTCACAGTTATAAACGTATTTCTAATTTTACACACAAGCATCTTTAGAATACATCTACACAATGGAAAAAAGGTCAGCTCTTTCAATTTTCAATTAAAAGCAAGCAGTCTTGATAAATTAATGGCATGTTACTTAGCAATCTTAGTTGTACAACTCTTATTATTACTGTAATTTTATTGAATACATATGAATATTGTAGAAATATTCAGCATTAAATAATATTGCCAAGATTATGTCTCTTTTATACCCTAAAGGTTATTTGGAATAGTTACATTGCCAGCAAGACTAAGCCCTGATATTTCTTGGTAAGGATTGTGGGAGAAGTACAATTTAAAATACACATTTGCTTGCACTCAGATACCATAAAAGATGCACATATAGGTTTGGATAGGAAAAACATCCAAATAAAATACTGTGTAAAGGTTCAGCTTTTATGCTGTTATGTTCTTACACATGTTAGTCATTGGCCAGTCTTAACTGGGATTCCCCAAGGCTCAGTATTGGAGACAATACTGCTTGATATCTTTATCAATTATTTCAATCATGGACTAGAGGGTGTCCTCAGTCAATTTACGGATGACACCAAATTAAGCAGGAGTGTTTACCTGTTAGAGAGTTGGAAGGCTTTACAACGGATCTGGATAAGCTGGATCAGTGGGCTGAGGCCAGTGGAATGAGGAGCAACAACCCAAGTCAATGCCACAGGTGTGGGGCACAGCACACAAACTGGAAAGTGGCACAGCAGAAAAGTTGCTGGTCAACAATCAGCTGAACATGAGCCAGAGTCTACCCAAATAACTGAGAAGGCCAATGGTATCCTGGCCTTCATCCGAAATAGTGTGGCCACCAGGACCAGGGAAGTAAGTGACTGTATGGATATTCCCACTTAAGTGTAAGTGATGGGTTTTATTCTCAATTAGCTTATTCACTTGCAAAATTTATGCTCTTCAGAGTAGGTATTTCCCAGAAGGGGAGCATTTTCACAAGAAGTATTTCAATCAGTTTCACCATGTAGGCACTTTATGTGATTATACAAAAAGTTAATTATGTACAATAGATTTTGATAAAATAGGAGAGAATATTCTGAACTCCAGTTTCCATGTACACTAACACATTTTTTGTAGGGCTTGGAATATGTGTGCCTCATTTGTCAAAATACCAAACCTGCTGTCATGGAAGATCCCTGTAGACATGTTTTAAACCTGAAGTCCACCACTAATCTTCAAAGGTGAAATACAAAGCAAAGATAAATGGTTTTCACACTTCATCACTTCCTGTATGATCTGAAATTACTACACTGGCAACAGAGGAAAATGTCTACTTTATTTTTTAAATCATGCTTTCAGCATTTTCTAAGCTACAGTGCCTCACAGCCCTTTTGTGTTGCAGTGTTGTAACAAGATCTTTGGAGATTTGTAAGATGCAATTGTCCACATTTTAATTCTAAATGGTCTGATGCTCTATATGAAAAGAGAGCAATTAAGAGGAGGAAAACCTGTATTTCAGATAAGACCCTAAATCAGCATTAGTAATATGGTTACCCATGATGCTGCTGAAGCCTTTAGGGGAAAAAAGCATGCCTTCATCCTACTGAAGCAGTCTATGTCCATAATAGCATCTGTGTGAAGATGTGCTGGGAACACAAATAACTCTGCTCAGATTGCACCCTTAGCAAGATCCTGCCAGAGCCCTTTATCAGGCAGAAAAAGTAGTTCCATTGGACTTCTAAAGAAAGAAACTTACAGAAAAATTATGCATTATTTTTCTAGAGCTAAAGAGATACTAAGCAGACCTTCTGTACAAAAAATGTTGATAGTTTTAACCAGTGTGTAAGAAAAATATTTAGTATTCAGAAAAATATATAATATTCAGAAAATTTTGAATATCAAACCAGGATTACTTTGAATAAGAAATTTTACTATATTTTTCAAAAAAATTAAATTATTTATTATTTTCTCAATTCGCTTTTAAGATAATCCTGTGAGCATTGTCTGCAAATAATTCCTTTAAATAAAAAGATGCTTCTCAAAACTTCTAAAATTTCTCTGTGTTTTTTAAGCCATAAAATACACTGGATGTTAAGTAAGGACTTGTGAAGGCAGTAATGCTGATGCATTTTTGATTTGGAATAATGGCCAAGCATACTCATCCTGGACCAACTCAAAAAGGACTGTAGCTATATGGTCTATACCTTTTCCTTTTCATGTATTTTGGGTGATTTAATAAACAAGCACCAAAGGAGGGAAAAGGTCCTTGAGTGACATGAACTGGGGGCAGGCTGACTTCGACTCCAAAGTGGTGGATGGAAATCAGAAACATTTGCTTAGCCTGGGTCTAAAATTGCATTATTTTTAGAATGAGTCTTATATTTTTGAAACAATTCTTAGTTTGTCATTCAGGTTTATGCCTCTGCAGTACTGAGATACAACCTCCTTGTTTTGTGACACTGACATTTTCCTGTACTGTTCGTCCCCTTATGCATGTGTGAACAATCGCTTCCTGGATAGGGTGACCAGACAATAACAAGGGAACACTCCTTAGTTTAGACCTCCTACTCAAGATACATATTTCTGAGCTTTCTAGTACTATGAGTTATAACATTAAGTTAATCTTGTTGAATCCAGAAGAAAGGTGCTACCCAAAATCTGTCAAGGTAATTGTTCTTCTTTATCCTCTGAGATAGGAGTCCTTTGTGTCAAATAAACATTTTTTAAGTGTTCCACCATAATGTCTTCCTCATCATCAAGATCTGCATCTTCTTTCATCTCCCACCTGAAAGAAAAACCATTTTATTAATTCTTAATGTGTTTTAAACTAGTCTTTAAACTAGTCATTAGAAGTCTTAATGTGTTTTAAACTAGTCTGTTTTAAACTAGTCTTTAGAACAAGTAAAAAAATACAGATCTTGTTTTTATCAATTCATTGCCCTCCCCAGCTGTGGTTTACACCAGCTGAGATTACTGAATCACGCAAAATACAACCCCCAAAAACCTTGCCACACAGAACTTGGCATGGGCATGAGACAATTGACACAAATTGTCAAAGCTACTACAAAATCGTACTTATATTTACTGCAACAGTACATTTTTTTTCCATTTTATGTGTCACACACATATTAGTAGAGGTGAGAACCTTGTAAAACTCGCAGAGAAAAAGTGGAAGAGCTAACACACATTCTGGAAGTTAAGCAGATGCTCTCAATACTCTCTGAGCTTACAGTGAAATATCACCACATGAAGTCCAACCCAAATATTTAATGCGAGTTGTCATAATTCTCTGGCTTAGACAGTACTATTTTACAAAGTACTACAAAACTGACTGGCTCTTTTGCTTCTTTAACCATCAAGTATTACGATCTAACCAAAAATAGATGACATCAGATTCTTCTTTCCCCACGTGAATACTCATTTCTAGTTTAGGATTAAGAGCTAATGCCACTAAAACTGCAAAAGTGAAGGACTGTGAAGATGATTTCTTTTTAGCAGTAGTAGTCATGCTAAAGTCATGCAGTATTCTGTTAAAGAAAATCAGGATAATAAATGCAGCAAGAGTGCTGATATGTAGTCAGGTAAACTTTGTATCACTCCAATTATGCCTACACAATGGTCACTTCTTTTTACAAGTTCTGTGGATATTTAAGAATTTGATATCCCTTTAATATTAATCTCATTCTGTTCTAAGTAGATAATAAAGCGTAGACTCCCAGTTCAGACCACCTGAAGACAAAAGGTAAAACACCAATACTAAATCTAGTAATCACATTTTCAAGTATTAAAACTAATAGGTTATAAATGATCTATAGAATGATGCAGAAAAGTAGGAGATGTCAAAAATTAGCTGAACAAGGACTGCTTTTAGGAAACTGTCAGGAGTAATACTTTAGTCCTGTCCCCACTCTTCTTAGGTCTTCATTCATACTGTAAAAATCAGAAGCCATATACAAGTTTAGACTGGTGAATAAATCAAATATAATACAGAATGGTGGAATGGCTATATTTAATTCCTTATATTTGGAAGAAGAGAACAGCCATTATTGGCAATAGAGCATGGTGTATACTTTGTGTCTATTTTAAAGCTTACTAAAACCAGAAAGAGAAAGTGCTTTGTAGTAAAATCTCATTGTTAAAATACAATTAGGAAAAAATATTTATGTTAAATGAACATATATAAATTAGCATATATACTTCACACCTTTACCTTAAAAACTGAATCTAACAACCCATATTACTGCCTGAAGGAGTATCAGAACAAGCAAAGCATACTATGAATAAAATTATAAGCACTGAATACCTATGATCAAGGTTTTGCAATAATTAGCTTCCTATTACTCCACTCATATGTGACTGCTATCATACTTAACCTTATGTGTATATTAGCATTAGGTACAATTAACTGCTCTGTCTATCTGCTTCATTCTCTGGTTTATGATATAAAATCTGGCTGTATGAACCTTCAGTGCAGTCACTTTTGCAAGCATCCCCAGTGAATGGTGTTTAACAGCATGACTGGTTTCCCCTTTTCCTTTTGGTAATGTATACCTTCTCTTCAAACCTAGGAAGAAGTTGTACATGCCTTAATTTGAATTTATGTTCCTCAGCGTTATTCAGAAACACTACTACATGAGCTGAATGAATTAATTTTAATTCATTTGATTTGTTGCATATTTTTAACTAGAGGAGCTGTTTGCTTAGAAGGACTGTTGCCATTACAATAAGCCTTCATGGGGTCCCCAGGCCAGCTCTGGACCCCAGCTTCGCTGACAAGAACAAAGGTAAATGACATGAGGTGCTCTTCTCGGGATGAACGTCTGACAGCTTTATTGTGGAACACCTCCAGGGAGTAAAGGGGCGTCCTAGAGGAAAAAAGAGGTCGATGGTCTTGTGGATGGGGATTTTAAACTCAGGGGGCAGGGGGCAGAGGATAGGGGTCACAGCCAATGGGATACAACTAATGGGAGTGGTGAGGGGAGGAAGTAACCCGGGGTACCACCACCACACCACCTTGGAGGAGGAGGGGTGTGCAGAACAAACCATGTGATACAAGCAAACCACTTAGTGCAATATAAAAACTACTCAGTGCAAAATTCCAATCACCCAGTCCAAAATAATAACTAAATAAACTACTTAGTGCAATACAACAGACTGTCATAATTACAGAGATAGGAGGTAGTGTGTAGCATTAGGGGTGACCCAAAATAATGTACACCATATCTTCTCTACATCAATCCATGCAAGGTAGTTTGCTATCTCTTGAATTCCCAGAGTTGGAGGCAGAACCTCTGTGTTTTACCCTGGTTCACAGAGAGGGGAGGGCTGATAGGAACCCATATGTGAAGCTCTCTGTTTTGTCCTTTCCAGACTCTTGAGAACGTCAGAAAATGGGGCGCTCTGACAGGCTGCTAGTTCCTTCTAGGAACTGATGAATAAAAAAGACAGACAGCGACCCTTGCCACAGTTGCTACAGCAACCACCACTTTTGGAGGGAGATGTTTCTCTGGACTTTCTGCCGCTGCTGCGCAGGAGAGCTGCCTGTCGCTGAGGGTTGGAGCCTCTCCACAAGTTTCCAGCTGCTGAGGGGGTTGGCCCTACATCTGCTGAGACATTTCTACTGGCATTTCAGCAGCACTGACTCCTTTAGGATAAAAATATGTTTTCTGGGTTTTGTTTTTTTGCCACTCCCATTGTTACCTGGGGAAGAAGGCAATTTTGGAACCATGGATGCTCATTTGGTGTGTTGTTGCCTTTGTGCCTTGTCTTGGCTGCATGGCCCAGAGAGTGGAATTGATACCATTTTGTCTGTGTTCCCTGGGATAATTCGGGGGACCTCCTCTGCATTTGTGGGTGAGAGTTTAAGTGTTTGCCTCTATATTTCTTGGTTATTGCTGTTTTCTTTTAGCAAACTGTTTTTTCTTTTTCACATACCTCTTCGCATCTGTCTCTCCTCATTGGTAGAGGAGATAGGTTGAAAACTAAGGGAAGAGAAGTTATTGCAGAGTCTCTGCCCTGTAATATTGCCTTAAACTAATACATATTTGGTGCCAAGCTAAAAGGGGGTCAAGAGAGGAAGTGAAAAAATAACAGATTTGACCAAATAATTTCTATACTGTGTACAGAACTCCCTGGTTACTACATTTCTTGGTCTGATCATGGTGCTGGGGACCATGGGGGTGGGGAGGAGAGCTTTGGGCTTTTGGTGGGCATTTTTGAAGCCTCACTGCCTAGGCGTTCCATGGCACTTTGCAGTTTGAGTTTGTTGGCCCAGGCAAAAAAGCTTTTCCCTCTTCTGGCTTGGAGAAACTGCAGCAGCAAACTTTCATCTGCCTTGAGGCGAACTGAACAGCTGCTGGTCCAAGACTGCAGGAGTAGGACTGGCTGGAGCAGGGCTGCCCCATTCCAACCCCAAGCCTTGGGGAGCTAAGCCAGGGAGAAAAAGCACACCAAGAGGCTCCAGCCCAGCTGTTTGTCTGCTGTATAGAAGGGGTTGATGCCAGAGAGCCACCAGGTTTTTGCCTACCTCTGGAACTTCTCCATGGTATATCTACTACCCTCAGCATGAAAGCCTGCTCTGTCTTGTACCACCTGTCAGGAAGTTTATTTGGAAGTCTCCCTCTGAACAAATACAAAACTCTGATAAGGTACCAGAATATTTGAAATAAAATTGCTGTGTCAGTTCCAGAAAGTACAACTTACTGCTCTGTGCTGAGCCCTAGTTAATGCTTACCTGCCTGCTTCTTGTTACTATACAGCAGCAGCTACAACCAGAAGAAATGGAGAGCAAATTGGTAGACACCACAGTCACTCAGGCTGTAGTTAAACAAGATGGGCAGCCTAAGCCAATAGTAGTCACCCCTGTCCAAAGGAAGGGCCAAATAAGACCAAATCTAGTTGCTCAGTAAGATGACCATGGGGAGTTCTAGGGAGAATGTTCAAGAGGAATGTCCCTTCAACATGTCATGCCAACAATGCTACTTGGAGTAAGCAGATCACTCTGATCACACAGCAAGTTCAGATGGGGAATCCTAATCATTCTGGGATTTGGAAAGTATCAGAAACTGATCGGAAGGTGAGTGTTTTGGACTATCGTCTGAAGAGGAAGAGGATTAGGTGGCACATGCTGAGAAGGCCTCACCATATAACCAGCCACCAGAAAGTGAGAGGCGACACACTCTCTTCACTGAGAGCTCCTGCCATATCGTAGGGACAAGTCAAAAATGGAAAGCTGCCATATTGGAGCCTAAGCAGCAAGTTGCAGAAGCTACCAAAGGACAAGGTGGATCAAGCCAGGATGCAGAGCTGAAAACCCATCTGGCTTTGGAAATTGCCGATTGAGAGAAGTGGCCAACACTACTTGTCTCAAGTAGTGTGAGAGATGGTAGCAAACACTCTGTAGGGGTGGCTGGAATGATGGGAAAAGGCCAATTGGCATTGAAGAAAGAAATTTGAGGCTGCAAAAATCTGGCCAGACATTGCTGCTAGGGTAGAGAAGCTGACCACAGAAGTTTGTCATGTGAATTCCTAGACGCCTATGAGTCGGGCTATTGAGAAGCATTGCAACAACAAAAAAGTGGACTGGGCTTCCAAAATTAAAGGCAGATCTGAACTGGCAATATGAGGAAGAGTTATTTCTACTTTGGTGGGCCCAGGTCATGAGGTGCCTCAGTTCATGAGGGAAGAGATGCAACATATTGATGGGTTTGCGACTGAAGGATGGACTTAAGCATGGGCACCATATCCCAGGTAATCCATGATTATGAAACATGCACTGCATCAAGCAGGCCAAGCAAGTAAAACCCATTAGTACAGGATACAATGGGCTAAATATAAATATGGAGAGGCCTGGCAGATGGATTATCATACTGCAGCAAACCTGCCAAGACTGGCCCTATGTGCTCGCAGTGGTAGAAGCAAGCACTAGATGGCTGGAGACCTGCCCTGTGCCTCACACCTCTCCTGTGGCAACACAGAACCCCAGAAAGAATTGAATAAGACAATGGGACTCATGTTAAAAAGAACGTCATGGACACCTAGGCTAGAGAACGTCGTATTCAGTGGGTGTATCACATTCCCTATCACCCATGAGGCCCTGGGAAAGTCAAAACGGCAATGGATTTTTAGAAACCATGCTGAATGCAATGGGTGGTGGAACCTTCAAACATTGGGATCTATGTTTACCAAAGACCACCTGGTTAGTTAACACTTGCGGCTCCACTAACCAAGCTAGCCCTGCCCAATCAGAATCCCTGCATATAGGAGATGAAGATGAAGTCCCCGTGGTGTGTATGGTGCATGCTGGGATCCATCCCATCTCAAGAAAAGGCAAATCCATCCATGAGATTGTTTTTGCTCAAGGACCTGGCTACACTTGGTGGCTAATACAGAAGGGTGAGTAACATTGTACCTCAAGGGGACCTGATTTTGGTGAGAACCATCTTTAATGTTGAATTATATATGTAATATTGGTTGTTGAATGATACTGCCACCATACATCATAAAATATCCTCAGCAATGAATACAGACTGCTCAAGTTTTATTTAATGGAATAAAATAAACTCAACAAACATCTTGGGGGAACAGTCAGTGACCACTTAAATAATAACTGTATCACTATAGTTATTTGTATGTGTATATGGCTACAGTTGAAAGGTATGAACATCTGGACATCATGTGCATATGCATGGTATAGAATAATAATATCCTGGGTAAAGAGTTGGAGTTTTCAGTGCTGTTTATTATAAATACCATTCACATCAGCTGTAGGCATGGTTTCAGCAGAGATGAAGCCATGCTGGAACAGGAAGGGGTCCATTTTGGTCTGGCTCACGAAAGTGAAGTGATCAGCACACCCTGGCACTGTACGACCTATGGGTCTCTTCACATCTCCAAGCCCTCCAGGACATTTCTGCATGACAACTGGGCTGAGAAAAGGCAGAGGGACCACTCAGAAATTCATGGTTCAAAAGTGACAAATCCAAAACTGCAGCCAGGAATGTCTGGGCCAGGAGTCTGCAGTTTTTGGTGCCCAGTGGGACGATTTCTCTCTCCTGCAGTGGGGCAGCAATCTGAGGCAGTAGCACTGATGCTAACCTATGGGAAATGCAAGCACAGAGAGCTTCCAAGGCCTCAAACATACAAGCTCAGAGATAGAGATGGATAGAGTGTTTGACCTAAGACATTGGAGAAGGCTTGAAAGTTTAGAATAGAAAAGTGAAACAGACACAAAATAAGAATAAAGATTCATGGTTTAAGCAGAAATATATTTTAAGCAAGTAGAAATATGCCTCATATAAGTGAATAAATATGTTAAGCAAGACAGCAGAAAATTTAAAAGTCTACCAATAGAACTTGTTATAGAGTTGGTAAAAAGTAGAAGATACAGCAATAAGTTTCTGTAGAGTTAGATAAAAAGAGAGGCATTGCAGAATATTGTGTAAAATGTAGCAATTAATAATTGGTTTATGACAATGCTAGCAAGCTTTGTGGAAGTAGCTGACTGGATAAGAAATTTGTAAAAGACATTGTAACTAAAATTATAACGGCTTCTGATATACAGCTTCTGATGTGATGGTGTTGGATGTAACAACCTTATGGTCTTCCATGAGACTGATTTTGCAATAAACCATTTTTCAATCACCTCATCAGTCAACCTCATCTACTCTGTATCCCAAACACCAACTGAGTGTGGCTGAGCTGAAAGGGAGTCCACCAGGTGGCAGGAAGAGGTAGCAAGCAGTAGGAGTGACATCCCAGACACACCCCCTGCTGTCACACAGAGGGAACAGGAAAACTGGCACTGCAGGCCTGGACCTGCCCCAGACAACGCCAGCACATCCCATCTCCCACCAGAATCACACCATACCCCCCTGCATTCCTGGGTTTTTTTTCTTCCAGAGGGGAAAGTTTAGCCAGGAGAGCCTCTCCACCATCTTGTCTTTGTCCTCTGGGGCACATGAGCTGCCTGGGTGGCAGCCATCTTGGTTTTTTTGTTCGCAGAGGAACGAGTTGACTCAGCACCTGTGTATCTAGTGATTTTTGTTGTTTTCTTTGTTGTTGCTGTTTTCTTTTAGTAAAATGTTGTTCTTTTCACTTATATCTTTTTTTGCATTTGTCTCTCCTTATCTATAGACAGGGAGAAGGGAGGTAAATTTCAGAGTCTGTGCATCATAAAATTGTCTTAGACTAAGACAAGGACAACAAGTGAAAATGCTAAATGAAGTACATTCAAAGTAATTATTGCTGGAGGTATCATACAGAAACCTAGCAGTCTTGGCTAATGGAAGTTTAAGAATAAATTAGCAGATTTATTTTAAAGGTCATGATTTCATACTTGTCAGGATATTTCATTGAATCTTAAACAATAACATTGGTAAAAATCTTCAATATCATCCAATTTGGATGTTCTTTAGTGTTCACTTTATAAGAGGTTACCCTAATACATTTTCATTTTATCCAAAAGTAATCTATTTTTAAGGTATTTAAGCAGATCCAATGAGGATAAGAATGTCTTCTGTGTATTCACATAACAGCATTCATGAATTAAAGATCTATGAAATGAGCTTGACCAACATCTCGTCCCTTATTAATTGAAATTTTTTTATGCTTTAAGTCTGGGGACAATATAATTTTTTTTAAAGACTACTGTACTCTAAGGAAGAAGGCTGTAACACATGTTTATTGTTCTAAATGGGATGAGAAACTAGCTGTTTGTGGTTAAGTGGAAAAAGTCAATGTTTACTAGTAAAAATTTTGTCCAAAATAGATGTTTTTACTAGCATATCAAAACTATGTGACAATTGTTCTGGCAATAGTAATTCATACAAATGCAACTAGCCAATTAAAGTAAGGTGAATATGAATAAAATTACCATCAGGAATTACCTTCAAAATGCAAGGTTCATCAATTGAACAGCCAACTTGCACAATTCTGTTGTTTCAAATCATTAGTAACACAGCTCTTAGAAAAAAAATTAAAATTCAGAGGTTGTAGATGCGGGTTGTGGAAACAGAATTTAAGATGAAGCACACAGGACAAAAGGAGCAGGACACGTTAGCACATGACCAGTGCAGAGTTAAGCAAATAGTAACTCAGGTAAAGGAAAGGTAGGGATATCCATATATGGTGAACTGTGATGTTATTGGTTAAACAAGAACAGTATGTTACCATATTAGGCAATGTTTAAGGTCATTGGCTGATTGTAGTGTTAAGAGGTCCTATATAAATGCCATGTTGGCCCAGTAAATCAGCTTCTGATCATTAGTCAGACTCCCAAGTTGTCCCCGCCTCTTGAATCCTGACAAGAGGTGGCATATGTTTTATTTCAGTCTTATATATCTTGGAACATTAAATAAAATCAGCATTTAAAAAGGATTTTGGAATTATTTGAACCAACCCATTATATCACCACTTACATTTTGCTTAGAGTTCACTTAACCAGAAAAAGATGAATTCAAGTGTCCAGAAAGTCCAACTTTTAGTGTATTATTTATATTTAAAAGAAAGCACATGTTTAGAATAAAATGCCATCACCTTTGTAATCTTTAGGGTAGCACCAAAAATTTTAAAGCCAATAATAACTTGTAAATGTAGATAATTAAAAATAAATATATTTTCAGAATATGCTGAAATATCAAATAATGTAGGTGACATACTGTGTGAACCTGATGCGAATCACTTAAACACTTTTCTCTATATACTGTTCCTTTCTGTGTTGCATGTGGCTAATCAAGGGGGGGGGAAAGTAGCATATTTTTCAGATAGATAAAGCAAAACACAGCAGCACAGATAAATATAGGAATCACTGAAGTTTTCTGCTGGTCAGCTTACAGAATAGCTAGCACTGGGAGGGCTTCTGTTTCTCCTCATAAATAAGAAGCAAGAGAGGAACTCTTGGCTTGCACATCCACAGGCTAACAGAGTGCAAGGGGGAAGTATTCAGTAACCCAGAAAGATCGAGTGATTCCAGCTCAGGTTTCCTTAGCAATGTATCGATGTGCTCTCCTTGCTTATAAATAGCATCAATATATCCATTTATATAAATCGCTATACATAACTATTTTTTGTGATGGTTTTCTTTCTCTCTATTGAAATGTAGAAAGTAAAGTTAAATCTGTTTGCAGAGATGCAGAGAAAAATTTTCAATGAATCTGTAAAAAGCATGCTGGGCTGTCGCCATTATATACTTCTTTAGACTACCCCCATAACATCTACTACATGCATGAAGTTGCTTATCTGACTTTCTGAACTAAGAACACTGTATACTTGTGCAAATACATATATTTCAAATACATATACATAAAGATATACATAAAACATACTTTTATATACCTATATATACACACATACATACCTATACCCATGCAAGAACAGAGCAATGATGCAGGCATTCAAGAGGGCTGATTTTATGCCAGAATGAGGTCAGTAACACTATGTCTAAGCTAAGTGCTTGGAGGTAAATAGTCAAAGGATTACATCTTTTCAGTAATTTAAAAATAACTTGGTAATTGTGGATTGAATTTAATTATTTTGAGACTTAATACAATTTTTCAAGAATATCAAAGAAGGAAGTATGTTATTATCAGAGTGCCAAAGATTTTTTCATTCAGGAGATGCATACAACTTACCTCCCTATGATTACCTGATAGGAATGCATCTTCTGAAAATACCCTGCTCTTCACATGATAAACTACTTGTTCCCTCTCTTTACACTTCACCTTTTTATTTCCATTTACAAAGCCTTTCCATTATGGATGCTGAAAAACCAATGTAAATATTTTAAAGGATTAAACTTTCAAATATGGTTACTGTGGCATATATATGTTCTGTAAATACAAATACAAGATATATCTGCTTAGAAACTATATTTGATAATCTGACAGCATTGAGACTTAACAGTATAAAAAAATCGTATTTTTTATACTGTTATTTTTTCAACAAGAAACTTTCTCCATTTTTAAAGGAGGGGCTATTACAACAGCATAAAAATATTAATGTTTTTAAAATGTAAGACTATTATGTCTGTAGTCTAATCCCCTTCTTAATGCATTGAAAATTTAACAAATACTAATTTTCTTGCTTTTAGAAGAATTTCACTCAGTTCATAACTTGCAGAAAAAAAAAATGTGCTATGTAAGCAAGACACTTAGGGGAACCAGGAAGCTGACTTGTATTAGTAATAAATGGTTTTACTCAAGTATAAGCAAATTTCTGGGCTGCTAAAAAACCTTGTTCTTTCATGCCCATTATCAAGAAAAAATACTGCTGTTTGGCCTGCAGCCAGAACACCCCAGATTTTTTGAGGACCAAAAAAATTTATTTCAACATGCCCGGTAATTTAGTAGATGCTTCTTATTTTATTTTCAAAAATTGGTGCCTCTTTGCTTAACCCTGTCTCACTCTTCCTGAAGATTCACAGGGTCAGACTGAAAATGCAACCACCAACTGAAGCAGAGATATCATCCCAAAGAAGAGCAAAATAATCTGTAGTTAAAAATCTACATATCCCAACAAATCAATTTCAGACTAGCATACTAAAAAACAGAGAGGAGATGGAGATAATAAACAGATGGAAATAAATAAACAGGATCTCTGTCCACAGTAGGCTTCACTATTGGTCATTCAGGTCTTTCACTGCTGAACTGCAATCCTTTACAAAAAGAGTTTGTTTCTGTTAGGAACTGAAACACTAGCAATTTCCCCCAGTTCATTCCAAGAAAGACAATATTGCCTGTGTCAGTGTAACTAAAATTTACATCCAGAAACAAGAAAGCCGCAAAAGCTAAGAAGAGGAAGGTGGGTGAAATGATAACTGACAGTTTTGAAAATTCATTATGCAGATTTGACACCTTGCAACCAAGTGTAGAAGAAATACCAATCCCGAATGAATTGGCTAAGACCTTTACTTTCTCTGCTTAGTCCGAAGAGACTCTTTAAATTGCTATTAACTGGAAGAAAAAAGATTAATAAACAAAGGTAAATTTCATTTGGTTTTAACCCACTACAAAGACTGGTGACTTTACAGAATAGTATGCTGAGCTCTGGAATGGAAAAGTGAGCTTATGGAAAGCATCTATAGAAAGTTCACTTCATAATGCTGTGTATAAAATACATTTTAAAATCATGCTGATTAATTTATTCAAAATGTATACACATGGAAATCTTTCAACTGTAAATAGTTTTTACTATATTTCAAGGTACTTTATTTAGAGCAGTTTCTAAATATGGGAATGATTAAACAGAAATATAACATAATGAAATAATGTCTCTCACATATCTTAACATATATCATATTTACTGTAATTTTTTTCCTTAATTCTTTAGAAAGCTAAAAACTACAGTTTTGGTTTAAAAAAAAAATTAAAATCTTGTTTTAAAAAATCATAAGGCTCTAGTTTTCAAATTAACTCAGTAGAATAATTTAAATTGTAGTATTTACTTTACTACTGAAAGCAGATACTGAGGAATTTTCTTCTACTTAATAACTAGAAAAGGAATTGGGCTATTACAGTATTTTTTATTAATCTGTCAGTGTTGCGATAGCCAAAACCTGGTGGTATATCTGCAACCAGGAAACTCATGAAAACATGTGTTTACATGTTTACTTCTACTGACAGAAATCCAATTTGATGAACATTTTTTTACAGCTGTATACCTTCTTTAACATAATTTTCAAGAGGAAAACACATTTCATAGCTAAAAATCTAGAAAGCACCTTCAGAAAGTTTAACAGGTCGGCCTTTGCCAGCCAGGACCACTGCAGATTTGGTGAGAGATGGGGGGAGAACAAGGGAAGGTGTACAGCATGCCGTCATGCTGCAATAAATTGATACAGTGAGGATTTGACTAATTCCTTAACACAGGAGAAAGAATGACTGTGGGATGGTTGTATCTTTCTAATTCAAATGACTCTTGGGAGACATGAGAATGACAGAGAAAGGGTCTCTTACATACTGGTGAAGTCCCCACCTGCCAGGCTCCTGCCTTTGTCTCTCTGCATGATGAACTTTAAAAGGTTTGGATTTCATCTTGTAAAAAGTTTGGGAACATGTTTCTAAATCTCAGAAATCCTCTCATGACAGGAATATCATTTATCTGTCAAGTATATCAAAATCATAGAATCACAGAAACGTTAATGTTGGAAAAGACCTCCCGGTTCATCAAGTGCAACCTTTGACTGAACACCACCATATGAGATAAACCATAGCACTAAGTGCCACATGTAGTCCTTTCTTGAACACCATCTGGGGTGGTGACTCTACTACTTCCCTGGGCAGTCCATTCCAGTGTCTAACAATTCCTTCAGTGAAGAAATTCATTCAGTACAAACTGAACCTCCCACAGTGCAGTTTGAGGCCATTTCCTCTTGTCCTGTCATTAGCTGACTGGGAGAAGAGACTAGCACATACCTCACTACACCCTCCTTTCAGGATATTGTATAGAGTTATAACGTTTCCCATGAGCCTCCTTTTCTCCAGGCTAAACAGCCCCAGCTCTCTCATCCAAACTGTGGCCCTCCTCATATAACCTGCTTCCTAGACCCTTCACCAGCTCTGCTGCCTTTTTTGGACACACAGGGGGGACAATCACTGCCCTGGTCCTGCTGGCCACACTATTTCTGATAAAGACCAGGATGCCATTGGCCTTCTTGGCCACCTGCACACTATCTGGCTCATGTTCAGCCAGCTGTCAATCAGCATCCCCAGGTCCTCTCCTCCTGGGCCACTCTCCAGCCACTCTTCCCCCAGCAGTACCATAGCAGCGCATGGGGTTAATGCGATCCAAGTGCTGGAACCAGCACTGGCCTTATTGAACCTCACAGCATCAGCCTGGCCCCTTGACCCGGCCAGTCCAGATCACTCTGCAGAGGCTGCCTATGCTCCAGCAGATCAACACTCCTGCCCAGCTTAGTGCTGTCTGCAAACTTCCTGAGGGTACACTCAATCCCCTCATCCATACCATCAGTAATGACATTAAGCAGGACCCAGTAGTGAGCCTTGGGGATTCCCAGTAGTGACTGACCACCAACTGCAGCACCATTCAGCCCCACTCTGGGCCCAGCCTTCCAGCCAGTTCTTAACCCAGTGAAGTGTGAACTTGCCCAAGCCACGGGCTGCCAGCTTCTCCAATAGAATGCTGTGGGAGACAGTATCAAAGGCTCTGCTGAAGTCCAGGTACACAACACCTATAGCCTCTCCTCATTCACTAAGCAAGCTACCTGGTCATAAAAGGATATCAGGGTGGTCAAGCAGAACCAGCATTTTCTAAACCTGTGCTGGTTGGACCTGATTCCATGGTTGTCCTGCAGAGGCTGCATGATGGCATTCAAGATTATCTGCTCCATAGCCTTGCTGGACACTGAGGTCAGGCTGACAGGCCTGTAGATCCCTAGGTCTTCCTTTTCACCCTTCTATTGGATGGGCATCACACTGGTCAGCCTCCAGTCATCTGGGACATCCCTAGTTAACCAGAACTGATGGTAAATGATGGAGAATGGTGTGGAGTCCACTCTTCAGGAGTCCAAGTTAGAGGTTTTGTTGACAATCCGGATACTAATTGGAAATTTTGGAACATTATTAAAAAAAAAAAAAAAAAAAAAAAAGCACATAGGTGGAGCCTAGAATATTTGGAAAATAAGTATTATTTAATGCCTTTTCAGCATTAAATTATTTTCAGCATTTTAAATAGGTATCTAACTTCTTTGCAACTGCTTACACATTTCAGGAGAACATGACACTAAGCAAAATCATTAGATTGACTCTGACCAGGATAGGTCTGAGATATCAAAAAGATAAAACCCATAATAATTAATTGCAATATTTGAATGCCTGGTAATGTACTTTGTATTTCTAAAGATCAGAAATGCTCTGTACTTTCATAAAAAGAATAATTTCTGAATAAAGAACAGTCAAAGAAATAAAGAAATTAGGGATATTAAAATAAATAACACCATGAAACCAAAGTTCGTGAAATGTTTCCCTCCTTTTTGAAATTCTAATTTTCTTTACATTTCTGCTCAAAGTAAACAGCATTCTGGAGCACCATGTGCACTTTATTCTAGGATAAAATATTAAAAGACTAAACAGTTGAAAATGTATTGGAATAGTTTTAATTATTCAGTATTTTTAATGAGCTTGACATGTTTGGAAGTTACAAAGAGCCTTAGGACCATAAAACCTACTGTGTCTGCTGCAGCTGGCACCTGGAATGTCTTTTTCATCCTAAGCAGCAGTTTTTCTAAGTATCTAAAACAGTCACAGATATGGCTGAAACCATGAAAATAGAAGTGGACACTGGGTAAAACAATTCCTTTTTGTCTAATTACAACACTTCTTAGTGACCGAGTTACTTCCGAGGAAGAGATGATGTGCTTTTAATGGCTATTTAAGATTCTTATGATCATAAGAACTTCTGACAAGTTGTAGAATCCCAGAAGATAAGGAGCTCCAGCACCAATAGCCAGATGGCTATGGAACCATGGTGAGAAAGAAAAAGATGTGGCTGCAGATGGAGGCCATGCAAGGTAGGGCAGCACTTATCCAAGATACACATCCTTCTTCTAGTTCCTGACGGTGAGTACAAGACAGCACAGCACAACCACAAGAATGAGGCCAAGAAGTTGGCATGGACTGCAGGGGGAAAACAAGGCCACCCAAGACTCCCAAGGCCCTCCAACCCATTTCCAGAAAGATCTGAAAGAATGGACTGTGTGTGGTAACTAATTTGCATAGAAAGTGAGACAGCTATCCTCAGGTTGGGGAAAAGCTGTAAGAATGTACCCCCATCGAGCCTGGATGCATGCCACATATCCCTGGCCTTTCTGTTGGCTAGACTGACACTGGAACTGATTGATTGATTGATTGATTGATTGATTGATTTCCCTCGATTCTCCATGACAAGCTATAATTTATAATAAAATTTGGTGAGTTTTTGTGGACTCTCTGACTTTTGTCATTTCTTTTGACCACAAGAATCTACACATCTTGGGTGCTCCCTTTTGCCTAAGAGTGTGATGCCACACAAGTCAAGCACAGGTCTGGCTCATTTTTATCCTAAACTTATACAAAGTGTGGTTAAATAAACAGCATACCTACATTTTCTAGTTTAAATAGTCCCTCCCAACCACCTTTTAACACCTCTATTCTCTTTTTCAGATGTGGGCACGCTGGTGTTTAAAACTCAACTGCAGTGCTACAGAAAACAGACAAGTATGTTTTCCCATCAAAAAGACTCTACCTCTTTCTTATAGAAGATGTGTAAAAAGAAGAAAAGGTATAGAATTTCATTCTCTGCCTTGAAATTTCTTTTAACTGTAAAGCTGCACACTCTAAAATCCACATAGCAAAGTCATTAGAAGATTAGAAAATGTGGGTACCATGGGAAAGATTAACTTAACACTAGGCAAGTATAGGTAGGAAAAAAAATACAATGGAGTGTACATAAAATGTCTTTAAACAGTTTAATAAAATAGACATCATGCTGTTATGTGTATTTTAGATAATTCGTGCTTGTGAGAAATAGATGTATGAAATATGTTATATTGGTAAGAAATATTTCTGTAAGTTTTTTTAAGCACCCAAGCCGGGGACTGGAAGGTTGCTTCACGGTATTTCAAAACCGCAGCTGGGGCAGGGAGAAAAGGACCTAATTTGCAAATGAATGGATGTGGCCAGCTCGGATTTGGGTGCTTCTCCAAGGTAATCTGAGGAACACCCAGGCCGATGAATGCTTGATAAATATCTCAGTTTGAGATAGCCAGAGCTATCAAGAAGATGCATCTCAATGTTGAGTTCCAGTAACCCTCTGATTGGCATACATCACTTCCCAGACACAGTTTTGTTCAACTCAGTGCAGAGAAAAGAGACTCTATGAATACGTGGGACTTTGAATGGAATGAAAAGCCCAATCCCTGAAATCCCTGCCTCGAGCAAAATAAACTGTATAAAAACCACTTGAGCAGGATGGTCGGTGTGAACATAGGGGACCCTATGCTGTAGTAGTCAAACCTGTGTCTCACCCAGTGCTGATCCCAGGCTCGGCACTGACCCTTTTTTTTTTTTTTTTTTTTTTTTTTTGATAGTGGCTTTTCGTTGTTATTATCTAAATTTATATTTGGACCATTTAATTTTCTTTAATTAATAAATTGGAGCATTCATTTATAACAATGCTAAGAGAGGAGACAAAATGACAAAATGTTTATATATACATGTACATGTATACATTGTATAAGTTTTGCCCATGTTTGTGCCAACCAAAAATAACCTCTCCTTCTCACATCCACTACTACTGCTGTAAATTCTGTGAATTTGACTATCAGCTGTGAGAAGCCAAAAGAGAAGAGACAGCATCACTGACGGCACAAAATATGGAAAAGGCAGAAACATGGAAACAGACACCCTTAAGCAGTTCCTTTATTTTTGGCAAAGCTGCCAGATTTGCACACAGATCTGTCTTGAAAATTTGTAAACTAAGAATATTCACACATGCAGAGAAGCAAGCTGCAACTCCTTGCACAATACAGCATCACCAAGGCATCTGTTCAACAGACTGACCTCCCAAGACTGGGCTAAGTAAGTAATTTAAAAATTTTAAAACTAGAACACTGGATTAAATAATATCCAAAGACAAAGTAAAGGGTTAATAAATATATAAATCACAAACAGGTAAATCTTAGAACAGAGAGTGAGAAGAGTATTTGTCTTGGAGGAATATTTAAATGGATGGAAATATAAGTAGATAGAAAAAGTAAATTATCCAATTATTTCAAAGATGAAAATATTTTTAAGACTAAAAGCATTTTACAACTTCATGGAACTAGCTGAAATCCCCCCCAGAAAAGAAGGTATGAAGATAAAAGGAACAAAACCTATGTGCACAGAAAGCTACGTCAAGCAAAACCAATCATATTAATCAGCACAGACTATTTTTTATGCCAGAAGAAAACTGTGTCTGGATTAATATTCTCAATATCTGTAAATGGTATTGCAGATCATAAAGCTGTTAATCATGTAAAAATCAGTGTTTGCTAGACAGACATATCAACTATAGAAATGATTAACTCATAATTTTTTACAAAAGTCAAAAACAATTTAAAAGGTTCATGACAAAATTGTATTAAAGTTTTTAAGTATGTTTCAATGTAAAAAATAAACCCAAAGAACAAGCCACCAAAGAAGTTCTAGTAACACATCTAGAACTCCATTTGGTACTTCTACACTATGTAGCAGTGCATAGCAAAATAGAATGGGCACCTTCTGGAAAGTTGTGTAGAAATCTGAAAACAAGACTATTTGACTTGGTAATAAATAATGTTAAAAATAAAAAGTTTAAATACTTAGAATAAAATTCCAGTGTGACAAAAATTAAAATACTTTAAGCTTTTCCATATGACAGTACACACATAAGATATGAAGATGACAGTACACATATGCTATTGTACAAGTATCTCCTTGCAAAACGTGAGTGCAAGTGACATTTCTCCTTGCACTTAAAAGGTGGACAGTGAATGAAACAAGACTAATTTAATAGAATAGAATAAATTTTAATGTTCTTTTGCAAAAGGAAGAGGAGAATTTCTGAACCTAGCACTGCTGACACAAAACAGGGCTTGTACTGACTACTGGTGAAAGCTGCAACCCTTTTATAACCTTTCCTGGGTGAGACATTAAAAACTTTGCTATCAGGAATGACTACTTCATGGCCAGCTATCTATGCCCAAGGAGATCAAGTTAGTGCATGGGAATTGCTGACACTTTATGCTATAGTCAAGAATTTTTTACCTGAACTACCCTTTCAGTTAGGAGAAGACATTTCACTGATTTGTGGTCCTGAGAAATAATACTGTTTGCTGCTTTCTTTAGGCTCATTATGCTTATATTAGCTTGTCTATTCTGTATTAAAGAGTCAACTTACTATGAGCTCAGTTTTCATTAATAAAAACCATATCCAAACACACACACAAAGAAAAAAAAGCAAAGAAACAACAATTTATTAGGAGTTAATGTGTCCTGCTTCTGAACAATGAATTGTAAGGCTCAGCATGTGACAGTTAATGGTCTTCAGGCAGGTTGTGTGATAAAGCACAGGATGCATTAAAAAGCCCATTTTTCCCCTTTTAACTGCTAGTTCTATGGCCTTTTTATTTTTCTAAATTTGCTGAGCCTCTCTCTTTCTTTATGTTGTGAAGCAGATTGCTGATAGCACAATACCTAGCACAACACATCTTCTGCAGCAATTTTGCAGGTAATTTCCTCAAGCACAAAAGAGACAACACTATAGGACATAGCTAGTCTGTAATTTACTTGTGCATAACAAATCATCAATTTTGTCACTTATGTAACAAAATCAAAATAATTTTCATCTCTTAGATTGATTTTTAACTTGCTATTACAATATTATCTGACACAAGTAGTATCATGCATATTTAATTTTAATTCAGAGATAAAACATTTTTGTGGAAGGAAGAGGAGGATAAACTGACAGAAAGTGAAACATATCTTCAAGTTAAAAATATCCAGCATGAAAACATAGTTGCAAGGAAGGTAAATTGTAAAGTATGCATTTATCCAATAATCTTAAATACCATAATTACACTGACTGCTTATCAAAAGACTTTTAAGGCTCATTAAAATCATAAAAGATTTCTAATTAAATAAATATTTAAATGAAATTTCTACAACATATCAACATGGTACTTTAAATCAGACAATGAGGTTCCAGTGAAAAATCAAATTGAAGTTTAGGTAAGAATTAAAGCTTAAAGATGGGGGCATAGTGACTGCCTTTTAATTCAAATTGAATATTACTGTGTTGTATCCATTTTTAGCCCAAACTTGTGCATAAAATAGTCAATCTTCATAAAATTTCATGTGCCAAATATTGTAGTAATATTTTAAATGGAAATAGTAACTTTCCAATTTATAAATTGGCATTTCCTTATATCTGATTTAACTGATGTTATTAGAAGGGGACAAGGCCTGTGTTCCTATTAGTCAAAACCAGGCTGAAGCACAAGCATCCACCCATATGTGTTCTTAGTGACTCTATTTAATCCCCTTCAGACATGAGTGCCTCTTGGCCAGCCAAGGCACTACAATACTGGGGCTTTGTCCAGTGCACTGGGATGGTTCTTCAATATTCCTGTATTGAATATCCCACTAAGTGCCCTTCTTTCAGACTACACAGTTTCAAGTCCTTGAGGATTTACATCACTGTCTTCTGATCTCAAATAGCTTTGGTGTTTCTCAGGTTTATCAACAGCATTGCTCTTTCTCAATCCTATTAAGATGACTGCTCCCTTTATTCCTCTAAGGATGTCACTATGATGCAAGATTATTTGTCTGCTAAAGCTCTTTATTGTCATTTTGAGAACTGGACCAATGGACTTTCACAAGTTTCACAACTCAGACTTCAGCGAGGTTCTGTAGGTTAAAGCTCAAAATGTATGCAAACATTGTCCATTAGAGTCTGAACTCATTAAGTGCTATTCACCATCAAAGTTGGAAGGGATGTATAGAAGTCATCTAGCCCTGCAGTAAAACCAGGTGTAGCTATATTGGTTTGCTCAGATCCTTGTCCAGAGAAGTCCTGAATTATTCTATGCACAGAAACTCCACAGCATCTTTGGGCACTTGCTCCAGTATTTGATCCTCAAACTCAGCATAAATATATGTAGCTATCCCTATCTATTTTCTGCCTTTGTGGAACTGTATATCATTTACTATTTTTTTTTTCAAATTTTAGATGTAGTTCTAGCAAACTAGTAAATATGAAGCTATGTTAGAGCTTTCTATGAGTAAAAAAAGGAGACATGGCAAAGTTTGGCTTTTTCTCCATGTATTTTCAGTGAACATGAGCAATTCAATTTGTAGCTTCCTTTAAGGATGCAGAAATCCAGTATGGAACTTCTCACTGGCATTTGGTAACACTCAAGTGTACAAAGGCTCCCTCTCATGGTCAGATGAAACAAGGGAAAACTCTCTGTGGGAACACCACAGGTGGGGTAAGGATATCCTTTTACAAAAAGAACCTATTCAAAAGAGGTCAAAACTCAGAGAGCTCCAAGGGTATAGGAGTAAAGCATGTAGATAAGACAGTAACAGAAGAGTGACAAGCTCACATGGAAAAGGAAGAAGGTTTGTACACCTTCTGTTTGTACACCTTTGTCAGGGCAAAGCTACACTGATATATGAAAACAGAAAGAGGAAATATATGTCTTTCTATCTTTGAGGAGCTCAGAAAATTGGGGTCTGATTAAAAATAACCAGAACTGTCTCCTTTTAAGAGAATTGGCAATGCAGTTCTTCAGTCTTCTGTATGGAGATTTCCAGTGGCACAATAAACCCATGCACCTGATTTTTTAATACCTTATTCTCAAAACAACCACATAGAGAACTGTATCTCTATCTCTATTTGCAGACTGCAAAAACAAGAAACAGACAGATTACAGGGGCCCATTGTTCACAGTCTTCTAAACTGTATTCTGGTTTTCACTGAAGAAGCAAAGGAACAAAATAATCCTTCAGCTCAGTATTTTCCTTGTGCTCTATTTGTTCTCTTTGCTACAAATGGTTTCATTAGAAACAAAGAGGCATTATGTTCATAAAAATCACTTGGGGCAATTTTACTCTGTTGTTAAAAGGATCACTAAAGAGATGTTTTTTCTGGCTTCCCCATCCCTCCTGGTCACAGTGTCAGGTGAGGTCCTCTGAAACCAGACAGTATTTCAGCAGTGGGTGAAGCTGGTAAGGCAGAGATTCATTTCCAAAACTCAATTTCAGAGGAAGGATATTTTATAAGGAATCACAGCACACGAATATTGTGAGAGGTCAGAAGTTTTGTCCATCTTTCCTGGTTCTTCAGAGCCTATATTCCAGCAGCTCTCTGTCCAGCCTGAGCAAAAAGAGAGGTCTGGTCATGTCTGGGCACTGCTAGCAGATTCTGTCTTTTCAGACAAAATGGGATAGCATACAGAGTAAATTATTTGAACCATTTTGTAGGATTTTCACTCTTCATTGTCTTCCAACTATATGATTGTTGATTTCCTATGGGATGTCTACTTTGTTATTTCCTCCTCCTCAATCCATCCATGTTTGAAACTCACAGACTCATAGAATGCTTTGGGTCAGAAGGGTTCTTAAAGATCATCTCATTCTATCTCCCATTTTGGGCAGAAATACATTCCACAAGACTGAGCTGCTCAAAGCCCCAGCCATCAAACTGCTATCCTTGACATTCCTCTTTTTCTTTTCCCCCTCTCTTTCTCTTCAGTCTTTTCTTTAAATGCTTAAGGGGCAAAAGGCAAAAAGTTAGACCTGTCTCCCTCTATACACATATTATTTTGTGTCTGTTTACAAACAGAAGGATAAGAATGTAGTATAAAAAGAGCTACAGATCTGAAAAAACAAAACTCAGCTGCAGTTTTAGCAATCAGCACTTGTAATAAGCCTACATAAATTCTAATGTTTACAGAAATACCAAGACCTCCTTGAATCCTCCCAAAGATTAATTAGAAAGTCAGTCTTACAGATTTTTCTCTCATGTGTAGTCATATTGTGGACCTTACCATTAAGAACTAATAAATAAATGCTTAGTTAAGTATAAACTGGTTGATAGGTGGTGAAAAAGAGTGATCCTGGGTTTTATGCAAAAAGGCTATCCTGACATATCCTGACATGTTACTTTGGTGGACAAAACAATACCAAATACAAGTAAGTTATTCAAGTGCCTGGTATTATGAATCATTCAGAAGAACTCACTATTGTATTTCCTGTTAGCGCAACACGCAAGAAGTACAGAGCTGCATACAGGGTACGCTGTTTTCACATTATTTTTGCATTAGCTGTACTAAAAATATGAAACAAAACCAGGAAACCTACAAAAGCTATAATCTAATATAAACAAACTACATATACTTTATGTCAAAATATATCTGTAGATTGAAAGGTAATGTTACATTTTTACCATTCAACCATTGTATTCTCAGTGTGTCTTTAAGGATCATTATGTTATACAGTTACCTTGAAGGAGTACAGGGGAGCCAGATGCCCTTTTAAAGCAAGATGAACAGTATATTAATTTACTGACATCATTAATGCTTCTCACAGATTCCCTGGCACATTAAATGTTACATACTTGCCTCTGTCTTGCACAATAAGATAATAAACCATCATCAAACTTAACTTTTTTGTACACAAACCTCCCAATATAACACACAAAGAGCGAGATCAGGCTATCTAAAAGGTATAACAGTTCCAGTTCTACCCCTCTGATTTGCATTTTCTCAAGTAAGTTTTAATTTTAAATTATTAGAAGAGAAATAAGTACCATTTGTACATACATAATCAAATATGCATTTGGTCATTATATTTGAGATTACTTAAACCATATTAAACGACATGAGAGCCTTTGACTTGTTCTGAGTAAATAAAATATTATCTTGGTAGACTAAGCAGAACAATTTTTTGGAAGCGTGACTTGAGAAAACCTTAATTTTGTCATTTATGTATCTTGCAATATAAAATCCTTGCTTGTTTAAGTACAAATTATTTTTTTGTGTGTTTAGGCAAAGGGTGGGGCTACCATGGAAGGTTTTGTTCCAGCACAAGCCAGGCAGGAGAGACGCCTACTTTACAACTTTCCTTAAGATAAAAGGAACTTTGGTCCTCTGGTTGTTTCTTCTCTTTTTGCTCCCTCCAGGGCAATGGACAATATGACAAGAAAGTGGGAACCCCCACAACAATTGAAGCAATGCCTAGCTTCAATTCAGAGGATTCAAGAACCTCTGTTTAAAAGAATATTTGACTTTAAATACAGAGAGCAGAATTTCTTAGGAACAAAAATCGTACTTCAAAAAGGAGTAGATTAAAATGTACACAACATCCTTAGAGTCAGATCTTAACAGTGTTTCAATGTTTTTCTACGGAAATAAAAGAAATTATATAATTGATAAAATTAACGAGACAGGTTTGCTATATCCTTTAAAATAAAATATCCACCTGTATTCTGAAATAGCATGGGATGTCAGGCGCTAAGCACATCAGTGGGTCTTGGCAAAAGTAAATTTAAATAAGATATGTAGTGTGTTATGCACTGGTAGGAAGCACATTAATTCATTTGACCTGTCAGCTGAAATTTGAAGGGGGCATGCCCAAGCTTTGATAAATCCTCATACTACTTTTATTATTTAACATCTTTAAAAAACTACGCCTACTTAAAGCACCCTTAATATTTCTTCTTCTAATCTCTTTTCTGTACCTGGAGTTATGTGATGGAAATTATATTCCTGAATTTCTCACATGACTGCATTTTAATCTTTCTTTTGTTTCAATGCACATTTTGACAGCACACAAATTTTGTGAGGAAATGCCTGGGCTGATACTTTGAACCGATTCACCACCCAAGTGGCTACATTTGGGCTAAATGAGGTGTGAAGAGCCTCATCTAGGGCCATCTCTGTCTTTCTTCATGTAGCCTCAGAATAGCAGCTGCAAAAAATTATTTGTCACCACCATCAATAGAAAATAAATTATTACCATTCTCACTTGTCAATGTGCTTGTCTTCACTTTGGCTGGCCTAATGATTGGCAGCTCAAAGGGAACATTTCCAGCCTTTCTGGAGCATGATTATGACTGAGCACGCTACTCCTCTATGCATCTTGGTCAGTAAAAACATTCAGGGAAAGCAAATTATTTCAATGTTTGGCATCAATGATTAGAGCAATAGCCATGAATGCTAGAGAAGTTTATATAGAGAAGTTTATATTTGACAGTCACGACTGTTCAGTTCTGACATTTATCCTATCATTTTATTGCCTCTAGTAAGTGCAAAGTTGCAGCATTCATGTATATGCAAAGAATGTGCCAGAGCGCAATAATATGGGTGATGAGAATGACTTCAAAAAGATTACAAATCTTTGAGGCAAAGAGACAAACTATATGTAAAGTGAAAAAAAATTTAGAATTGCTTTTACAGTTATTTTCTCAGACATATAAATATGTCTGAAAAAATATGGCTGCATAACTTTAAACAGCTGCTTACTTAAAATTTTTCTGAATTTTAAAAAGAAGTCGTAGCTGACCTCTTTGGATGAACCGTGTAACAAGAAAACAGCTTTTAAAAATCCTTTTGTTTTCCTTAGGACACAGAAAATAAAATTATAAGAGTATTTTCAACAATGGCCACCTATACTCTAGTTCAAAAAAAGCTGCATATTCAAAATCTCCGTTAACGGATCAAGTTTCTCTAACTGAGCACTTGGACCTGTTTAGGGGGAAATCATTGTGTAAATTATGTACTTAATTTTTACTTGGGATATTGGATTATTTTGTTTCTTCTGAAGGTAGCAATTAGGTGAATGTTATGTCTGTACAATACAATCACAAAATATTTAGTATTTTTGTTAGAAGAGTGGGGCCAGCCTATAACCCATCAGACATCAAGTGCCACAGAAGCAGAGCATGGAATGGATGCTAGCTTAGCAAAAGCATTCGATCTACGATAAGGTATATGTACCCAGCCCTTGCAACATTTAACATACAATAGATCAGGGTCATGACTCTCATCCACAGTAAACCATGTAAATTACCTGCCATGGGTTGGAAATTATATTCCCCAACATTAATAACAGAGTGTACAGGACAGGTAAATTATTAATACGGGAATATTCACCACATGAAACCAACACTTGCTCCACTCTGCTACCTGACTGGCCCTTTCCTGCCACCCCTGCAAATGACGTGAGGTGGAACAGAATACTCAAGGAGTCCTGGTCATGCCCCTCCCGGCCTCTCCTGGCTACTGCAAAAAGAACCCTGTTCTGGCTGAAATCCACAGAACAGTCACAGCAAAGTGTGAATTGCTCATGGAACTGTGCTCCTTGGAGGGATGAGACTCTCACACTTTGCAGGAAAAGCTGAACATGTGCAGACTAAAGACTCAACAATGAGAAGACAAGCTGAAAGCAACTGAAGTGAACAATTTATTTAAATCTCACTAGAATTAGCTGTGGTTCAGTTTGTAAGTGAAATAAATGAAGGAATTATATATAAACCATAACACAAAAGGTAATTGTTTTCTTTATCTGTTAAGACTGTACAGATATGTAGTCTGTTGCATAACTGGAGATGAAAACTGAGCTAGAAATTATACTAAAGATTAAGACAGATATTATGTGGATAGGTATTTTCAAATATGTATCAACTCAACAATTTCAGTTATCTGAGTTTGCAGTGAGAGAGAAACACCTAGACAAAAGATATATTAAAGAGAAATTAAATCCTTTCTCTATTTTCACAAACACTCTTTGAACTACCTGTCCAGAATATCCAGCATCTTAGTTTCCATTCATCCTACAAAAGACTAACTCATTTACAAGTGCTTTCCCCTCTCATCTGCTATGACAATGCTACAGTGTAAACAGACATATAAAATTATTGCACAGATTGAAAAAGCTTCTTAGAAGTTTTAAAGTCAGGTATGTGAGAAATGACTGCTCACTTTAACATTTTAGAAGGTTTATTAAACCTTAACAAATACAACAAAGGACGGAATAAGGAAAAAGGACAGCGCTAGCAGCATAGCACTAAACTGTCACGTGCTCACCCACAAAATGGCTGCTCCATCTTCTATATCCCTGGTGTTGCATTAGGCAACCCTGCCCTTCCCAAGGTCTGTCAGTCAACTCTTCTTTGCCATCCATTGGTAGAGACTGCTTTCTTGAAACCTGATTGGAGGTCAGGTGTTGCCATGCTATGACCCCCTAGCAACAAACTTTTCCATTCCCAACTGCCCCATGCAAGGAGCACATGGACATGCTTTCTCTTCACCTGTCCTGGACAACCCAGGCTGTCTGGTAGTAACAACACAGAGTGGGGGAAGGGGACTATGGGGAGAACAGAGGACGTCTAAACAACAAGCCACAGTAACATAACCATACATCAACAAAACTTCCCTTAACATACACATAATATTCATCCCCTAATTGCAAGAGCCAATTACCTATCTCTAACAGGTATGTTAAAAAGTTTGAAAATATTGGTACAAACAAAAACCATTAATTTTAGTAATTAAGTTCTACTTAGTTTTGTCTTTTTGGGCACAGAACAGAGCTAAATCTCTTATTTCAGTATTGTATTTTCTACTAAGCATTCAGTGAATGACTTTATATCTAACTTATCACACACTTTAAAGCTTGTATTATTATAATTATTATGTATATTCTCTCATGCTTTTCTCTTGCAGGCATCACTGTCCAGATGCTTCACAAACACTAAGCCAACATTTTTAAAATATTTGAAACAATATTTAAAACATTTAAAAATACTTAAAACATTTTAGAAAATATTTAGCCAACATATTTTGAGAGGAATAGACATTACCCTATTTATAATGTATCACCAAACTGGAACAGGGATTAAAACCAAATTTTACTTCCTAGTTTGAGATATCTTTAACACATTATTGCAGAACACTTGGCACCACACAATGGTTTCCTTTCTGAAAGAACATCTCACAGTGATTTAATCTACTGATGAATGATCATGTCTGTTCCAAGTAATATATCATAATCTCTGTTTCCAGTAGCTTTATCTGCACACTGCACAAACTCCAAGTTGGCAAGAGTGGAAGAATTCAGCACACCATTCAAGCACTAGGATACCACCTCTTTCTGCAGCAGCCTGCCCCTTCACACATTCCAGCCTCAGGAGCGAAGAAGCAGAGGTTATTCATACAGCAGCTTGTTTCATTGTACAATCTCAGTCCAGCAACAGCATAATCCATGCTCTTCACAGAGTGAAGGTATAATTATATGAAAAGAAAGTACTGAATCCTGTAATTACAGCTCTCTCATGCTGTATGCAGAAAATGCTCATGTGTCAGGGTATCAGCTCTGCAGTACTCTGTACAGATGTATGTATCTGAGGATAATACATTTTTCTTACAAGCATACAAGATTACAAATCAAATATCTAATTAAATATTTGGGTGAGCATTTAACTTTATATGGTAATCAGATATACCTGAATTGGAATTTTATAGTTTCATATAGCAGAATTTTCTAAAAATTATCCAGCACAATAATTCTTCTGTCTCCTGACATAATAAACCAAAATCTTACATATTCTCTTCCTGTTGCATTTTCATAATACATGCTATTGTCATCAGAAACATAATAGAAGGACCTTACCGTGCATACATTATTTTCTTTTGATTAAACAGGTGCACTAGAATTTAAATAATTTAAAATCATAATTAAATGCCCCATTTTTTCATTGCCTTTTTTTATTAATATGTTTTGGCAATTAAATTCTGAAAGGAAACATTTTTCCTCCTTTTTGAAAGTAAGATTTCTAAATAATTAGAATAGTCAGACTTATTCAATCTGGAAAGCTGGAAGATCTTACCCAGACTGATCTGTTTGTGTTGTTCATAAAGGGAATGACTCTTCCACATTATCTGCAGTTTTACTTTACGATATTTTTTACTTGCTTAAAGTTGCTCATAATTTTTAGGTTTCTAGATCAAATAAAAACTAGAGTTCTAAAACACTGATGTGAATGATTAATATCCACATTATAAAGAAAGTTTTTTTTTTTTTTATTACATCAAAGAAGGGGGGAATTGGTAAAGCATGGCTAAATACCTTTGTAGTAAGAAGTTGCTATAGTAGAATCTGATATATTTTAAATAATTTAATACGAACACAACCCAATACCCTGTATGTCCAGAAATTACTGCAGAACTTAGAAATTCTAAACTATGTTCTAGCAGGCCTACTTTTTGTAGTTAAATGCTCCACATCATTTTCCCACAGGTTCAAAGTAAAGTCTTTTAGAAACATCTGGAAGGTAACACCAAAACAATCAACAGGAGGTATTATTCACTTTCAAAGGATAGGCCAACATGGTAGCAGTCCAACCACAAAAGGTGGGAGCAGTCTCACATTAAGATAACACACACTGGCTCTGGAGTGAACTAACACAACTAATGCTCAGATATTGTGTTCATAAGTATGTAGGGTTTAAACATTTGAACAGCCTCTGGCTGGCTTTGTAGTGCTCTGACTCATGCTACAAAAGAATAAGAAGTTAAAAATGAAATAGTCACTATTGAAGATGTACACATGATTATATTTTTGCACTTGTTTTAGTTAATGATAAATACCTTACTTTTTTATTAGAAAAATCATTATCCACCCCCACCAAAGAATAATTTTGGCTTTAACGTTTAGAGAAAGGCCATAATCTCAGCTTCTTCAACAGCAAATGCTATTATTTTGGGGTGTCTGATTCTACATGACGCAAGTTTCATTCACCTATCTGCCTTTGGGTACCAGTCACTGGTACCTTTTTCTAAAGCACACTAGTTAGCAAACAAAAATTAAAAAGAAGGTTAAATTATAAAAAAAACATTTGCTCTGACAACAAGATAAAGTATCAGTGGGTTTTGTAGAACTGGCATGACAATTATAAGAAGGATAAATAGTCATGAAAACCTTTTTTCCCATAACTGGACTTCAATAACAGATTACAGGGTGGTAGACTGCATAAGCAATATCACATTATGAATATGTCAGCAAAACTCATTGGAAAGGAAGTAACACAGCTTATATAGGCATGCAATAATGACATTGAGAATGGCATTTACAGAGGCATCAAAAATCATCAATTCACTGAACATTTAAGTCTTTTGTAGAAAATTGAAAGATACAAGCATGTGTTTAGGGAAAAAAAACCCCTAAATTATAAGTAGGTGAAACAAATAAATTACAAGGATTTATTCTTGTAGTATTCAGGTGATTTTCAAATAAATAAGAGTTCTTGAAAAACTGTACACAATCTCAGACTATTCAGCCATCAGTATTTTCCTAAGTATGATTTTTAAAACAAACCATTAAATTATTATTTTCCATTTAATGAAATTTAATGGTGCATGGATATCAAATCCCTTACACCGAAAACTGAAGGCAACCATGTTGCTTTTGTATACGTGTCTATACATGTACTACAAACATATGTCTGAAAAAACCCCATAAAACATTTATTTGTAAAAAATACCTTGGGTTTAAAAAAGATCAATCTTTTTTATGATTTGAAAAGGTAACTATAGCGTACTCAGTAGTTCTGAGCAAAAGCTCGGATATTAAAACAAGACTTAATCACAAATCTCTTTTAAAGGATAAAGCTACCTTCTTTAATTATTACACTGAGGATTTTGTAATTCAACAATATAGTTCTACTAATAATTCTGTCTAGAAGAAATTTGCATGTTTGAAATTGGAGACATTTTAAAATACCACAGTAAAATCCTGACTGTAAGAGAAAGTTCTTTTTTATATTTATTTCAGCTTCTAGCAGGTGGCCTTATTTTTTCAATAGTCACTGACTCCATGTATCTCATTTGAAGCAACTATGTCCAACCTATAATTATTTTCTTCTAAGTAGAGTAATTCATGGTTAATTATTCAAAACGATTCTTCTTCAAAATCAAAGCCACTTCTTGCCATGGCACTTTTAAAATGCATATTATAAATAAAATATTCCTCAATGCAAATTTTTGCAAGAAGTGAGTGTCTATTTTGCCTTCCTAAAATAGCATTAAAATCTTTGTATAGAAGTAAAGACTCTGAGAATACCAAAATCATAGACAAAATTATTTGCTGCTGGCTAGGTACACATTTTCTATGCACATCGTCCTGCATAGGATCCATGTCTTTAACTGGCAGTGACCAGACTAGAGTGTTTTTCTGTGCATTACATGGCCCCAACAGTAATGAGGAATATCCTGAGACCTCAAAAGCACTGCAAGAACCTAGATCTTCCTACAGTGTAACGTAAGATTTGAACAAATCTCATTTAACTATAACTTTGTTTATTCATAGTTAATGTAAGCTTTATTTGATAAAATACAGCCACTTTACATGACTCAGGCCACAGACAGATGTCACTGAAGCCCTGAAATTCATAAATGGAGACTATAATAAATATGGACAGAGTGTTTACCAAGGCCTATAGTAAAAGAACAAGGGGTAAAAGCTTCAACAGGATAGATTTAGATTAGGTAATAGGAAGAAATTCTTTACTGGGAGGACAGTGAGGCACAGGAACAGGGTGCCCAGAGAAGTTGTGTATGCTCTATCCCTGGAAAAGCTCAAGGATGGGGCTCTGAGCAACTTGGTCTTGAACAAAGTGCCCCTGCCTACGGCAGGGGGTTGGAACCAGATGGTCTTTAAGGTTCCTTCTAACATGGAATTCTACAATTCCACTCTTCTTTGCATTTTGAAATGCTAATGGAAAGTTTGAATAGTTACTCACTGTCTCCATAAGGATTCTCTTCTGAAGATGTTTAAGAATGAATTGGTGACTGCACTGAAATTATTATTTCATTTGGCTGTCCATGTTGGTGAGTGCTGCTCTTCCTCTACTCTTGAGGTGTGATATGAATACTCCTATTTTTCATGGCTGAGTCCATCAGATAAATTTGATTAAAACTAGCCGAGAATTTCAGGAGCTCTGTCCTGCAGTAATTATGTGATTGGCTGAATTTTACTGTTAGCCAGTGCATAGTTATTGTCGGAGAAGTGCCGCGGGAGACAAG
Organism: Vidua macroura; assembly: GCF_024509145.1. Classification (NCBI taxonomy): domain Eukaryota; kingdom Metazoa; phylum Chordata; class Aves; order Passeriformes; family Viduidae; genus Vidua; species Vidua macroura. Next base: position 62,590,232 of record NC_071611.1, read on the forward strand.
ACTCATGATATCATGATCATCAAGTCTCAGTTTATTGCAACAAATTACAAAGTTTATATATACTTGTTAATTAGTTCATGCATATTGCAAAAGCCAAGCTCATGATTGGTTGCTGTGTGATTTGCGCATCTGCCTTGTTCGGTTGCTCTTGCTGTTCTTGTGATTGATACTTTTTGGTTCTTCTCTATCTATTCCTACATACCAAGCAGTTTTCATCATTCTGATTCTTGCAAACTCTGATTTCTACATATCCTGATTTCTATACCCAGGGTCATGCTGACCGTTGCAGCAGTCACGTAGCCCCTCATATTTTGACTAATTTTACAGTTTCATGTCCCTTGCTGTTTAACCATTCTTCTGCCAAGCTCTCTACAAGTTATCTCTAAATTTAAAAGGATTTTACCACTTATATCAAGAGATAAAATTAGGTACCAATTTAATAACCTTGCTTTCAAAGCCAATTGCATGCGACATTCCTACAAATTATATTTGAAGTGTGTATTGCAAAACAGTGTAATCTGCATGACCAGAGATTTGACACCAGTGGTAATCGTGAAACATTTTGGGATGAGTCTTATGACTGCAGTGCCTTGATGGATGTTTTCAGGCTCTTCAGAAGGAATATGCAGGGCAGAAGGGGTCACATTGTATGTAATGGAAGGAATAGAATGTATGGAGCTCTTGGTTGGCAATGGCACAGTTGAGAGTTTTGGGTAAGAATCAAGGGGCAAACAAATAATGGTGATATCATCACGGGAGTCTACTACAGACCTCCCAGGCAGGATGACAACACTGACAAACCGTTCTTTGAGGAATTAAGGACACTTCCAAGCCAACTGCCCTTGTCCTTATGGGGGACTTCAGCTTGCCAAAAATTAACTGGGAGCATCACACAGCTGGCACAACCCAGGCCAAAAGATTCCTAAGGAACCTGGATGACAACTTTATGGAACAGGTCCTAAGGGACCTGACTCAGGAAGATGCCCTCCTTGACCTACTGCTCACCTAAAGAGAGCATCTCATAAGCAATGTGGAGATTGGCAGCTGTCTTGGCCACAGTGACCACAAGGTGATTTAGTTTAAAATCTCTGTCGAGAGGAGGAAAAGTGCCAGGAAAACCTCAGTTTTGGACATGAGGAGAGCAGACATCAGGCTGCTCAGGATACAAGTGAGTAAAGTGCCCTGGGAAAATTTTTTTGCAGTTGCTGGGGTCCATCACTGCATTTTTTAAACATCACCTCCAAAGGGCATGGGAGCAGCAATTCACAGATGCTGGAATTCAAGCAGGCAGGGCAGAAGGCTGGCTTGGCTGAACAAGAATTTTCTCTTGGAAAAAAAGCAAGTAGATTTTCTTGGAAAAAAGCAAGTAGAAGCAAGGTCATATGACACGGGAGGAATACAGAGATGCTGCTGCCACTGTAGGGAGAACATTTGTGTGACCAAAACTCAACTGGAGTTGAAGCTAGCCAAAACCGTGAGGGACAATAAAAAGAGTTTTTTCAAATATATTAATGACAATAGGGAATATAAAGACAACATTGGCCCTTTACAGGATGAGGATGGTCACCTCACAAACAGGGGTATGGGTAAGGCAGAGGTGCTTAATGCATTCCTTGGTCTCTGTCTTCAACACAGATGATGGACCAAGGAGGTCTCAGCACCCTGAGCTGGAGGACCACAACTGTAAGAATGATCAAATCCCAGCTGACCCTGAAATTGTGGGATCTGCTGCTTCCAGCTGGATCCTTACAAATCTATGGGACCTGATAGGATTAATTTAAGAATCCTCAGAAATAGCTGATTTCATAGGAAAACCTCTTTTGATGAATTTTAGGTGATCTTCGGAATCCAAGGGAGATGTCACAGCTGACTGAAAGCTGGTGAATGTTGTCCCAGTTCCAAGAAAGGCAATAAGGACCCCAGAAACTACAGGTCTGTCAGTCTCCCTTCAGTGCCTGGTAAAGTTACAGAAAAGATTATTCAGGAAGGTATTGAAAAAAACCTGAAAGACAAGTCATTGGTCAGCATGGCTTCATGAGAGAAAAGTCCTGCTTATGAAACCTGACTTCCTTTTATGACAATGTAACCCACCCAGCTGATCAAGGGAAGCCAGTAGAGGCAATCTGTTGCATCCCGGGTTGGTTCAGTTAGGGGTTTTAATAAATGTTAGTTAGCCAGTTCTATGTACCCCCATTTCGCCCCCACAATGGTTCGCTCCAAGTCACTCACCATTGGAGCTTTCCCATGTCAGTCTTGTAGCCACCCCCTGTTCATTCCTGAGAGTTCTGTGTCAGTTACCCCATCCCTGTATTCCTATTCATCCCGGAACCCTGTACCCACCCGTTATGTTCCTGTTGACTGCCATGATCCACGTCACTTCCCTGTTGCCTGTCCCCATTGGGCAAGGGGGGCCTCCGCCCCTGTCTGCCCGCCCCCTATTTAACCCCATGCTTCCTTTGTCTCAGCACTATCTTGACCACGCGTGCGCTAGGAGACAGGCACTGCTCCAGCCACCATGGTGGCCACGTGGGAATAAATTTTCTCCAGCCACGCAGGACAAGGTGTGCCTTCCTTCATCCCTTTATCTCCTCTCAGCGTCAGCTACAGAACACGGCAGACCCACACAGAGGCTCAACCCCAGAGCTCCGCAAACACGCGCAGCCCTGGCCTCCCAGACAAAGCGCGGAGCCTAGCTGAGCTCCAGAGCCACCCGGGACTGGGGAGAAGAACGCAACGCCACAGTAATCCTTTTGGATTTCAGTACAGCTTTCAATGCTCTCTCTCATAGTATCCTTATGGATAAAATGTGCAGCACACAGCTGGATAAACACATCATGGGATGGGTGAGCAACTGGCTCACAGGTGAGGCACGAAGGGTTATGGTGAATGAGGTGACATCACACTGGTGACCTCTCACCGGTGGGGTTCCACAGGGCTCCATCTTTATTTATGGCTGCACAATAAACTGCAATGATAAGGCAGGTAAACACATTTTCAAGAAAAACAAATAAGCTCTTGTCCCAGAATTCAAGTAAGTGTGTGCTGGTACTTTTTTAAAACATGTCTGAGTTATCGAGCATCTAAAATATTACTGAGTCCTGTAAAAGTCTACTGTAGAACAGAATTTTCTGTATATTTTCTTTTGAAGTAAACAGAAATCTTTTGTGGCAAAAATGCAGTTAATTTCATTTGGAGGCACCAAGTGATCACACTCCAGCACACCTGTTTTAAACTTCTTGATCTAAGAAGTTATTTCTTGGCCCATTCCAGAACCAATCCAAAAATAATAACAGCAAAACATAAAGAAAGCTGCCTTCAAAAATTACCATGTACAAAGTTATCAGTCCAAAGTTTTCCTTACAATTATGAAGGACAGATAGAAACCAGGGCTTGTAAGTCCCATATCCTATCTCTGAAGTATTTTTTCATAATGATGCACACACAAATGATTCATGGACCTGCTTTTGAATCTGGCCCTAAATCCACAGAAAAATCTAGCACGCTTTTAGCAGCTTTGTAGAATAGCTGTATGGTACCCAAATAGGAAGATTTGCTACTTATCTGCCACCTCTTTCTGAGAGCTGCAGACTGTCATAGTTTTCCTCCAGTAGGCTTATCCTAGGCTTCTTCCAGTGAAAGATTGCCATTAACACAGATTTTCCACAAAGACAGTGTCATATAAGCAGCATATTTTAAACAAATTAATTTGCTTTTTGTTACTAGAAACCAAGTACTTTGAGACAAGGAAAAAAAAATCACTTTGTAGAGTTTGTTTGCTTTGACTCATGGCCCCTCCTTATCTATGCAGCATCTGAAAGCCTTCCACTGCTATGCTGTAGTGACATCATTGTCAGTGACATCACTGCCTCACATTTAGCCTCTCTGAGAAACACCTTTCAGCCCTCCCCAGCTGGCTGACGGGACCCCTCTAGGAGCTCTAGACTTGACCTGCCTCTAGAATTGTCTATGATACTTATCAGAATCACATACTTATTATGATCCAATTATTGAGAGATGCCTCTGCCCAAATTAAGGTGCAAACAGGACCACATGACAAAGTCAATAGCACGGATCCTATTTAACAGTAAATGTGAGGTAGAGAGATAGAAATAAATGGGGTGGGGGAAGGGGAGGAAGAGAGACAGAGGGAGATCAATCAGAAGAAGATAGTGACCACTCCGTGGATCCAGTAGCATCCATCCTGTTGGTCCTTCCTCATCCTGGGCTTCTGAGTGGTGGAGGTCCCTGGAATTGCTCTTCTGGGGCTATCACCTTACCAAGTTCCTGGTATCTACAGGGTGTAGATGCTGTTCTCAGAACTTGTGGTGATATGTGTATAAGCAGTTGCTTCCTTTCCCACAGTTTGCCACAGGAGGAATTTTTGCCAGGATGCATTAACTGAGATGCCCATACCAGATCTCACCTCTGCTAGGCCTGAAATTAGCACCTTCCTGATCCAAATTCATCACTTCTGTGCTTATCTCAAGCACCCTCTGTGGTAGCTGTTCTTACGGCAAATTCCTTCTGTGGCCTTTGACAGTGTTTGAAGAAATTGTGATCTTTATGTCTCTCACAATATTATGATAACAAAATGAAGTAAATTACCTGTTACTAATAAATTAAAATTAAAAGGCTATGCCAGACATTTCCAAGGACAGAGCACCAAGACTGAAACTCCCAGAACCTCTGCTAGGTCATGTCTGTAAAGAAAGCTCTGCAACCAAGCACTTGGCCATGTTCAGTACTGCTGGAGACTAGCAATCATTTTGACTAATGAGCGAACAAAACCCTGGTGTACAAGAGCTGTTTATTTTCTGGTACGCATCATCACACCAGTCTGAAGTAGCATTTCTGTTTAACAAGGCCTCTTTTGCCCTTTACTCCCACTGGTTCACTCAAAATTCGGTCCTAAACAATCTTTCTCCAGTCCGAAATCTCTTCCTACTGTAGCACATATGACCAGGGATCTTTTAATTTACACTGGCCTCCAATAAAGTTTTCTACCTTATCAGAAGGGTTTCTTTCAAAATCATACTCAACTCCCAATGCAGAAAGAGGAAAATCCCTTGAAAATCCGTAAGAAATATAAACCAGGAAAAAAAAAAACTATGTTTTGGTTCCTTTCTACACCCTGATGAAGGCTGACAGGAACTAAAAAATCCCCAAACGGACATATACAATGCATCTAATTTCCAGAATAAAGCAATCTAGACTTTAAGGGAGAGAAACTTACAGAGAAACTCTTCTATCTTTTACATGGAGAAACTGTCTATCTAACAACATATGCTGTATTATAATGTCTGTCATTGTTCAGGATATGAAGTCTATCAGTGATAAAGAAAAATCCCCTTATTTTTCTGCTTACTCAGGTTTTTGTCTTGTTTTGTGTTTGTTATCTTGCCTCTTTGTTTTTTGCAAGGAAACTAACCCAGGATTGTTTTACAAGGAAGTCTGACAGTACTGACATGAATTGCACCAACACAACAGCAACAGAAGCACAGATTTGGGAAGGAGCAGATCCCCCAGTGGTGGTCTCCTTACTAAGAGAAATGTTAATAGAATCATATATTCCAGCCTGCAATGAGTTGTTTTATGTTATCAGTACTATCCACAGTAATAAGCCTCATAAGAGTGCTTTCAGTCCTGCTTTCTGCTACTCATTGTCAAGAGCGCTGATCTATAGGTTTGGTAGTCAGTGGTGGTCAGGAAGGCAACACAGATGATTTCTCAACCAGTCCTTTTTTTGCTATCTGATAATCATTACTTTTCACGCTCTTTCATATACACAGAAAAAAATGTTATTTCTTATTTTCAGCTACCTGAAAATATCTTTCCAAGGATGTTTTTTAAGGCTTAGACTAGTAATTTGAAAAAAGACAAATGCATACTGATGAAATTTAATCATAGAATCAGAAGGTTGGAAAAAAAAAAATCTCTAAAATCAAGTCCAACCATTAGTCCAGGTCCACAATGTGCACCACTAAACTATGTCTGCAGATGACAGACCCTTTTGAAAACTTTCATGGATGGTATTACCACGTTTCCCTGGGCAGCATGTTCCCTTGCTGCTATTCCATATTAGAGAGTTTGGTAAAGGAGTTTAGCAGTGAAATGGAAAAATCATGGCAAAAGATTTTGGTTACAAACCAAGAAAAAACATAGATATCTGCAAGGGAGTGGGCACAAGGTTGTCCCTTGCAGAATATAATAAATCATACTCCATGTTTAGAGACTGTAGACTACAAGAGCAGTATTTTAGTGGGTGATAGAGCTTAAAATTGAACCTAACAAGAGTTTAAATGTAAAGCAGGGGCAAGATTCATGTATGAATTTACACATACAGGCAACCAGGGTGACCAGCAAATCACAGCCAAAATGCAAAGAGTAGCTTATGTCATTACCCTGCTGACAACACTGGGCAGCAGAGGCACATGGGGACACAGGCTCTCTTAGGCTTAGTTCATCCTAGTGAGCAGCAGAGAGGCCTGCTGCCTGCCCCAGTAAATCAAAAGGCTTCACGTGTGCGCAGTTATCACAAGGCTGTGCTTTTATGATCTCTGAGCTTTTGATCTCTCTCTTTCTCTCCCAAGAGGAGGCTCAAGCATGTCTGTGAGCATGTGTTATCTCTACGCAGGAATTCTACTTCTCAAAAAAGGCAGAGAATGAACAACATCAGGACTTCCTGCCCCCCTGGTATTCTTAGCATTCCCAGCTGCAAGGTCACTTAGGTGAATTTACTATCCTCCTTGTTACTGTTTTGTTTTTAACCCTTTCTCCCCAGCAATTAACATAATAGATTATGACACAGGCATATATATCACAAAACATATGTATTTCAGTCCTGATGAAATGACCACCACTTTGTATTTGCTACAACAGTCTGAGATGGCATGTCCAAATTTTTTGAGCAACCATAACAACCATCCCTAGGTTCATATTTAAATCTACCAAATCAATTAGCAATTGGTTGCTAGCAGTTGGGGTAATAAGTTTCCACTAGAAAAGCTTGTGAATAAGGAAATCCCACACTGACTTCGCAACACAGAAGCTTCTGGAAAATCCCTTGACACACTTCAACAAAATGGTCTTAATCTACCTCATATTCCATAGGCAAGGGTAAGCCCACAAGTCCAGAATTATTGCTTGTACTTGCTTAGCTGAATGAATCCAGAAGCTGTGGCTCATCAAGTAAATTTACTCCACATTTCTTCCCTCTCTCACTTAGCCACAAACGTTAAGAAAACAGGGAGCCAAACACATGCCTGTCTGCCATCTTAAGACACACTCATGACTATTGCCTGCATTCATCAGTGGGACCAGTAACAACTTGTGGAACATCTGTAGGGTTTAGTAAGTACTTTACACTGCATCATAGGAAAAATCACAGGCAATACTGCTGAGGAATGTTGCAGCATGAAATATCTGCTCACAATACTAAAAATGAAAGTGCTCACCTGATAGATCCAATCATTAACTGATCTAATTATTAGTTTTGCTTGCACAATAAACTGGAATGTAAACAGTTCTCTTTGAATTTCTGCATTTAAAGCAAAAAAAAAAAATATCCCAATATATGAATGATAACATGACCTCAGTTCCATGGTGGAACTGAGGGTGGACAAATGGTGATTCCTTATCTATTTGAGACTTCATCCAGTCATAATCCTAAGAGAAAGCTTTACTTGGTTTTGAAAGCTGATAGGAATCAGTAAAATCTGAGTACTGCATTTTCACTGTCTATGCACCTAAATTGATGGACCATGACAGTAATATTTGAAATCCCTGTACTACTGCATTGCAATTTCTACAACAGTAAAGTTAGACTGTACATAACCAGTCTGGAAGAAATACAAATCCAAGCTGAAACCAAGATATCCTTCTGTTTTCACTGCAACTGGTAATGCTATACTGTGGTCACTGGAAGTAGAGAGGTTCTGCAGTCTTCATTCAAAAGGGTTTTCAAGAACAGACTGGATAAACCCCTGGCCTGACCCATGTTAACCTCCAAAGCTTTTTTCCATCCTGAAAAAGCACTCCAAGTGGTTCACCTATTATTGTTGGATTATACTAAACAAGTTTGCTTTTTCTCATTACTTATTTTTTCACTTGCCAGAAATCTATATTTAACTCATTCTTGCCTTATTAAGTACTGTCCCAAACAGAAGGCACATCTTCTATGTTAGCAACACTCATTCTCAAGTACTTACAGTGCACTTTAATTTCTTCTATGCCAATTAGACAGATTCTAGTTCCAAGTGGTGGGTGTGGGAGATAATGGAATCTCTAGCATTTATGAAAGGTTAAAACTGTTTTCTAAGATATTCTGGCTTCCTCCTTTTGAAAGAAAATTACTGCACAACTAAAAGTTGTTACAGTTTTATAAAACATATAATTAGGGACTAAATAATGTACTTTCCCATCTGAATTTTAGGCATGCAATGAATTATTGAAGAAGAGTAGAGTGTTCTGTCCAAAAATGTATTGCTTTTTCTTGTCATGACCCATGTTCAACTATTGCTTACCAGAACAAAGTTTTTCCAAAACAAGTAATGGTAGAGATTGTGCCTATTTTGCTGAATTTATATGCTAGACACATTTCAAAGTTCTCAACTAAAGTGGATAGCCAGTAAATTTACAACTTTACTTTCTCTCTTCAAAACAATGTGTATCACTGAGATGGTATCTACTGCAATTTTCATTTTATATTTGAATCAGATTAGAGCATTAATAGTCTATATTATGAGTGACTTTTACAACACCATGCCATTCTAGCTGTTTCACTACTATTACAATGAGGTTCTCAAGTTTGTAAAGGTATGCTATTTTAACATGCATTTTGACCATTATGACCAGAAAGACTGTTAGTGTTTCAAATACAATTCCAAATCCCACAAAATTTTAGAAAGCTACTGCATTTTCTGTTTCTTACTGAAAATCACTGTGTATAAATTAATTTTACAATATGTGGCATTTTGATTTAGAGAATGAAAACAAAGGAGGCAGACACATCCCCTCCCCTTTTACAAACGAAATGTAAAATACAGACAACTGCTACAATTTCTATGACTTTTTAATCAATAGAATTAGTGTACCTGTTTCTTAAGAATATTTCTTAAACTGTTCTTTATATTTACCACTTGTTATTTATATTTACTTAATTACTTCTGTTTGCCAAAAATAAAGATCATAAAAACAATCTTGAATATTGACTTAGATTTCTTGACTAACCTGCAAGTTGTAAAACCTTTAACTGTGTTCCATTTAATGCATTTAATAGACATAAAAGCTCACAAGCAATGATATGAAGGATAATTTACGCTTGCAATGCATTTTTGTCCAATTAATAGATTGCCTGTGTGTTGCACACTTTGCATGACAAAAGAGCAGAATATTAAACTGCCATTTATGAATGCATGAAATTGCACTTTGTAAATTAGAAGTGCCGAAACAGAAATTTTTCACCCTGTTTAGGAATAAACAGTCCTTAACCAATTAAATTGCATTGTAATAATTCTATGATTTATTGCAAGTTGTTTAACTTTCAAAAGTTGGCTAACCCATATTAAGGTCATAATCCATCATGTCTTGCTTGGAAAGTCAGCAAATAATGGCTGTTGTAGTAGCTGCTTTTGATGATAGTATGAAAGAAGTATTAGCACTTGTCAACAAAACTGCTTACAAGTTAACATTAGCATGCATGGGCTGCTGTACCTATTTATTATTCTGGCAGCTTCACACATATTGTTACAAGCTTATAAAACATTTTGTCGGGTGGAAACCGAATGTACACTGTTTGGTTTTCTGATAGACTGGCAGCATAAATGTCTGGGCTGACTTAGTTTAGGTTAAGTGTAAATAGAGACACAAATTCTTCAGCCTGTTCTCTTACTGATACTGAAAAATACTGAATTATTCAGCATCCAACTCTTCTGTTTGTGTCTATCACAGTTATCAATTACCCATCAGTCTTCTTGTCAAAACAGAATGGATTAATCTGGCTGAAAACAAGACAAAGAAGTGGATACAATAACAGAGGTGCAGGGTTGCCAAACTGTCAACGGGAAATCCAGGCAGTGACAATTACCGTCAAAAGTCAGATATCTGGCTTAAGTGAGCAAGTGATTTCCCTTTACAAGCAAAGAATGCACTTAGCTTAGTCTAAGTAAATTAATCTACCTACTTTGCCTACTAATGCATTATCAGCAGTGATAGTCCCAGTGATTTTGTCAGTCACACTGCTCAGATGCCTTTATAGCTCAGTGCTTTGTGTGCAAGTTGATACTTATATATGAATATACACAAACTGATATTTTATACATTAAAAGAGAATTACTTGAATACATGAACTTCTGAGTGTGATTACTTGTGTTAGTTTGATCCATTGTACATGTAAGTTGGTAAGAGAAATCAAGTAAATCTTTGTATTTAAATTTGAATCAAGTAAATATTTGAATTTAATCAAGTAAATCTTTGAATCAGGCCTGTGGAATACATTCAACTTCTGTTAGATCTAGCCTTCCATTTTCCTCCCAAGCGCTAAACTTTGAACTCTTGCTTGATGAACTCTTTCGGTCAATCCATTACTCTTGAAAAAGCATGCAGATGCATGTGATTTCATTTGTATCTTTAAGTAAAATGTTAGTAACACAGCCCCCAGTCTGGACCAAAGATCTGGCACCCACTGAGTCATGTTTGGGATTCTATCAGAGGTTTCTGGTTTGTTTACCTTCTCCACCTCCTCCTCCCCCCAGAGTAATACCATCAGAAAAGACTCTTCTAAACTATTTTAGTTAATCATTACTCGCGCCTGAAGCCTTGCAATCATGGCAGAAGATTTCAAGACCTTGATATAAGCCAAACTTTTCCATTGTATACTGCACTAAAAGTTTTTGTATTTAGCATATTTTACACTTATTTTAGAAACTTATCTGCTACCTGATTTTAATTCTTACATAGACATGGAGTACTACATTCTGGACTTTTAAATGCATGTTAAAAATTGCCAGTATTTCCCATTAGGTACAAAATTACATCAATAAAGCAGATAATTCACAAAATCTTGGGACAAAATTTGCACTTGCACATTAAACAGTTTGACAAACCAAAAAACTGGTATCCACATATTTCTACATAAATTATTGTAATTCTTTAAAAGTCAAAATATGGTCAAGAGTATGAACGGAGTAATAAGCTGGCAAAAACAAGAACAAAACCACCCAAACTAACAACATAAATTCCAAACAATAACACAGAAAGAAAACAAAGAAACACAGAAACAAACAAAGAAAGAAAAAACAAACAAAACCCAAGCAACTCACTCCCTGTAATTAGCAGATATTTCACAATCATTTCCCCTACAGGCTTGACTCACTGCTGATCTCTCTAAATATTCACTAAAAATAGAGTAAAAGCCATTATGTCACATTATTTCAGTAAAGTAGGGACATTTACCTGTTATATGTTAATCTTCCAATTTTTTTTTTCATTTCTATTAAGCATGAACAGTACACTTGATATCAAGCATCAGGATTTACTGGCAGACATTTAACAGTCAAGAAAAGATCGCACTTTTATAAAAGTTATTCAGATTGTACAATTCAGCATTGCTAGACATCTGCTCAGTTCTTTTAATAACTTTAAATCTGTAATGTTAAAATTGATAAACAAGATACATATTCTAATATTCCTTGTTCTTCTTTTGGAGATATGCTCATTGGGATCTCTGTAAATTTGTGTGGAATTAAGTGTCAGGTCCAGGTTTCATTAACTCTCTTAATCATTTTTATGGGAAACAGTGTAAAGAGATCTCAGGATATCATTCAGGAAGACCTTTCCAGTTCCAACAAGGAAACAATATAAACTTACCTGTTACTTAATTCTTGACAAAACTGCTTTGTTCTCTCAAAAATTAAGAAATAATTTTTTCCCTTGTAACTGGTGAGAGCAACTATTATTATAATAAAAGACATAAAATTATTGGAACAGAAGAAATTCGTTGCTCCATGTCAAAGGTTTTAAAAACTAGTTACAGAAATCAAACACTGCAATGAAAAGAAAATTACAGCAGAAGCACTTATCCTCTTCAAATGTCAGAGAATAATTTTCATTTTAATATAAGGTTTTTTGTCTTTATTTTAAGATCCAGCTTACTCATTTGTTTACTCAAAAAGTTATTAATTATGGCCACTAGATCTATCTGCATGCTTGAAAACTGTCTAATTTTTTCATGTAATGTCCACTGGATTTCCAGAAGAATCAACACATAATCTTCATTAACATCTGTCATATAAGACAGGAAGGAGAATAATGTTGACATTACCAATCTGTTGAAACACCAGCCCAAATTTAACATTAAGACAAAAATTGTACCAGTTCACATAGCTTGTATAACTTCCAAAGATTGTTTCTTATGGTAAACATATTTCAATTCTAATCTTACTATGTTTTTCCCCAAAGAAAGGCACATATCTGAGGACTAAAAGGATTCATTTTATTTCCAATACCTAATTATATGAAGACTGCTGCTCATGAGGCATTATCTAGGCGTGAGTATGAAGCAGTAAAATAACCTGTTTAACTTTAATTCTGAAATTCAGAAAAAATAGTTTAACCAAAACCAAGGGCCGAATGTAGGTCTGTCACTATTGTGCTTCTGATAAAAAAAGCAGAAAATGCAGAATTGAGAGGCCCCTCCTGTGGCAGGGACTTCAGGTTGATAAGGCTGCTGGAGTTTCCTTTGAGACAGTCTGCAAACCTCCAAGCTGCAGATGGAGAACCCCGACCAAATCTCAATATCATCATGAAAACTGAAAATATGCAAGAGGTAAATAAGTATCAGAGCAGTTGGTGGTAGATTAACATTTCATAAAGCACATCTCACTTGATGGTTTCTTGCATTCATTGTCAAATGTTAGGTACACTAAAGCACATTCATACTAGCTACGAAATTAAAATCTAGTATGCATATTATCAAGCAGCATTTGAGGTAATAAAGCTTTTTACATAAAACTGCAAAATCATACTTTGATAGTTTAAATAAGATTATGCAACAATAAAGAAGAGCATTTGTGCAGATTATCATGAGGTTTCAGAGGAATTTTCCAAGGCTAAAAGACAAAACAATACAGGAATCTGAGGTCATCCCAAAGTTACCCACAGAACTATAAAGGCTAGGATGATGCTAAAGAATGTTTTCAGAATTCTTAGAAGCTTTCATTATCCCACTTTCAGAAACTAAGCAAAATGCAATTCTGGCAAATTATATTATCTTTCTGTGGTTTGAACATTTAGTTCAGAGGTAGCCTCTCCAAAGACTTAAATTAATTATGTATAAAGTAATGGTACTAATATTAAAAGATTTTCTAAAATGCTGACAGCTCCCAAACAGAAATATTTTGAGTGTACAGACTTTATATTTTTGCTTGATATTATTATTGTTTAATTACAAACATAGCAGGTTAAGAAAACATTGGATTTATTAAGCTGTCCACTATACCTGGTCCTGTTACTCACCTGCCTGTTTCAATACGGTAGAATCTGTCTTGTTTAAAGCATCATGCCAAGCAGATTTATTATCAACTACTTGGCATTGGACAACATTTGTGGACACAAAAGGCCAGATGATACAATAATTTTCTAATTTCGTTTGAGTATTTCACAGTGTTTGATGTATTACTTCAAGCTAATTCTATGCATTTTCTGAGGGAAAAACCCCAGCAAATTAAATAAAGAAAATAAGTTATTGTGAACTGGTGCATTTGAACGGTGCTTTATCTAATGTAGTCTGTGCAATTCTGCCCCATCTTCAGATAGGCGATTATCATTCTGAATCATCCATAAAAAGAGGACAAGGATCAGAACTCCCTCTGTGATCACAGCTTATTCCAATTACCATCCTAAAAATACTCATCTTTCACTCTTCAAAGCTTGTATGGAAAGAGAATCCCAAGGGTGGTCTAAAGAACTCCTTCCCAACCTACAGCCTGTTATAAATGATGAAAACAAGACCCTGGCTAAGAAACTGACATTCTTAACTGCAGTAATAATGAGATACATGAACTAAAAATTGCTTTTGAAAAATCAAACTGATCAACTGATCATAGCACTTCAATTGCAAGTCAAAGTATCAGGGTAAGAAAAATTTCTCTTTCAACCCATAACAAAACTTAAAGAAGAAAAAAAAATCTGCCGGGTATTGGAACTTTGGGGTTCTTTTCATCAAGAGCCCACATTGGTATTAATAGTGTAGGTTGTGTTGAGTCAGAGTTACAAGTCTCGGGAACCACATCTTTGTCAAACTCCATAGGAAGGGCTGCTTCTACCTATTAATGCTTTCCACCTAATGTTTTATTTTGAGACATTTTATTGGCCTAGAGGGGAAACAAATACCAATATTTCTACTGAGCACTAATTTTTTGAGAATGAAATGTCTGACAAAACATCATCATTATGACTAACTTGCTTTCAGAACATACCTATGGGCATTCAGTAGTACAAGATCTGCCTACTTTTGCTAACATAGTTACACTTAGAATCACAAAAACATTCCAAATTTTTCTCAGAATGTCATATAGAGCTTATAAAAACATAATGAACAGCAGTTTAAAAATTAAAATCATTGATCAAAATGAAAAACACTGATAAAATTAACCATAATTAATGATGGACCTGACACACAACTTCATAGTTTCTAGTGAAAAAATATATTGGTATAAAATGTTGTTTAACCAAAAATTAAGTCCTACACAGGAATTTTTTTTTCACTGGAATTCCATATTTTAAAGCAGAGAACAGAACTAATAACACCCCATCCTATTTCTGTCCATTGTTTTGATTAAATTGAACTGTTTCATCTTCTATCAGTTCAACATTGATGTAAGTTTATTGAGCTGCTCACAGACCTTAGGTAGATAGTGTATTTAGTGAATGTCTTATATCTCTCATTATTTTTTATGGGGAAGATTTTTATGCTGCATCTTTGGGTTAGTGCACAGGAGATTGAAATGCAACATTGCTAACATGAACCAAATGGAACTTTTCCATTTCACTCAAAATGTACCATACTGAACTGTGCTTAAAATGCTTCAAAATCTTCTAGTTTGGAAAAATAACAGTTTTATTTTTCAGTATTCATAAAAATTGTCTAAATAAAGAGTACTGATACCAGAAAGACTAAGCAGGCATTTAAATCTATAGAAACTCAAAATGTTTTGCCCTATGTGAACTTATTTTTTTCTCAATAGTTCATAGACTGATAAAAGGCACTCACATTGAATTTAGTAGTACATTTATGACTATTTCTATATAAAATTTTTAAATTATAATAGAGATGGCTGATTACTTGCTTTATTAACTTAGCATTGATCAACTTTTTTTCTTGTTCTTATCAAGGTGAGGCTAGCACACAACAGCTAAAACCTGTTTATCAATAAACTAAGGTAGGATTATTCTGAATTCAAGAGGCATAATAATAAATTACACAGTCATAGTTGAACTAGATTTAAAATAGATAGCCTAAGAATAAATAGAAAAGCCAGTTATATAATTCTGGGCCCCAGCAAGAAATAAAAACACAACTGGAGAACCTCAACAAGGACAACAACAGTCTGCTGCTATGGCTATAGTGCGATCAGTGACTATTTCAGGTCATTTAAAATGGTTTAGAATATGGATGGTATGCAAAAATATTCTTATTTTGGGAGTACAAAGATAAATTAACAAAATTGCATGTATTAATATATGCAATAATTTGCATAAACAGAAAATACATTGAGGTTTTGGAGAGGAGAAGAAAGCAGATAGCAAGAGGTATTAAGAGAACACTGGACTAACTAGCCAAATGAGACAGGCATGATGTAAAACTCTGCTCTGCAGAAAAGTATTTTTAAAGATGCAAGAAAGAGGAACTTCTTTTGCAAAAAGTTTTTCAGAAGGAAAATTTAGAAGGCAGGCACATGAAACCAAATGTAGGATGTTGGCATCCCTTTCCATTAGATACTTTTCCCAATCACACCTACTTAGAGAATAATGCAAGGCTACATTTTATCTGTCCAGTTTCTGTCTCTTCCTTATCAGTAACTCTTGAAATGCACAGTTCTGAAAGAACTGACAAGACCTAGCTTGCTTACTGAAAGCATTTGGCGGCAATTACCTTAGGCTACTTTTGTGCTGTATAAAAGTATATTTTATACCTGTTAAGAATTTGCTATCTTTCTATTTCTCTTGCGTTGTTTTCCAATAGGAAAACAGAAACTCTGTATATGCACTACACATTAACTGCACACATATTTTCACTGTTTTCAGGTACAATATAAACTTTCTAACCTTGCATGACTCCTTCTGAGCTGCAGTCAGCCTGACTCATCAAAGAAAATACCATTCAAAATCAGAGAGCTTCTGTATGATATTTCTGCATTATCCTCTAGCCTATTCTTTTTGCATACTCTAATTTATTTTTGACAGCAGCCTCACTTTTAACAGAAATTTCCATTCTTTCCCTAAATTAATATTGCCAATACAGTAATAATTGAGGAAATAGAGAAATGCTTCAAAATTTTATCCTCCTTTACTTTGCACTTCATCTGGCACTGTTCCTACCATTCATTTAACTTGGTCATGATTCTCCTCTGGACTTAATTAACTCAATCCCTGCCCGCAACAAACCCAGACTCTATCCTCATGAACAAAACAAGACCAAAGCCAACCTCATCAGCATCAGGTTTAAAACTTGTCATCCAAGAGCTGAATAACCAGGTTATTTTTAAGTGTCAGCAAAACCAATTTGTGATCAAAGGTTCTTCCTCAGTTGGAGATCCATGGCATAGGAATCAGCCATTAATATCTGGTTTAGGTATTCTGTATCACCTCAGGGCTGTGTAACTCACATGTAGGCACAACAGGACTAATCCTGCTCTTGTGCTAGCATCACTAAAACTTAGCTGGGCCCACAATTAATGTAAGTCACCATGAAGAATCATTAGAATAGCTGCCCAAATTTCAAGGTATAATTTAGACAACAATCCCTTTGAATTATCTCTTTCCCAAGTCTCCTGTTCAATAAGCAGCATGCTCTGTTTAATATGACATAAAAGCCTGCAATCTCATTCTGTTGAAATTAAAAACAAGATCTGCTTCTTTATTCCTAAAGGCAGGACATTATCTCTATCTTTAAACTCTATCTATGTATCTATATCAATCTGTATCTTTAAAAAGCAACAGGAACTACTGCCAAGACCATTTAATCTGCTAGGTACTCAACTAGGCATCCTTTAAAATTTAATTTAAAAATAATGAAAAAGCACATAGCTGGAAATTTCCAGCCATTATTTCGCTAAGTACAACTCAAGTTATAATCTTTCTCAACAGGACAGACTAAACAATAATGTATACTCTGATTCATCTCAGGTGTTGCTCTATATGAATTGTGAAGTTTAACTGTTAAAAGAAAAAAATGCAAGTTTTATGTGAGAAAACACAGTTGTTATACCATCTGTTTAAGTGTACTCTGACACAAGATGCACCTCATCTTTGACTAATTAGGTAACACAAAATTGAAAGAAGCATACAATTGCAGAAAAGGTAGATCAACTTCCTTACTACCACTACAAAGGTATGTGTTAATTGTGAATTAATTTTTAGATCATTTCAATATATAAAATCCTTCTCAATTTAAAAAATACCAATTGAAGAAAACAAACATTTTCCTTTCAGTTCTTTTGAACTCTCAGATTCTGCCTGTTTCAATAGTTTATTTATACTAACTCTATTCACATGAGTTCCCAGGTTCATTTAATAACTGGAATTAACAAAATAAACATAAGCACTAAATGCCTGATGAAATTCAAGATATCAAATATGATACTCTGTGTGAACTAAATGGCAATGTATTTGCAATTTAAAATATAACTCATCATAATGAAAATGTAAAGCACTAGTTCTGTTTTATTCAGTATGGCAGGTCAGTGATCTCTGTGAAGCTACATTGAAGCAAAGAGTAGATTAATAATTTAATTTGGTTCAGGGCTGTGCAAGTAGGGCACTGCAAGATATTATTCTGTAACCAGCTGTTGACCCTAATATGGGTCAACCAATTAGACACCTCAACTTAATTGTTGGTGACCCATGTAAAACAGACTAGGAATTTTTGTTGTAAATAAAACACAGTGGCCTAAAACAATCCCAATTATCCCCATGGTGGAGACAATGGGTTTGATAGAGGCTCACAAAGAAGCTCAGCAAATGAAAAAATTGATAGATCATTTTAGGCTGTGTTCTGTGAATGAGCCTTTTTTCAATATCCCTTGGTGAAACAATGGCCTTCTCAGATAAACCCCCACAAAGCAAATAGCATTCATATGGAGTTATGTTTGCTCCTTGTTATCACGACTTATGCCACTTAATTCATTATTCAATGAATTCAGTTTCTTATTTATTAGATGCAAGGTAGCCACTCATCCCTAAAGGCCATGTATGCAAAAGACTGCTTGTAATGCTGTCACTTCAAACCTCTCCAGGCTTTTACATTGCTTCAAGAATTAGGAAAAACATAGCAAATAATTTAGATTTATTCATGCTGATATTAAATCTGATAAAGGCAATGAAAGAAACATTACATAGCTAGCTTAAAATCTATTGATACAGATCAACAGACTATCTTATTCCCTGTAGCTGGGACACTGACTCCTGCAGTATAAAACCCACTAGACAGTATTTTATATTTTTTAAGAGATCTGATTAAAAAAACTAAAAAAGTATTGGTTTTTCACAATCCTTCCTCTGATTGAAAGGTACCTCAGCCTCTTTTCTCAAGTGCATTTCATATATTCCGTCCACTACCACTACCACAATTATCTGCTCAAGTGCTGAATCCTCATAGTGAGCATATGAAAATCAGCTATTAAATGCCACAGATATTGAAGTCCAAAATATTTAAAATATCCTTTTGTTATACAGTGGACTGTAAGACATATTGCAGCTGATTTTTGTAACTCACGATTGTGTGTTCTCCAATGTTTTTAAATGTAAATTTTGCTAATGACATTTAATAGCACAAAATAAGATCTTCAACTCTTTTCGCACTGCAGTAGCAGTCAACAAGATGTTTCAATTTTACTCTATAACTTTATGCTGTTAGAATCATTAAAATGCAAATGAATTACTGAATTAAAAAGACTTCCAATACACTCTTAGCGCAATTAATATTGTATAAAATTATCTGGGTAATTACACACACCAACATTTATATAAGGCATTGTAAAAAGTCACCAATAAAAAAGTGGATGTAAAACTGGCAAGCAGATAGAACAGTCATCTGTATATGAAAATATAAGATGTAGCTTACATTAGTACTCTATGTGGCTATTATTACACAATACATTCCACATTTCAGTCATTGAAACATTTAAAAAGTAAGTATTTTTTCCCTAGGAATTCAATCTAATGATGCATAATAATGTACAACTTACAAAAGTTTACAGTAAATATTTTCCTGATATTAACTCTACTTTTAAAATTATACTTAATGACCTGACATTACATAAACAACTGAAACAATAAGGAAAAAAAAAATCCACACAAAAAAATCATTGCAGGTATACACCTGAAGAAGTGATTGAATGACTCAAAATAGCATTCTAATTATCAAAATTTATTGCTAAAGTTCCTACACAAGAACTGCTTTTTAAAACACTATTTTATATTTTTCAAAGGGTGTGTTATATGGATTGTGACTTTAAAAATATATGTATGGATTCTTACTAATCCTGCTCTTATAGCATTAGTTAAACCGTCATAATTCAGGAACTCATCCACCTGACTAATTAACCTTTTATTCTTGCAATAGCAAGTACAAGATGTATTGCTTTCCTTGGATTCATAATGCAGCAAGTATAGAAATTCATAAAGTGTAATACAAGACCCAGTTGTTTTCTCTATGTCATATAACAGTGTCAGTGGCTGGGCTGTGTGATGAACTGTATTCACGTTCATATGATATTCTGGAGTAATTCTGAAAACTTAGTAGGGAATAATAATAATAATGAATGAAAACTTTTCTGTTAATATAGAGAGTCCTAACTTTACCCTATATTGTGCAATGTTTGCATTTTTGCACATGGGAGATTTTAAAAGTCATAGAGAGATTTTTGTAGTGCAACCGTATGTTAGATAAAGACATTTAAGCTGTCAGTATAAACTGCTTCTGTTTTCATTTTCCATTTAATTTCAATGCCAGACTCAAGGCATAAATTTTTCATCACCTGCAATGGTATGAATAAAAGATTAAAAAAAGAACTGAGAAGAAATTCTAACACATGCAGTGCATGCAGCATATTGTGCAGACAGAGTGTGCATAACTATATGTTTAATTTCCATCATTTCTTCCT
Source organism: Vidua macroura (assembly GCF_024509145.1). NCBI lineage: Eukaryota > Metazoa > Chordata > Aves > Passeriformes > Viduidae > Vidua > Vidua macroura. Next base: position 62,610,613 of record NC_071611.1, read on the forward strand.
ATGTCAGGAACACTATTATTTAGTTCATACATCATGCAGCTAATTTCCAGGATTTCAGCTCTATGGAATTCAAATTTATCTAGCTCTGGAAAATAATCCATTCAACACTCTTGAAATCTGAAGATGATACACATATTGGTAAATTCACATAGTACTTTCTTAACATTAAATAGAATATGTCTCTTGCCATCTAGTGTTGGTAAGTTAAGTACTATTAATTTTTTTCAGCAGCACATATTCTTGCCTTACTTCTTGAAATAGCAAATGAATAATTATTTTCCTGTGTTCCAAAAAGCAAGAATTAATAAAAAATTTTGAGCTGATTTCAATTTTTCATTAAGGCTCACTTCATATTTTCACTGAAGGATGTTATCAATCACAAGAGGTGACGTCATGGTCTCACTCTGACATAATTTTTTTATTTAGCACTTAAGAGAGTTTTTAGGAGTATCTTTGATTTTACTGTATTAACACTCAGTGGGGCTTGGATGAAATTCTGTTTATCTTTCTCCAGCAGCCTCTGCAGAATAAAGAAAAGTTATGTGGAATATACCTTGTTTAGCATCAATGGCAGCCCTCTATTTGTTGGAAAATACCTGAGATTCCTAGTTTGACTTTTGCCTAGCAGCAAGCTCTTAGGCACACTATACATTCTGGTCAAAAGTAAAAATATTTTTCACTTTTGCACCATTTCTAATATGTACATCTGTATAGTAATCTCTGTACACTGAAACTGTACCATTTTAATATAATAATGTGTCAAAATGTTTCCTAAAAATAAGTTCAAACTGTGGTTTGTAGTGCTTCACCATCAAGAAACTGAAACACCTGAGCTAAGGCAATAATGATACTACTCCAGTCCCAGTTTGGGATGAGCACTTTTAATTGGAAAGATACATTTAATGGATGGTGACTGGATTAATGTGATTTATGGCTGTCAGAATCAGTAGGAGGGAAATACAGCATTTTACTAGTTGCTTTTTTGACTTGTAGCAAAGCTCGTCCAAGTCACCACTTTTGAAGAACTTTTAGACGGATTGTGTATAAGTTTTCATTTCTAATGCTTCTATTAAAAGTTCAAGCAGATAAAAAGAGGTAGAATATGAATAATGAACTATTTTCATATCCAGTGAAAAGCTGTCCATTTGAAATAGACTGTGGCATACTGCTGGGACTGTGTGACACCTGCACTTATGACACTCATTTGCATTCATTCTCCACTTCCTCTAAACAAATAAAACTACATCAGTGTTTCAAGCTGTCAAGGCACAAAAGCAAAATTATGTATTTATTTTTAATGGAGCACCACCAATGGGAGCAATGTACTTATTGGCAATTCACTTCTCAGCTCCTGGCATCAGCTCTGCAAGGTGCTAGCCTTGATCCAGCACAGACCTTTGCTTTACTTCACACTGGAAGAGAAACCATCTCCTATGAGGACCTGAACTCTCTTTTAACAAATTAAAAAAATTATAGTCTGCACCACACAAGTATAGTCTTATCACATAAGACAATAAGCTAAATGTGAACATTTAGTGATCAGAAATAGCTTTGAATTTGCAGAGTTCCATATAATTAACCTTTTCCTATAAAATTTGTGACAATGATAAGATACACAGATATACATTACAATCTCATTTTTTAACTGTTTCAAAGTGCATGAGTAACTTGGGCATCTGGGCATGGTAACTGTGAACTTGTATACATTCATCCATATATATTACATATGTATATATAAGATACACAAATTAAAGAATGCAAAAACAGAAGTGTTGTACTTGAAACACACTTTAAACACACTTAGGTGTATAGGATTCAAGGCATTAAATTGAGTGGAAACAAGAGACTATCTTGTAAACAATATCTAAAATTATTTCTAGTTCTTTACATCACTGTTTTCAATCAATAGTAAAAATTGAAAATTAATTGGCAGTTAGAAGGTAACGTTTTTTCCATGCCACATCCTTAGAAAAAACAACTTTAAAATTTTGGACTCTAGATTGTGTCCTTCACAGAAAATATTGCATTTCAGAAATGGGATGGAGAACAGAAAGTCTTTGTTAAATGCTTAGGAAGAGGGATGTGAGCAATCAAACAAATCAGTCCATTAGACTCAAGGCACTTTCTGTTTGTTATAATTTTTTTATCCACCAGGCATTAGTTTTCCCAAAATGAGAAAGTATGGTGCAATTTTTATAGTTGTGTCTATGGATGAAGTCACCACAGGTAGTGATGCATGAGACGTAAATGTACAAGTTTGTCTTATTCTCTTGTTTGCCTGGGGAGGTTATTTTGATGTTGCTTATACTGCATTCAGTTCTGAATTTTCTAAATATGTAACTGAAAAAGTTGGAAAATTTTAGCCATTGTCTGAGTGTTGCTGCATCAGGTTTCATTTTAGATTTTAGATATTACAGATTTATATTCAATATCAATGATATTGAATTTTGGTGTGTAAATAATTATTCATATAATTTAATTACAACATAAGCACTTAATTCTATAACTGCAAAATATAATAAAAATACAGAAAATGCTTAAATTAATTTGCATTGCATCAGCTGGGTGCTAATTTAAAAAAAGCTGGTGAATATCTGCCTTAAAGTTTCTAGGCTAATTGATATAAACTTAGGAGGTACTCTGTGATATCATTGTGAAGTACAGCCACAGAACATGATGGCTTCTGTCATTTTGAAATGAATGCTTACAGTGTGGTTGTTTCATTCACATTTCTTTTTTATTTTTTATTCATTCTAGACACAAGCTCAAGAGACTTCCAAGCTTTGAGTCTAGTAGTAATTTCAGCATAGTGATTCCATTTCTAAAGTTCCACCTATCTCATTGCTAAATTTTACTTAAAACCATGATATCATGACAGTTCATCATAATTTTTAATATATAATTACTAATATATTTTGATAGTATAAATCTAATTTAATTTACTCATGCTCTAAAGTGCAACATGAAGTTGATAAAAATAATTTTTCAGTATTCTATTTCTGCCTGCCTACTACAAATCAAAGATTTTCTTCTTTTCATAATACACTATAATATGGTTACAAGTGCATTGAAATTCATCTTGTTAGAATGGTAGTAATATATCCCACCAGGACTACTGTTCCTAGTAGCAATTTAAAATAATTATTGTGAGACTTGATGCTAGACATCAGGTTTGCAATAGAATTACAATGAGGGAAGTATATTAGAGACAAAACATTGCTGGAAGAAAACTTCATAATGGTGCAATTTGGAACTAAGCTTCAATTTTACAGTAATAGATTCTCTTTATGATGGCACAAAGGAGTAAATGCACTTAGCAAATTTAAATCTATTATTAATCACACTTCATCGATTGCAGTGTAGAAAGGAGAAAAGAAATTAGGTTTTTAGTTCTATTTCTTATATAAAACAAGTTCTGCAATGAAGAACATTTTAGAAAAATCTCCTTGTTATAGATCAGAAACACAGCAAGTCTTCACAAATGCAGAGAGTTAAAGAGGTTCAAAAACATTCTAAAAGAGTTTTGCATGTCTTCTTTTCAGTTTAGAAGTTATTCAAGATGGTACAGCCTACATCACCAAAACAATTTCACTTCTAGGAAAAAATAGCCAACAAGAAAGGTGAAGTATATGTGATATTCACGATTGCTTTCTGTAATCACTCTTCTTAAATGGAGGGAGGCTTGTACTATTCCTGCTTTACTTATGTCACAGTTTTAAGCAAAGTATATTCATTTAAGTATCTACAGTCTGATTCACAGTTTAACAGACCACTGGATGCTTTCAGAAAGATATTTCAAAGAAAGTACCAGAAAGTAACGCAATATGGATTTTAGAAAGTTGTCATACTGCACTGGAAATATTTCTTATTCTATTATTGTGAAAACCTCCAGTTTTTATATTCTAAATTGTAATTTTACATCTAACATTAAAATAACAGATAGATTTAGTACTTCTTTTCTATTAAAAGTGAATCACATTTTTAATTAAAAATATATTTATCAATATATTAGACTGGCAGATGAAGAATTGTTTGCATTTTGGGGGTTTTTATCACTGATGCTTTAAATAAACAGATATCTGATGGAGACAATTCAGATGAAAATAAAACTTCTAATTTCAGCACAAAGTAATGTGATAAAGATATCTACCAAAGCACCAGCATATGAAAGCCAATAGTCCTTGTAAATGCTTGTTTTAGATAATATTAATTTGACATTTATTTTATGATCAGTAAATAGACATTTAAAAATATATTATGTTTAATAAATTCATATCCCTTACCTTTGAGAGGGAGATTAAGTTTACATTCACCCATATTTTACCTTGACCCATTAAATTGTGTCTAAAATTACTGACAGGCAGAGGATCTTCTGATCTTTAATGACTTTAGTTCCATGCATGCTCCAGCCATCACCAGACAATAAATGCACACCCACACTGCAGCTTGCAAAGGATTTCCAAAGCTATTTTTAGATGAGCTGACTTGGATACCAGAAGCACTTTACACAGCATAAGCTCATGTGGGCTAATTTACTCTGCTTCAGCAAGGAAGATTTGGCTGTGAGGAGGTCCAGACTGTAAGTTCCTGGTACCCAAGGTACCTCATGTATAATATCCCCTGTATTATTTCTCCTATCCTGAAGTCTGTAGCATGGCTGGAGGAAACCAGTCAGTCCCTCCGTAAGACAAAAATCTAAAATGGTTCCATGTCAATGGTTTCATGTGAATGAACATGCATTACCCTGTCCTTCTCACATAATTTTCTTGGGGATGCTGCACACTTATTGAACCAGATGACCCTAGTAAGGTCTGCAGAATAACACATCTATAACATTAAAAACAAGAAATTCAAGTACTCAAACCAGTCTTCTGAAAGAGGAGTTGAAGACAGACAAGTTTACTCTTTTTCTACTTCTTTCTGAAGAAGACATCATTTAAAGAAAAAAGGGGACAGAGGGAACTACCTGATCTGTAAGCAACACCTAGAAGAGGTGGTATTACTTGCTTCCATAATTACTTCTGAAGTCTCTGATAGTTCATTCTTACCAAAGTGAAGAACAACTTTCATTCTTCTTAAAACATTCAACTATCAGCAAAATGTGATATACATACACAGATTTAAAAGCAATTACACAAGCAAAAGGAGAAAAAAATCCCCATATATTAACAATATACTTAGATAAATTCATTACTCAAACAGTGAATGTTTTTTTATTGTCCTTATGATATTTCAGAACTTAGTTTAAAACAAATTACTCAGCCGACATTTTTGATGGATATTAGAAACTTCAAGTTATATCTTCATTATGCATGCATGTCAATGTCAATTGGTAATTTTTTTAATGGGAACAAACACTTCCTATAAACAACTGCTTAGCATTCCTGAAAAAAAATCCAAAACAACTGAAAATTTCCTAAAATGTCACAAATAGCCAGACTGATGCACACTGAGACCTCAGGATAGTGAGATAATGTGCATCTGACACAGCTTGTTCAAAAAGACTGTAAGTACTGTATAAGTCAATAAAAAAACAGTTCCATGTTTCTATTTTCAGTGATTCCAGCAGGAATACTGCTATAGTCGTATTCATTTTATTCACCTAGTCCATACACAGTCATCAGTTTATAGTTTACAGCACAGGTGATGATAATGCCGGTGTGTTTATTATAAAGCCATGCCTTTTGACTACTAAATAGAATTTAAGAATGCCTGTATCTTGCAATGATGAAGAAGTCCAGCCCCAATGCAGAGCTGACTCCGGCTGGAGCATGGTGTTTTAAAGTCAGCCTGCAGCCAAGGATTACACCCATACTGTGTGTCATACTGACTCCATGAAGCATCTCTTTTCCAAATGCCATCAAGAATGGCATTTCTCACGGATTTTCTTTCATTTCTCTGAAATATGCTGCCTGATGATCAGAAGTCACCAAACTAAAATACTGGAGAAAAAAACAAAATTCTATCAGTTTCTCAGTATAGTTTATGAATTACAAGATGCTATGCTAAAGAACAAGAAAAAGAAGAAAATAAAATATATCATAGTAGCAGTTCCCAAGACTGAGGGAAACAATTTTGACAGCATGCAACTTTTAAAGCTGAAGAGCACAATCTGCAATAATACAATAGAAGAATGTTCCCATAACATACACGTGACAAAATCTATTAAAACAGAAGTATATCCAAGTCTAATGGGGCAATCATATGCTTTTAAGACATGGTTCTAAAATTAAATTTTCTGTCTTTTGACCCTATATGATTTTCAAAACAAACAAATAATTTTTTTTCTATTTGTACAATAGCTACTCCAGGATAGGACCTGATGCTCTGACTATATGTTCTAGATTAGGCACATGGCCATCCATAACCTGAAAAAGGAAAAAAATTAGGTTATCTGATGTAATACTTTATGTAAACTTAGCATTTGTTGGCTTCACTTGAAATCTCCAATACTAGTTGAATGATAGCACAAATTTCTTCTCCATAATACATAATATAGGGACAAATCTAAATTATGTGATGTAGAGAACCCCACTAAGCAATTTCTCCAGCAAATGTCTGTTGCCCTGATTTTTAAAAGTTTTTAGTTTTCTTTTATAGTTCTTTTGAAAGTCTTCTTTAACTTCTTTAAACCTTCTAATAAGGTTTACATATTTGAGAGTCAGAGTTCCCATACAATTTCATGTACAAATATAATAGTTTACATATTTCTCTGTGGGTGGAGAGAAATGATTAATTGATCTTTAGACCAGTGTGGTTGGAGAGGTAGTAATTCCATCCTCCAATCCACAGTCACCTTTAGAATTCTATAAATACCAGATGTTTAAATAAAACTTAGTCTTCTTCTCTTTTGAACTTACCAAGCTTCTGTGTACTCATTTTGTGTCCAATAGCGACAAATGTCAGAGTTATTAGACTCTATATAACTTAGATAAAGTTTGCATTTCTTAAATGCAGATTAATAATTTCTATTGGGACAAAAAATGTATCAGATTATCATAATTTCCAATTCTTAATGTGAAAGTCCATCTGTGTACTTCCAGAAGCACCATGAACCAAGGTCTAAGACAGGACAACGAAATGTCACATTGAGTAACATCCATGTAGAGTTCGTATACACGCATGAAAGTTGCCAGCTTCAATAACAGGCACTAAAATTAGTTTGGCTTTCAGGTGAACCAGAACTTGATTAAACAATCTTCATATTTGCAAGCAGGCAATGAAGAAAGATGAGAGAATAGTTTTGCCCCTAAATAAGCCAGATTGAATAATGGGTCCATGAAGAATTACTGTCTACTTTTCAATATTAGCAGAGAACTCCATTTCTTATAGTGAAAAAATATGTAGATTGCAAAATTTGTAAACCCAAATTTTTCAACCCTATGATACACAAATAGTTGTAAATGCAGATTATTTGACTATCCTGAATAGATGAATGAAAAGGTACATAATGACTCCAATTGGCAATCAATTTAAAACTTTAAAAAGAAAGTCAGTGAGTAGTTACCATGAAGCTGAAGATCGTAAGATAACTGACAATAACAGATGAGTAAAATTTAAAAACAATAGATATTGCATGAATAAACCAGCTGTAATTTAAAACCAAAAATAGACTTTAAAACCTACCTGTGCTGTAGGTTTGAATGAACCAGTCTATACACAGAGAGATGCTTCCCATAAGATCACATTGTCCTTTAATGTTTCTTTTCAATGACGTAAAAAAACACATCATAGTGGCTCTCGCTGAATGCAGGCTCTTTGCCATGGTGGTTCAGGAACCACATCCTTTTGACAGTTAAAAAAATTTCTAGAGTATTCCCATTACATGTTCTTGCATCTCTTAAGCTATATTCATAACTTGTTCATAACAACACTCCCAATGCAGCCACTGTCTTCCTCCTACTCTTATCTTCAGTACTGCGATCTGCTTTCTCTTCTATAGTATCTTTCCCACCTCTGCTGCCATGACTGCCTTCTACTACTGAATGCTCTTTTCTAGTATCTGTATCTGTACCAGCAACCTCTTGTCTCTTTGTCTTCCACTTCCTTCTTTCACAGCTGTGCCTCTAATTTATAACTTTATTAACTTTCAGTATGATTCCTCTGTTATTCCTCAGACAAGCACTGAATGCTGACTACTGCCTCCAAAAAACACCAACCCTTGTCTATTTTTTTTTGTGTTTTCTCTCCATTTGCCCTTTACCTACGCTATCCTGAATGTCATTGTCTTCAAATTTAGGTTAAAAATCTTTCTGTCCTCTGTAAAAAAATCTCTCTTCATTTTCAAGGGACTGCCCGCCCTTATAACTCAGCATCCTCTAAATGATACTTGTTATTTCACTGGTTTTCATCCAAACTGCAACCAATTTTTGACATATATAATCACAAAAAAAATATTTATTTTCCAGGCCCAGAATCAAACAAAGCACAAATTTTAGTACATACCTCAATGTAAGAGGACTCTTATGGAATGATATGCTCCACTGACCATTTTTTTGCAGACAGGGATGAACCTTTTTCACTCCAATAGCCCTCTCCAAATTAGTGTATTGGTGGTTCTCCTAACCTCCAGCATAAAGTGTCTTTACTTCTCCACTCTCTCTCAGCTTTGAGTCCAAAAATGCCTCCTTCCACCCAGCTATTTTTCTTTGATCCTAATTCATGTGCTATGAAGATGCATCTGCATGTAATAATGGCATCAGTAATGCATTAACGCCTTGGCTAATCCCCTTTTTGCCACGTGCATAAGAAGGTAATATTTAAGCCCTTTAAATGTGTTTTCAAAACCATTTGAAAAATAACTCAGTTATTTATATGGCATTTTATGAATTACACTAAGGCCTATTTGCGTCTGTAAAGAGCCATGTTCCTAAATGTTACTCTGTAAATGAGCAGTAAAATAGAAATAGAACAGCAAAAGAAATCAAACTTCAGGTGATTACAAGTGAGAAGAGAAAAGCAATGTTATGCAGCATAAACATTCACAATAAATCTACTTCTATGGATACTGTAAATAGGGAGTTTTGGAGGGTTGCTAAGAATTTGGTTTAGCTGGGACCAAACATATTTGGTCTTGACTGCAGCTGTGTTCGTGGTCAAAATGGGAACAACTTCATACTGGAATGATGTTGCTGACTGTCTGACCAGAACTGTGACACACTGTGTGATATGCCAAAGCAGAACTGACAGCAAGGATGCTGTGATACTAGGAGACATGGTTTACTATCTTGTATGTGGATTGGAAAAATATAATTTTGTGACCTGATGATATGACTGGATTTGTAGACCTGAATCAGCAATTGATTGATGGAGCAGTCTTTTAGTGGCCCATAGGAGAAGAAATAACCTTTGTTTTGGTTTTGAGCGGAACAACAGATTTGATTTGAAATGTCAAAAAGCCAGTCTGTAACAGCAGCTACAGTACACTGGATTGAAACCTTTTTTGGGCAAACACACACGACTGTGCCTTCACTCAAAAAATGGCACCCAACTTTAGCAACATTCTGATACATATGAAGACAGAAAGCTTTGTACACCTGAGATAAACAGCATTAAATCCCTAGAAGCAATGCAAAGGCAAGGGGCATCTTGTGGGAGGCAGAAAGCAAATGGTCATTTCAGAGAACTGATACACTAAGCAGAACTAAAAATAATTAAATAGTAGGAGAAAGGAAGTTTCTAAAAGCAAGAAGGGGTCATTCTGGAAGTTAAAAATAGTATCCTAAACGGTGGTAAGTAAGTTACAAAACCCAGGGAGGCAGTCCTGAAGGGAGTTTGAGTAACAACCCATGCTGTCATCAAAAGCTTACAATAGAATAATAGGTTTTCAAACTTATCAGGAGGAGGTTTTCTGCTTGAATGTTTGCATGGCTAGAAGAATGTTAGTGTGCCAGTGTCATGGATTTTTTGCTGGTTTTGTTTTTCATGGTGGTGGTAGTTTTTTGTTTCTGAATAAGATGTGGAAAACTTGAGGAAGTTCCTACACTTGCAGTTTTCTTAATAAATGCCTCAGTAGAAAATCTATCTCAAAATAAATGTAAGAAAAAATGTTTGAGAATAGAGGAATAGAAAAAGATGAGAAGCAAAATTCCAGTACCAAACAATACCTGTTTCAAAGCTGAACTGATTAACTGAACCACTAATTGTAGTGTGTAACCTACTACTTAAAGCCTACTTAATTAAGGACTAGAGAGCAGTAAATGTGCCATTCATCTTTGAAATGTATTCCAGGGAGTGCCTGCAAACAGGTAAGTCTCAAGACTACATCAGACCAGTTAGTGGATACTGAATAAAGAATAGAACATGTGTACAGATGGATAAATTGCTTATACCTGGTATGAGTCAGCCCATCCCTGGTAAATAGAAATAGTTTATGAAAAAATTGTCAATTATTATGTTTGTAAAGGAGATCTGCTCAATATAGTCTACTCCAGTTTTCAAAGTTTCTGACACAGTCTATCACCAAAGCCTTGTAAAGAAACCAATCACAGTGGAAAAGAAAGAGTCGCAACACAGATAAATCTGGCTGAAGCACAGGAGTCAGTTTGCATGGTGCATGCCACAGAAATTCCACAAGGAGCCAAATATTTAACTTATTCATGGTTGCTGAGGAGAGGGTGAGTCAAATGTGAAATAAGAAAGTTTGCTGATGATTCAGCAAGTGATAAAGCCAAGAACTGATACTGCAAACATCAAGAAGGCCCTAAAGACTGAAGTCCTGGGCATTTAGGGTGGTTAATGAAACTCAACAGAAATGAAATTATATATGCACAGGAATCTCAGTTTTTCTGTACTGGTGAAGTGATGGGCTCTGAGTACCAGTTATGCATGAAATCTTAAGGCCTTAAATAGGTCTGGGAAAATGTATGTTCAATGAGGACTAAAAATGGGGAAAAAAATTAAACAAATTCAAACCCAAAATAAAATTTTAAAAAACCAGCCTTGGGTTTAAGCATTTGTATTAAGAAGGAAAATAAGAGTAATATATTAAGCAATGGATATAAATTCATGGCCTGCTCATGTGTTGAAAACCATACGCATTTCTTATTTCATCCCTCTATCTTGTGGAAAAAAAAGATATAGTAGGATTGAACTAGGTACAAAAATAGATGGGATTAACTAAGGCTGGAAAAGACATGTCAGAGCAGGATGTAAAAGAAGTCCACAAAATCTAGAGTAGTGTGGAATTAGAGAGAAGGAATCCACTTTTCAACCATCTCTTCCAATTTATGAGTTGGTGGGCCTCAGCACAGAGAAGAGCAACACATCAAAGAGAAAAAAATTGCTTCACGCAAAATGCAGTAAAGTTATCCCTTGCTGAAGTGCTAAAAGTTTATGTGGACTCAAGTGGAGAATGGACAAGTTCATGGAAGAGAAATCTTTCATTAACTAGTAAATATATGGATGCTTCCTCTGTTTATAGGAAGCTGTGAGCCAAAAGTTGTAGCAAACTGAGTGAGAGAACATTCTGAGTTGGAAAGCACTCATGAAGATCATTAAATCCAACTCTTAAATGAATGGCCTGTAGAGGGATCAAACCCATTGCCATGGCATTATTAGCACCATGCTCTGACCAGCAGAACTAATCTCAGTGTCTGAGTGAATATCCAGGGGTATTTTGATATGTCAACTGGCTTTTGAATGATTGCTACACCAGAACATTCTTCACTGTAGTAATCAAAGACGAAGTTGAATAAACAGACTCAGTTTTTAAAAAGTCTGTTCATTCAGTAAACTACAAATGAGATAGTCTAGGTCCTCAGATTTCACAGTAGTAATGTATCACTTAAGTTTATTATGCAATATTAAGGACGGCATCTACAAATGTCTTCTTTATTTTAATACATGGAGAGTTACTCATACCATCTCCTGTGTCTGCTTAAGTCATCTTAGACTGAGTCAGAATACTTCAAATTAGTGCTACCTACATACAGGAGCAGAAGCCTTTCCAGACAGATCTAAATTAAATGCATAAAGAAAAAAAATCCATAAATATTCCCTCCAGCGTTACTTCTATTTTACCTAGTATTTGCCATATATTATTGCTTTCCACATATATATATACTCAATTATTAATAAAAAAAATATTAGGATGAAGTATTGGCATTTTTAATGCCTTTTGTTGAAATCTCCATTACAGATCTATCTCAAGGCTAAACAGATTCTGACAATGGCACTTTATGAGAGAAATAAATTGCCCTTCTGTAATTTTTTGCTTTCAAACATATTGTTTCATAAGCTAACTTAAAACATCAGCTTTAACAAAATCTTTACTTCAAAAATACACACAAAACTCTATCTCTTACATGCTCTTTTCTTCTTCAATAACTTTGCAAATAGAAGAGACCGCATCCTTCAGGTTGTTCTGAGGCATATCAATGACATCACCTACATGGCAGGTATCACATGAAATTACACAAATTATGCTCTACTTGGCATCTGCCATGATTTCAGTTTAAAACAAAGTGCAGCTTCTCCCACATAACATCCTGATTAAACAAATAAACTAAGGTGCTGACTGCAAATGTACACATCAGAGTGTAAAAAATTAGTAGATACATTGGCCAAATCTGCATTTAATTTTAATTAAATTTCATTCTGTAGCTCAATTAATCCACAACTCCAAATGTCAGCAGGGCTTAGGCAAATGGAATGACATCTGCTAGACTGCATGCTGACTGTAAAACCTTCACTGCATACTAGAGCTCTGGAAAAGTACCAGGAGAAAAAGAAAAAAGAAATTATCTCAATAAATATATATTAATGCGCAAAAGTCTAATTTCAACAGAACACAGGAAAGGTACCTGATAGCAAATCTGGATAAATTTCTTTATTTTACAACTCTGGCTAATAATAGTGCATAACTAAATCTGAATACAGTGTTGTCCATTAGTAATAACATATTTACAATGGAATTGTCTTGCTTTTAAGTAATCTGCTATGTGATACCTTGTAGCATATTTTATAACTAAAAGAAATCATATTGTAAATACTCAATGTTATTTCTAATATAGCTATGTATCTGCATAGAACTATTATCCAGAAGTTTCTGCTCATGTTTGAGAGCTGAAGGAAGACATTATTTTTGTCATAGAGAAACTGTTGCACATTTTTAACAGCATTAAAGTACTTCAATGGTAATCTGACATCTAAATATGTTTACAGTGCGAGTAGCCACATGACAGGTGGATTAGAAAAGAAGTTGGGGAATTTGAGGGAGGGGAAAAAAAAGACACTAACAGTGAAAGTAACTTCACAGATTTTCTGAGTCACACTGCCATATTGATATCTCTGTTAGTCCTTCATTTCCTTTTATTTCTTTTTTTTCATTCTAAAAGATTGGCCCCATCCTAGCCATAATTTTGGACTGACTTTAAAGACAAATGACAGAAAAAAACAGGTAGGGGTAAGGGATGAGGCCTGTATACCTCTGAGATTAGGGAGAGGTTTCTGTAATAATGGTTGTGAGGTAAACAACTGATTATTGAAATTGCTACCCAATTCAATGGACCGTATTTAAAATACACAACCAAGGCAAAAAGCAAAAATGAAAGGAAAAGCCTGTAGGCACTTCACAGTACTTTATGAATAAAAATGTATTAAGATGTCTCAATTTTCCAAATACTGACCATGGCTTTGATCAAAAATATAAAATAATGCTGAACTGCAGAATAATGGATGCTCTGTCATAAGATCTGATTCTGCAAATACTTAAGTCAGTCACATAATGTGCTTACAGGACACAGCCTGTCATTTATTTTTCAATTTACTGATCTCTGTAATTATTTCCTCCCTCTATTGATAACTAAAACACTGAGCACGCAAAAAGTGAAATAGAAGCTTCCATGTTTTTTCAAATTATCATTACAAGTCCTTCCAGCACTATTAACTGTGGTTTGTGCAGGTCTTGTGTATTTTTGATGGTTGTAAAATTATCAAGTGAAGCAAGGAATATATAAATTCTTCAAACACCTATTTTTTATTCAGGTGGGTAGATTATATGGCTTTAATAAAAGTGCTTACCTATAATGAGAATAAAAATTAAAAAAAAAAAAGCAGAAGATGCAGACAGTTTTGAGGATTACATCCTGTCAAATAATCTAATTATTTCTATTCCTTTCACCCTTTTGCCCATAAATTTTGAGCTTATTTTATATCAAGTGCATTCAAGAGATATATTTAAATTTCAATCACTGAACGAAACAACTGTAAATATGATTATACTCAATTTTTATCATCATCATTATATAATTAACTAAAGTACTGTCTCATGTTCCTAAACCTACTTTTATATTTCCTTTATTTTTACTTCAGAAATGGCTGCTCTTGTTATTACAGAAAGCATTCATCTAAAATATGAGCCTGCTTTAGAGCTAGTTGTATCTGTTGATACAATTCAACTTAGTTTTAACAAATTTAGCATTTCTATCTAACAGAATAATTCAGAATGGCCTTACATTTCAAAAATATGGTTTCACCATATTTTATGTACCTGTTAGTAACAGAAGTTTTTATTTTTATGACTATATGCAAGGAAAATATCTTCAAACATTTTGAAGATGTAGCTTAGAAAAAATTATTAATATATCCTTAGATACAAACAATGTATTCTTACAACTATAAATCTATGCAAAGTATTTAACTATCAGTATTTTATCCTTGAGGCTATATGAAGACATAATTAACAGTTTACAGTATCCTCTATGGAATTTGAAAGACATGAACCCCAACACCACTGAAATCAATGCTGAAAGATTGATGTCATTCACCTCAAAAACACTAAGGTTTGACCCCAAAATCTCTAAGTTTAACTTTCAGGTCTATATTACTCTAATTCTACTGTCTGTAAATCTACACCCTCATTCCCACTGACAATGTCAGACAGTGGTACGTTCACTATTGAAATAACTGTGTTTTGGGTTCTTTGAAGGAAATTAATGTGATGTCATGAAATTACCAGACAGAACAAGTTGGAGCTTAGTGACCACAAATGAAAACAAATGTAATAGAAACACCTATCTCCAAATTTCATTCCAAGAAGATCAGGTGACTGTTTCATTGAATAGCCACAAATTTCCCAGCCTGAGCACCTTAGTGTCACTGCATACTTACATCCAACTGGGATCCAAACTGCCCCCTCCCCCACCATATCCATCCATATTAAACATAATGCTTCTATAAAAACACAGTGCTCAGGAACAGTGATTTTATGGAGCACAGCGTGTGTCCCACTACATGCACAAAATAAATACACTACTGCAGCAGCTAAAATAGTTAACAAACCACTTTAATTTTTACCTTGTGTCACAACACTGCAGTATACATAAATTAACATGTTCAGTTATTCAGCCTCCTCTGTGACAGTCAGCAGATTGCTGATTACTACTAGGCACAATCCTCAGATATGTGCCTAGTTGTTCTCTTCCTTAAGTAGGAAAATCGTGAGCTATGCAAGTGATGGGAAAACCTGGATCATATCCATCCTCATTGCTCCAGCCATCAGCAGATGTAAAAGAAGAACCTATTAAAGGCTACAAGAACTGCAGTGTCTATTCAAGTGAATACTCCCAGGTCTTCAACTTTTGATATCCAAAAAGCTGCTCCACCACATCTCCTGCTGTTGGTGTCACTGTAAAATTTCAGATAATGAGGTAAGAGGTAAGGGGCTCACATGGGTTCTTTATACACCAAGATGAGGAAAATTAATTTTAATGCTACAAAGATGGGAGTACCGGTACAGACAGCCACTCAACACTTCCAGCTGTTCTACTATCCTGGAATCTGGAACAAGAATCCTGTTACAAACACCGGAAGTACAGAGCAGTTTCCTATGTTCCTTTAGTGCAAAGGGGGCATGGGTACTAGATAAAGAGGGGGTTAAAAATATATATATAAATGAAAGCAAGATACTTCTCTGCAATAACTGCAACAAATAATATTGTTCAGGGGAAAAAAAAGTGAATAAAAATGTTTCTGGAAAGAAGTGTGGTAGGTTCATCATAGTGATAATTCTGTGCTATCAAGGTCAAATTCCCAAACAGATTTTTGGTTTTACAGCATAATTCCACTTCCTAGTTCACAACTGATTAAAGAAGATGTAATTTGTGAACAATTACTAATGCTTATTGTTCCTTTTATTTATCCTTTAACTGTTAATGTGTGGACAATAGAGCTCATGTAAACTAAAAATTAATATGGAAAATTAAAAACCTTTGCATTAAATGTTTTCCTATGTTTGGTCTTTTGTGAACTTGTCTTTTTTAATGATATAAAGGAATGATGGAGTTCATGGCTCTGGGTGCTTATTTTTCCCAGGTAAATGATGTTTAATATTCTGATTTTACTTTTTCAACAGAAAATAAATTTCTCTAAAGTTATTTTGAATGCACTGATTTTATTTTCAGATTTTGTAACAAACATATCTGGGAGAGCTACAGCTTGCTACTAGGCATGCAGGTACCACATTGCCTTTTTTATTTATAAGATGGACAATTTTACTTCTCAGTAATAAAATTCAATAATGATTTTCAAAATACTGACCCCATTAAAAAAACTTCAGAAAGTCTATTTTATATATATATAAAAGTGAATTCAAGTTTTAAAAATTTTAATACTTAAAATGCATAGATCTTTTCAGAACCATGAACCAAATTTTAAAATGCTGGAAGGTAAATATGAAAAGTTGCATACTACAATTCTCTAAATTTTTCCAGGTAAAAACTACTGATTTTTCAAACAAAATTAAAACAAATATGTTTTGTAATTACTAATGCTAATATTTGTAGACTGGTTAGAAGTCATATCTATAATCTAAAAACAACATAAAAACACTGTAATTCACCTTTTCTCCAATTCCATCATTATTAGTAGTACAATTAATACAATTGTAGCATCTAACATTTAGTAGGAAAGATAAAATTCTTTTCAGAATGTAAAATAACCAAGTATAAATCTCAAGCCATCTAAGTATGAATAAACAAGAACATAACAGCTAATGTGTAAGCTTTCCTCTGATTAGATTTGACTTATTCGGATTTTTCATTTAGATTTTTTTTTTCTCCAAAGGAGAAAGGAGTGGTTTTGATTTTACTTTGTGAGCCATGCTGTGCATAGTTTTAGACAGACAAAGCACTTCTAATCTGCCTACCACTGACTGTCCAGTTTCTGCCACTCTCACTGTGAACATCAGAAGGAATATCACAAACTGATGCACAGACAGATAAACACCTAATTTTCAGTTTCAAACTCACTATGTAGCTGCCATTATGCATTTTCTCAAACAATTTTTACACTAAATGTACATATGTGAGAAAAGAAAAAAGAAAAATTATTTCAATGCACTATGTGGAAACTGAACTAAACTATTCACAATAGGATAAAAAATATGTAACTCTCATATTGACTCCACAAGTCATTGCCCTTTAACTCAGGATAATGTTTTATTAGTGTTAGACCTCTAAAAGGGAATCCAAGCAAGAAAGGCAAGGGAAAAAAAAAAAAACAGGAAAGTTTGAAAGGATCTCTACTCTGTAGACACAACAAGTTTATTACTGTTTAAAGGCAAATTATATCCATATCTTGCAGACTCTGATAACTTTTCTCCCCATCCAGAATTAATCTTTCCTTTTGATTTGGAAAAAGAAAATCAGGTTCAAGTAAATTTTCACAGTGGAATCATGTGAAAAGATGCTGTTCAACAGTTGCACATTTGGTCTTTGAGTAACAGGCAACTTTTATGACATCTGCCCCTCTTTAAAAATATAGGTGTGTATATATGTGTGTATTCATACACGTATAATTTGAAGTCAGTAAAAAGGTATTCAAGTTATATAAAATGTCTAAAATTACTAGTAAAATGAGCCCATAAGGCACAGTGCTACACATTACAAGAGTGAAAAAGATCATCAGTTTGAAGCAAAGGCAACACCCATAGAACTCTGGACAGAGTGAACCAATGCAAAAAAAAAAAAAAAAAAAAAAAAAAAATTTCTGTTTGCCTCAATGACTTTCTCAGCTTTCATTTTTACTGTTCATTCTGAACCTTCATTCTTTACACAAGCTTCTCATCATTAAACAATCTGCTTAATTTTATAGCCTGGATGTGTGCTGAAACAGAGTTACCCATTTATACTCACAGTAGAAAATTATTCAGTTTGTTCCAATAACTGAAGGCAAAGATGTTAAATGTTGTTGTGTTATAATTATTTTATTCATAGGAAAATTTTATTCATACCTAACAGAGTGCAACATAGTGCATCATGAATGGACACAGTATCTAGAGACTCCTTGAAGAAATTAGTTATACAGAGCTCAAATTGAGGTGAAACTAATAAAATAATGCAAAAGCAAGGAATGATCACATTAGCATTTTAGTAATGAGAGACTTCTAAAGAGAGAGACTTTAAATATTTCCTTCATGTTAGAGCTGTGACCTATATAAAAAACCTAACATAAAAAGACTACCAGTCCAACTGCAGCAAAGTTTTCATTATGAAGAAGGCAATATAAAGGAATTTATGCAACAACCCATTTTTTATGCACAGGTTCTGAGGACAAAGAACTTACCAGAACCTCTGTGACCCAAAGTCTGCTGTCAAAGCTATGCAGGCAGACCTATCCTTTCCCAACATGGAATTTGTTGGGTTGTGAGGATGCCCCTCATGCAGGAAATGGTCAGTGTGAATATGGCTAGCAGACAAGAGTTCTCTCCAGTAGTAACATTAATATACTGACTATTATGCCTTTTTTACCATGTTTCTTCTGAGCAGCTGTTAATAACACTTATTCCAATCTCGAAACTGTTGTCTAACTATGCAGAGGAAGCACAAGAGCTTGTAAAAAACACTCATTGCAATTCCATATAAGTACACTGACCTCACAAGAAAATGTTTTATATAGAATAAGTACCTTGCATTACAGATGCTATCACTTGTCCTTATCCCCAGCTGTAAGAATAAATTATTATTCTGTCTCCAGAGGTTTATCTGAAGAATCTTTCTAACAAAACCAGATCCAAACAAAACATTGGATACAATTAAATTCAAATTAGTGACTCTGGACTACAGCCCTTGAGCTGTGTTGGGCATACTACATGGTGTTCACATACTCTTTTACATGAGAAAGCAAAACCTGCTGGAAGACTTAGACTGACTTATTAGAACTATCACAAATTCTTTCTACTGAGGGTCAAACATATATCATACACCATCAATATGCCAGCTTCTTGCTGGACAATAAATGAAAATTAGAAAACCTAAAGTTTCTTAAAATTGTATTTTTAACCATACTAAAAGCAAAATATAAGAAATACAAATTTCCTGAGGATTTTTCTAGAGATACAGTTGTTTGGGGCATGATAATGACCTCATCAAAACACATTCCTCTCCAAATTAATAAATAACTATAAAACTTAATCTTAGCCTCTGAATGTGAACCTTGAATTCAAGAACAAAAGAAATTACATTCATAAAAATTATGTAAGGACAAATTGGTTCCGTTATATTGTATGCTCAGTGTGACAAAGGATGTCTCAACTGTAAATATGCAGGTTTTATTAAAATAGTGAAGTAAAATTAAATAAATTTTAAAGTACTTTGAAACCTTGTTTATATTATTAATAGTACCATGAAAATAATACCATTAAACATGGTATGTAATAAAACACATTTAAATGTCTGAGGTATAAAGGTTATTTCTCATTTATAGTCTATTAGATGTTTCCCTTTCTTCCATAACACTGTTCATCTGGCTAACACTTCATGCTCAAGTCATGCAAATTGGAGCTGACTCTCAATTACACAAAGTCTTTCTCCAAAGATGACAGACCAAATACAGTAGAGATAAAATACATCAAGGTTTAAAATAGGTCCGTTCAGCCCCACTGCCACTTCATCATGAAATGATATAATTCACTGATGCCTCAGCCTAGCCTAACATATGTTCTATTCACAGCCTGCATCACTCTTCATTTGTAATTCTTTTCCTTTTTTTCCCCTCATCTTGTAATACTTTGCTTGGTTGAAGACAAATACTGAAAGGAAAAAAGAGTATTATCATATGATGACCTGTTCCAGGGTGTTAAGTCCCTGTCAAGGTTTGATTTTAACATGGGGTATTGATGACAGTACATGAATTCAGGCATCATGTCTTGAATTAGACTATATTAATTATCACTTGAGTGCAGTAGGCATGAAAGTGCTGTTTCATTGACTAAAAGGATTTGACTGAATAAAATCCATTTCTCATCTGGTTGCTTATGGATAAAGACATTTTTTCTCTTTGCAGTGAATTTTTCTTTATTAAATATGATATTTGTAAGATTGAATAGACTGTCTCATTCAGCCACAGATATAAATATTTTTAAACAAAAATATTAAATCTATTGTTTTGCTGACAACTGCTTATATATCAAAGTTTACACTTTAGTCATTGCATAGAAAATATAAAATGTATACACAAAATGCATATGTATGTAATAAATATTATTTTAAAACACAAAATTATGAAAGATTAATTATTATTTTATTAAAAAAATTAATAATGACACTTAGGTAAAAAAATAATATAATTTGATTTCCACTCAGTAAGAAAATGCATTTTTATGATGTGAGTTCTTTATTTTCATGCAATCAAAAAATTAAGTTTAAATCATTAAAAAAACCCTAGGTAAGTGTAACCTAGTTACCTAGAAAAATTCTACTTTATAGCCCTTACTATATAAACCACAACTTAGCTACAGAGAAACTGGAAGGAGATTTGAACTTTCAAGTGTAAATATCCACAGAGATATGTAAACCAGCATATGGCAATATAACGACACTAAAATATTTAACAATATAATTTTTTTTAATTTATCATTTTCAATTACCACCCAGAAATATGCATTTCTCACTTTATGTTGCGTGCTAGCTGCCTCATGTGTTTGCACTACCATAGCGAAGTACCAGGAAACATCACTACATGATGGCCATTGCACAGATGTTGCTCACAGTATATAAATTTTCTCTTAGTGGACCAGAGATTCTTCCACCCTCTGTTTAGCATCCAGATGTGCTGGGAAATGATGTTGGGAAAAATGGAAGCTAAAAGAGTTGGACTCAATGAAGAGCAGTGTACTTAACTGCTAATGCCAGATGTGGGTATGCAGGATAATTGGAATTATGAATATTTTGGTTAGTTACATTTAATCAGCCCTGCACCTTGTATCTATCTACTGATCTTCCTACATCTGTATTTATAATTTTCCTCAGAGTCTCTAAACAGAAGAGAACCACATAATGCTGTTACTTTTTAAAATCATGCTATGTGATCTCTAAAGATCTGAGGAAATGGAAGAAACTTCTTTCTTTAATAGTATCAATTAAGTATGGGTAGACCCACCAATCAACAGCATAATAAACACATTGAAACATTCCAAACCTTTTAAATCTTGTTTAATCACAGTACTAAACTGTCCTAGCTGACCTAGGTAGCACAAGGCATCAGGTGACCCAACATCCTGTATTCCGTGTTTCTCTCTACATCAAACCATGAAAGTTTGCTGTCTCTTCAAGACCTGCAGACAGAAAATTGAACTTGTGTGTTCTACCCTGGTTTACAGCAGGGGAG
The DNA here is from genome assembly GCF_024509145.1 of Vidua macroura. Classification (NCBI taxonomy): domain Eukaryota; kingdom Metazoa; phylum Chordata; class Aves; order Passeriformes; family Viduidae; genus Vidua; species Vidua macroura. The sequence goes on from NC_071611.1 coordinate 62,632,219, forward strand.
GGATGCTAGGTCCCTTTTAAAACAGGGAACGTGAGAAGCTCTTTTAAAACAGGGAACAGACATGATACGCTCTCTCTTTTGTTCTCTCTGGGCTCTGGAGAGCTCTGCAATACTTCCACTGCTGCTGCCTGCTGTTTGCCAAGGGAGGGGGACTCACAGCTGCCCACCACCCTGGATCGGAGCCATTCTACAAGTTCCAGCTGCTGCCAGCAGTCTACCAGCACTTTTTTTTGCCAGCACATTTTAGGAGAAAGTCTGCCTAGCTGTGACACGAAGCCTGCACCAGCACCCCAGCAGCACTGCCTCGTTTTTAACAAAAATTGTTCTTCCCAGGTTTTGTTTCTTCCCTGCTCCCTGTTTTGATTGTCTGGGGGGTGGAGTTTGTTTTCTTGAACTGTGGAAGCTCGTTTGCTCTCTTGTGTCCTTTGTTCTCTCTCTCAGCCCCACAGCCTGGTGCAGGGGCCTCTCCACCCTCTTGTCTTTGTCCTCTGGGCCATGTGGGCTGCCTGGGCAGCAGCCATCTTGCCTCCTTTCTTCCTCGGCAGACCATCTGACCCAGAGGCTTTGTATTTCTTGCGTTTTGCTATTTTCTTTTAGTAAACTGTTTTTTTTCCCCACTTGTATCTTTTTGCATTTGTCTCTCCTTATTGGTAAGAGGGGAGAGGTTGAAAACAAAGGGAAAGTAACTTATACCAGAGTCTCTGTCCTGTAAAATGGTCTTAAAATAAGATATCAACTGCAATCAGAAAACAGCTTTAGCTAGTTCTAAAGAATAATTTTAAAGGATTAAAAATTATAGCTATTGAGAGAAGTACACTGAATCATACCTTCCCAGATGTTTCAAGAAGCAAAAAGTTAATGACTTTCTCTAAAGGGATAAGCTAGATGATGATGCTGATTAATGTAGCATCAGAAAGGCATTCACAAATCACAAGGATCAGGTAGGAGACAACATCTTGTACTGCCATAGCAGATGATGCAGAAATTTTTGCTTTTAAATCAGGTAAATTTTACGGACAGTATTAAAGCTTCAAACAAAGGATCATGTAGGATCAGCAGTTAGTGTTGTTCTGTATTTGACAGGAAAGAGTAGTCAGCCACTTTACACTTTTCTCCTTTCTACTACTTGATTCCGCTTCCCTTTTCAGGCCATAAATACCCGCATGGAGTAACTCTTTGCTTACTCTACCAGGTTGTGATTTAGTTCCTCCATTCATGCAATCCTTTCCTAAGCCTCTGTCTTCTCTCACTCTTACTACTCGTACCCAAGAAGCTCATTCTACCTCCCCCAAAATTACTTTCAGACTGTGACTGTACCTGAGCTATGCTGGCCATAGCATAGGTGTGATAACAACTGAAGCAAGAACGACAGTATCCAAGATCTAAAAAAAATTACCAGATGTAAAAACATAAAGTTTGGTCTCTTTCAGGAGAAAGCAAAAAAAAAAACCAAAAAAAAACCCACAAAAAAACCAAAACCCCAGCCTGTACATATGTAAGGCAATGTTTTAGTAATTTTGGAATATCTGCAAGACAAAAAAAAGACTTCTTTCCCTTCTAGAGGAGCATAGCATGACAAGTGGCAGATTAGAATGATTGTGCTTGCTCTGCCTTCTCCATTGCATGATCCCTACTAAAAAAAAAAAAAAACATCCCTTCCTTTTTCTCCTCCAGTTATTTGGTTTGCACAAATTCTTTGTCTTACAGTTCTTGCACATTAGATGCCAACTGCTTGATCCCTGTTTTAGAATAGTATCTGCAGAAAAGTATGATGTGAATGAATGGCACTATTCATTCAAGTCAAAAGAAAGCCAGAGGCCTTACTGTATAAAACCAAGGTTGATTGACAACAAAACGCTGCATAGGTCATACAAAATCAGAAAAGCTACAATGTGGGAATGGAATGAATGGGAGCTGTATGCTGAATGGGTGACTCACCACACCTACACCCTGCAGTGAGGTGCTTGCAAATATCTTAAGAACAGCCTTAGTAAAACATCATTATGTCAATTGTTAAGCTCCATCAAACCCTAGGAAACTACAGAGATTATTTTAATACTTCTATGTGTAATTATGGGCATTGTTTTAAAATACTTTTCCTTAAATACCAACTGCAATCTGCTACCTCAGAAGAACTGTCACTAGAGCTCCCTGCTTATTTGGATGACTCAGTAATCAAATGAAATCACATTATCTTTGATCTTTTCTTTACAGTGATGCAATTAAGAAACTTATGATTTGGGAGCAACATCTTTTAGCTTGCAGCTGTCTTCTATGAATATTTACAACATATCCATCTTTGTATGGATAATATAATCATTGCTTCATGATGAGAAGTAACACATTTTTTTATCTTTCATGAAGTAAAAGGCACATGGTATTCAACAGGCACTTCTACAGAGGCTTAGTTTGGGGTAAGAAACAAAAGTAAGCATCCGTCAAGACATATTCAGACTGCTTCAAAATGTCTGAACCCAGCACCATTACAGTTATAGAAACATTGAAGAAAAAAAGAAAGATCAAACCAAGAATAAACAAGACCAGTAACAACTCATTCTCACAGGACCTGCCCTAGAATTGAATCTGCACCTGAGACACAAATACACCAGATCTTCAGGGCTCACAAAAAATGATGCAGTTGAGATGCTAATCATCTAGATTGTATTAAATATACTAGTATTGTTACTAATATTGCTATTCAATACACAATATAAAAAAGAACTGTTTACCAGATATATAATGAAAGGGAAAACATGCCATCAGTGTCCCACCCACAGCACAGATCACTGGATGTTCCTATTTGCAAGGAAAAGTGGAGCTGGGAAAGTCCACATAATAAATTTTCTTCTGACTTCTCCTTGATTCTAAAGAAATTAGATATTACCACTTCCAACATTTTGCACTATTGGTGAACATTTGAAATTAATGAATCTACATCTATATAAAAGGGTTTATGGGAGGGCCCATTGAAAAATTTAAGACACTGATTACCCCACTCACATGAAAACTGCTGGCATGTATATGGGTCTTTTGCCCACAGTATAATACACATTTCACACTTAGTATATGAGACAGACAAGTACTATGTTTTTATGAAATTCAGGCTCCTGCCATGTTTCCTTTCTCATGCTAGAATTACACTTATTTAAAGCTGCTGGGTTTTGTATAGGCTGTTTGAATTTTTTATTGCGATTCAGGACAGTCACATCTATTCAAAAACATTTCTGCATTGTGCAGGCAGGTGAGTAATGACAGTTTGTGGACACTTGTTCCTCTGACACTTCTGACTTATTAGTATAGTCTAACAATACAAAACTTAAAGAACAATTAAATTATCTGAGATTTATTCCATAAGGCATTAGGAGACTATTTATTTCTTTACTGGCTAATGAGAGGAAGATGGGGATGAGTCTTAAAACAAGATTGGTAATGCTCTGGGTAGAAAAAGTGTATTATTTCTAGACCTGACATACTTGAATCTGTAGTGAACAGGCAACATCACAACTGTTAATAGAAACCTGCATAACTATGAAATCTACATCAGTGATCTTTTGAATTCCAAAACATAATCTGAGATTTTATGAAAAATGTAGGGTTAAACATTTCACAATCCAAACCAGAATATCTGTCCTGTTTTAAATTTCTATCATAAAATTATTTCCAAGTTGATACTACTGCTCTAATTTTTCCCTAGGTAGTCCTAATAAAAATGCACTATTTTACTGCTTCACTGGTAAAACTTTCAAAGTTTCATCAATTAAACTGAAAAAAAAAAGGTGGAAACCATGACAATTCTTCAATAGTTATGAAGAGCAGAACAACTGTATAAAAAAAACAAGAACAGAAATCAGGCTGGTTATTCAATAACTTAATGCATACCTTTGCATGGTTAAGACTTACAAACTTGAGAAATAACTGATCTCACACTGAGGTAACTAAGGAAAATTACAGCACCAAGAACAGGCTGAAACATCAGATGCTTTTACCTAAACTAATCCTATTAAGATTTTGAAAAACAAACAAAAACCCAAAAGGATTTCCAACATCTATATAACTCAAACACTTCCACACTTTATTATTTATATGAGAGCACGCCTTCTATATATGCAAATTCTTACTATCAAATCATTGATCAAATCAAAAATGCCTTCAGCCATGAAAGGTCTATATCACTTAGAATGCCAGTGCTAATGAGCTGTCTTGGTTTGCAAACAACCAAAGAAGAACTTCTGAAGAGGTTTATGCATCTGCATTCTTATTTCCTTGCTTGGCATCTTAAAACTTTATAAACTAACTTCTGACTCAAAAGCAAGCAGACAGATGAATCTAGATGAATTGCTGATTGCAGAGATCAAGATCCAGGACAGTCCAGTCCACCCAGATTAGCTCAGTTGGCCAGAGCATGGTGCTATTAATGCCAGGATTGTGGGTTTAATCCCTCTACAGGCCATTCACTTAAGTAGCTGGACTTCATGATCCTGAGGACCTCTTCCAACTCAGAATATTCTGTGGTTCTGTGATCTTTTAAAGAGATTATTCTCTCTCATATTAAAATAATGGCCAAAGATTATCCTCCCCCATGGCAAGAAAATTAATTAGTGATTCAAGCTTGACCAGAAATCTCTGATTTAAACACATTCATTTGCTTGCTAAAACAATATTAAGCCCATAAACTAAGGAGCAAGAACCTAGTGAATAAAGTAACATTGGCCTCAACCATAACTCTAATAACCAGTTTGTATATATTTGGTGACATTTCATAAATGGATTTTTTTTTTACTGATATTCTATATTGAAGAAAAATTGTGACATATTTGTGCACAAGCAACAGAACCTCAAAGCAAGAATGCAGTAATTTTCTCAAAAGCTGCAACAAAACTTAATTATAGGGCAAGATTACTTTATATCTGCCTCCACTGCATCTGGGAAGGTCCATATCAAGAAATTATTAATTTTTTTTTTTTTTTAATCAATCAGGACAAGTTTCAGTTTACACCACAGCCAAACATCCACCATTATGTGAAACTATAATTCTGCTCTGAGTAGAACAGTAGAAGAGTATTGAGGAAATTGAATATTCTCAGAAAAATTGTTTTCTTATATTCTAACATTTTCAAAGTTCCTTACACACTCTTCACATAGTATTGTGCAACAGGTTTCAGTTGAGTATTTGTCAACCTTATGTCTTTCAGCTTTAAATCTAGGTAATAAATATCAACTACTGGTACTGGACCAAATAATGAACATATTACTTCAGGAAAAAAAACCTTTCCTTTCTTTTTCAAAAATGAAGGGTTGTCAGAATGAAAGTCTGGCAAAAATATACAGAGAATATACTAATTCAAGTTAACTGGGACTCACCATTAACCTTCCCTTTTTCAGGCAAACTCCTAAAAAGCTTATTGAAAAGCCAAAATAAATTGATCTAATGAATAATGTTATAGTGGAAATGGGACAGGCTAGTGGCTCTGTTGTGTAATTTTCTGTGCTGGTGGAGAGGGCTTGACATTCATATTAATCTTAGTATGTCTCAACAGAATTAATGCTATTCCCATAATTCATAAAGCTATTGACTATAAATAATTATCCTTCTTAAGAGAGCTTAATGAATTCCCAGTTAACTTACTCAAATGGAGTGAGTTATTTCTCAGTGTGCCTCTCGCCTCTCCTCTATTAATAGACAATACACTAAGTTCCAGAACTTTCTGATCCTTCTCATTTCAGCATGTACCACCCATTGAATGATTTGGGAGAGATATCACAGAAGGAAGGACCAGCAGTATATTGATGATGCTGCAGTGCTACCTATCCGTCATCACCCACAGCTATACCAATATTGTCTATCAGCCAGTCAGTGGATGGAATCAGATCAGAAGTAGAGTGATCTGTGTGAATTAAGGGAATGAAGAGCATGTCAGAGGTACAGAGAAAAAGCATTTCAAAGGATTCACAATGAAGGTACAGCTTCCCTTGTTTTAAGGGAGACATACATAATATTGGTCAATTCAACTCTCAGATTAGAATTCTGGCATTTTTCCCTGACACTAAGTTTCAACCATTACCAGTGCCTTCAGTTTCTTGTTGCTAGGAAACTTCTTCCAATCCTGGTGGACAATCATAAGATCACAGGAAAATTCAGGTTGGAAGGGACATTAGGAGGTCTTTAGCTCAACCTCCTACTTAAAGCAGGGTGAGCCATGAGGTCAGACCAGGGCTATCCAAAAATGGCTGAATGAGTGATGTCCTAGCCTCATTACATCCACCTCGTGGCTGGACTATATGCAATAATTGGATATGTTTTCATTCTAAAAACTGTCTAGTATAGTGCATTCTTTCTTAACAAGATGTGCATTCTTATCAGTAGGGCTTTTAGCTGGCGTATTCTTAAATATGAACATTTCTACTTGCCACAGTGGCTTCCCTGAGAGTTGTGATGTTCAAAGTCTGTACAAATATTAAAAAGGTGTCAGCAGCTTACCTAAAAGACTGACTAAAGCCAGACAGTAGTCCTCTGACCTAAAGAAACTCTAAGAAAAAGAAAAAAAATGCTTTGGCATAGTCTGAGACTGCAAAATGCCTTCCCACAGGAACTACAGTTCATCAGAAATCCCACCCCTGCAAGTATACATTCTATTCTGTGATATGATATTGTTATAATTAACATGTATATTTATATACACTTCTACATGTAACAAACAGTATCTACATTTATTGGTGCATACATCTTGATCCATATATTTGCAGAGTTTATAAAATTTTTAAACAAAAAAATCCCCAAAACATTAATTTAGGTATTTCACTGAACACACATTTCCATTTGTAAAAGAATCAGGGAAGAAGCACACTTACTAGCTTCACAGACTAATGACACCAAACTAAAAGGCTTTGTTTTGCATTTCAAAGCCATGATCTTCATCACATACCTTGATTTTTATTAACTTCCAGATAAAAGCCCACATTCATTAGGAATAAAGATTTCACAACTGAAACTTTGAAATAACTTGGCAGAAATGAAACAATTTCCAAAGATAACTATCAGATATTTAGAAATAGCATAACTGGAACAGAAATGCACACTGAAATAATAGCTTTGCCCAACACTACAGTCACTCAGACAAAGAAAAAGCTGTAACTATGAAGAAATAAACTATATAACTTTGTATCTTAAAATGCACTGGTTTAACTTTTTCTTTTCATATTTCAGTTCTGCAGTCGTGTGTTCTGAATAAGGAGTAAAATAATGCGAAAAATTAATAAATTCCTCAAGTACTGACAATACATGTAGTATGAAATTGAGACCCAGGTTAATCTGTTACCTATGCAACTGGTTTATTCACATATGGAATAAAACTATCAGTATGTAAACATGTTCAGCATGTTTTACCAATATCATGTAATTACATGGTATGAATAATGATGATGAATTTTTAATTTATATTTAATTTCTTTGTATTTTTATGTGCCCATAATGATAGACTCTTTTGCAAGCCATTTTGCAAAACAGACAGTGGAATAACTAAAATCACTTCCACCATTATTAAGCATTTCTGATTTCTCTTTCTTAGGAGCCTCTTCACTGAACAAAAATTCTGTTTATTTCAACATCTGCAATTTATTACTGAAGTTTTTCTCATCTTAAAATTCAACTAGCTTTTTTATATGGTAAGAGTTGTTGCCTATTTACACTAACATTTTTATTTCCAATTATGACAATTAATTGCCAAGGAAAATTCAATTTAATTGTGGCCTATAAAGACTGAAAATAGCTCAAATATCTGCCAAGGGTTTTTCATGTCAGCATGGAGGGAGAACTCAGAATAAGTAAAAATTAATTTGATGCCATCCATGGCTTTTTAATGTCTTATGCATCATAAAATGACAAATATCATTAAAAACCACATAACACATTAAGTTCTCATAGTTCTCATTTTCCTTATTATCATAAATCCCCCAAACTGATATTGATCTAACTATGAGATTCTCATTATTTTTTCCTGTCATGAAATAACTCCTATTTATGATAAGTATCTCAGAAGCTTTTCTAACCTGAGAGATCATATTGTAATAGAGTATGAAGATTTTCTATGTTTTTTTCTAGAAATCTACAACTGAACTCTAATTTACTTTCAAATACTATAGTTACACTACCACTTTTTCCACTTATCTAATTTTTATTAATTGTATATATCTGTTGTCTCTTCTGAATAAGAATACAGATTGACAGTATGTCAGTTTATTTAACTGCTACTTTTCACAGATTTTATTTTTGATTTTAGGTATGACTCAGTGATCTCAATGCATATGCACTTTTAAAGAAATTATAGATGAAAAATTTTACTACTGATTTACTTAAATCCATACAATTCCTGAGATCTTATGAAATCTTTCCCTCAGAAAGCATTCTGTTATGGGGTTTTTGTGTGTTTTGTGTTGGTTTAAGTCAAGGAATAAAAATTCTCAGTAGTCCCAAACTTCTTGTGAAAAAACAGTTTGAACTGTGAATACCTATATTGGGCCACTACTTGGTTTTGGGACTGGACTGGTTTAATGGTTAGCTAGGAGGCAAGACTTGCTCATGCTGACATGATGCTAGAATAATGTGGAACTGGTGGGATGAGTTTGTTGTTGTTTCCCAATCAAAAACAAACTCTCCTCACATTTTCCACCTCCTCACTGTCTGTTCAGTTAAAGCTACTGGAAAGGCATCTCTTACTAATTGATTATGATAATGTTACACAATATTTGCAGGCCTATTTCAGAACTGCAACCTTATTGTTACATTCCAACAGAATAAATTCATATTAAAATTTTACCTGGTTAGCACAGCCATGTTTACAGCAGCACATCAGCAAGCATTTGGGCCAATTTTATCCTCACACAAAAAATTTGTATTTTACTGAAGACTAACTGAATTATGGTGACTTAGCAGAATGACCAAAAACACCCAAAACAAAAAATCCAAAAAACCCTACCCATGCAACATTTTCCCTATAGTACTGCATACTGACAGCAACAGGTTATGGACATCTGATCTATCAGAAGGATTTCTGGCATTGAAAAAGATCGAAAATTGGAAAATATCGAAAATATAAGGACACTGGCTTCATTTTAAACTTCTCCTTTGAGATCTCTGTGGCTTCAGTGGACAGAGTTTCTCAAGACCTTTTCACTATTTTTAGGCTAATCAACAGTAAAACTGGCACATTGCTCATCAACTGAATAAAACATTGAATTGCACCTATGTAAGGGCATAGTTATTTTGATGGTACTTTAATACTACTATATACCTTTGGATGGACCTTAATCGAACAAAGTAATGACAGTTTAGGTAGCTGTGCTACAACCGGCTTCTAAACAAACTCTAACTTTCCTGGAGAGTGATAAAAGGAATTGCCTGTAGCAGAGGTTGCAATGCAGACTATAGAATCCTTGTGGGACTTCAGGCAAACACAGCCCAAAAAGTCTTTCTGAAGACCTGTATATATACTGCATACTGCTTAAACAATGAGTTAACACAATAACAAACATGTACTTGGATTACTGGTATTATTGCTAGAAGAATATTTAAAGGCTCAGCGTGCATATTAAAAGGCTGCTTGCCTTTTTTTTTAAGAAAGCCATAATACAATTTGGAGTAGCAAGGGTGACCTCCAGTGTGCAATTAAGTTTATGTCATTACATCTTATATGTAATAAAATATTTTCTTGGCCTATTACTTTTGGTTATCCTAAAAAGCAACCGTTTACCTTCTTGCTTGTGTACAACACAGAAATTCAAAACATTGCCTTCTGCTTTGAACTGTGATTTTCTCATAACATTCTGACCTTCTCTGTATTATAGGAAACAGCATAAAAAATGACTGCCTAAACAGAAAAACTGGAAAATTTGCTTCTTGCTCCTGTCCAAATGCATATTATCTCAGTCTACACTTTTCTTCTAGAATAAGAGTAATTAAAAACAATTAATGTATTACAGAAGCTTTTGCATTTTAAGAATAGTAGAACATTACAGATCAATAGTGCTACTACTGTGTACAAAATACTTCAGCTCACAATTCAACTCACATGTATTTCATTGCAAACCTGAGCAAATTCTAAAATATTCAGAAATTCTAACAAGTCAAAACTATCAAAAGAACTTATGGAAAAGATGTGTTCGTGTCTCTCAAGCTATTAATTAGGTACAGTGTCTAATATACTCCACAAATACCAATATTGAGTATGACATATTCAAGAAAAAAGTTAAGCTCATGTTCCAAAATTGTATTGATGAGTTGTGTCAGATGGATGTCTTTGAATGAAACCTTTAGTCAGTGTGGCGTCTTTAAACTAAAATAAAACAGACGTCACCATTATGAATTCAAAACCAAGAACATCATTGTTACATAACTTTTTATTTCCATCATCAATACACAATTTAGCTTTTGATGACTAATTTGGAGGTAGTTTTCTAACAAACTAGGGAGCAATTTTTTAGCTAACTGCAAGGACACAAAACATATAATTATGGGTGTCAAATGGGGCTACTGTGTCAGAGCAAGTGCCATTTAGGGTCTGTCAGTGTTCCTTTTATAAATCACTACTTTCAGAGGATTAATAATGTGAAAGTTAAAATTTGGTTCAGGGCTGACTCCTGGCATACTGTGCAAGGTGTCACACTAGATCTGTTTTTGGTTTTGGTTTCTTTTTATTAATTAAATTATCAAGGTTAGTAATTTTAACTCCTATCTACAAAGAAGGAAAGAGCTAGTAAGAGCTAGTTGAAGAATATACTTTTCTAAATAACAATAATATAAAAGCATCTTATTGTTTTAGAAACTTGAATGCTGCATATGGATTATCAAAACGTAGAAGGAAGACCTCCATTGCAACGATAATTCAAAAGAACGGCATTTCATTATTAAGGGTAGAGGAAGTTGGCCTTTTGGTTTCATCAATCAGCAGATTACATATTTGTCCACAATCTTCAAAATACTCTACTTTCTAATTCTTTCTTTAGACTTCTTGTGCACTCTTATAAAGTATCTTAAGCCTCAAAAGAAGTAAGCAAATTCCTTTTTAGTATATATCCTACTCTTTATAATGTTTATAAAGTATCATAAAGTCAGAAACTGACTTTCTCTGCAGTAGAAAGAAGTGTGCCAACTCAAGGCGTCAGCACTTGCATGCAGTTTGCACACTCACACCAACATCAACATGGCACGTTAGCGTCTCACTCAAACACCAAGTACGCGCATTACCCACGGTGCACGCTGAGTGCTCCATGGCTACAGCAAACAGCAAATGGGTCACACACTGGGCTACTGCACTCTGGGGACACTCATTCAGTATATTCTGTCAAGGTTAGGAAAGGTTTAAACAGCAGCATACCAATGAATCTTTTCTTTCTTTCCAAGATGGACAGACCTTCCAGCATTTTCATTATGAAATTATGAACTCATAATATTAATTTTAGTTCAAAGTAATGCTTTTCTGAGCATAATCAGGGCCAAAATACATTAAAGTAAGTAAAAATGTCTTTAAAGTAGCATAATTCATATCTATATCTTATAATACCTATTTATAATAGGGACCATCATATATTTGAGGAAAAGATTTTCATATTTCACAAAATAGGGGTCTGAACTTGATGTAGTCTTAAACAATAAAATAATCCAGAAAAAGCAAGTACCTGTATTTATACTTTACTTTTTACAGCTCAGTATTGTTTATTTGGTAATAGGATTGAGAATTCAAGAAAACACATCCTTCTAGTGTCTTTACATACTTTATGTTTTTATGTTGTTTGACCTACAGGTTCTTGAAGTGTTCAATACTACAAAAAAAAGCTATAATCCAAAGACACAGGATTATAATAATCCACTATGAATTTATATAGTGGTCGCTTTATCTTCATTTTACTAGTTTCTTTACTTTGATAGACACCATGCACCTACATATATTCACAACAAAGAAAAAAAGGAACTGCATTCAGTATGCCACATGATACTGAAATAATATGCAATACAGAAAATAATACTGAAGTAATACATAATACAGCTAAAATTTAGCAAGTAATTTTTCAGTAATTTTGAGTTCAAGTAATTTTGAGTTGTTTTAGAGCAATAGTTATGAGATTAGGAGATTTTAATTTAATTACACTTTAAACTTCAGATTTCCTGCTGCATTTTCTTAGCACATGCAAAAATAAATGAAAATCAAAAGGTTGCTTAAAAATTTTGTTGGAAGCATATGATGTACTTATGCTACCAGTATATAAATACTCCCAGCAATTTTTGTGCATCCATCTTTCAGAAAAGAAACATTTTTCTTCTGAACTAAGTTTATGTCTACCCATTTACTTTAACACAACATTTCAGCAATCTGCAGGTTTTTTTAAGTGAAGATCTCCCCTCACTCTCTATCTGTGTATCAGGAGACCATTTTAATTCACTCACAAAATCTCAAAGGGACTGGTATGTATGGTATCATAGGAGCCAATATTGCAGCTATCAGTTTTCATACAGCCTGGCTGGACCTTTACATTAGAGCTGCCCTACACTGATTGTTCTTTCATTGCAGCCGTCAGGATTGCCTGACAGCATATTATGAAATACATGGCTACAAAGCCAGTATCAATCAGGATATGACCATGCAGATAATAGTAGCAAACTATTGATAATAGACCTTAAATTAGATCATCATGTATGGGATTCTTAAAAGCCAGTAGCCTTGAGGGCCTTCCTGCTTAGTTCTATCTGTTGTAAAACAAACTTACAAAACACCTAAAAACTTCATAGGAATATGTAATTAGCAACACTAAAAATAAGTAACAAAGTCCTATTACTTTCTGCAAATCAAGGTGAGAATTAACAGAAATTTTCCCTGTATTCTAAATTATGTATGGTAGAAATAGTACACAATACCTGCCATTACACCAATGTTCTTTCCCACTCCACTGGAAACAGCAGTTTTGTTGTGCTTTGAAACTCTATCACTTCAAAAGCACTTCAACTTGATATGGCCATTTAACAAGGAGAAGGGAAATGCGTATAGTTTAGCAGCACTCTTCACCAAACTGAAAGCACCATGTTAAAAACAAAAGGATCTAATTTGTCCTAGACATAAATAATAAAACAAAACAAGAGTTGCATGCAAATTTAGTAACATAAAATTTTAGGTGATAAACAGAATGGAGCCTGGCTTCTTGTTTAGTATTCGTTAGTTATCACCATAATTGCTGAATGTCTGTCATCACCAGGAGAAGAAAAAAGTGTCTCTCTCAGCTGTTCCCCTGCTTGTTTTGTTCACTGTATTCTTGTAAAGTGGGAGAAAATAAGTGTCATTTAATGAATAGTGCTATTCTTTGTCTGACAGCTTCATATCTGTTAGGTGTAGGAGGCCTAGTACTTTCCTTTCTGATAATGTTTTTGACAGTGTGCTAAATTCCTCCCCCAAAAGGCCGGTGTATATATTCTGCTAAAAGAGGCTTCATCTATCCTGAATGAATGCCCTCTTTTAACCCCCTTCAGCTTCTGTTCTTACATTAATTGAGCTGATCAGATTGAGCATATGAATTTGTCTTTGATGTATTCATATGTTTAGTTGATGCTGCTTGCGCTCCCATTGGCAAGCAGGCAGAGCTCTCAGACAAATAGGGCTGTTTCCATAGTAACAAGCAATAGCTAGGGATCTCTTGAAAAATATTTTTATTTCAAAATTCAAACTGGAAAATTCTCACTGGATATGGGTCTAGTTCTAAATGTGTCATATCTAATGATGGATGCAATTAGGAATCCCAACGATGTTTTAAATAATAAATTAGACTAATTTTCTAGGCTGGGCATGATGACACACAAATACTAGAAAGGCATCTCTCTTTTTTTATCCATGACAAAAGACTTATTAATTACTTTTGTTTTTAGAATTTCAAAACTAATTGAATGGTGAAATAATAGCATAGATGCTGTAGAAGAGAAGCCTAGAGGTAAACTCTTGTTTAAAAAAATACTTCAAGCTGCTTCGATATTTGGTTATTCCATGTAAAAGCAGGTGAAAAAAATCATTCAACAAATGCTATGGCAGTTGGTAAATCTCAAAGGGTGAAAAATGCCCATAGCCATTTTTAATTACTGAGAATGAAAAAGGAAAGATGTTGAAAATAAGTTTTTTAGACCCTTATAATCTGAGAATGCCAGAATTTTAACTCTAGAAAAATATCATTTGAAATACAAGGGAACAATAAAATTACAGGGGGTGGGTGGTGAAAAGGGCAGGAAGAAACAGAAAGAAAGAGGGGGAAAGGGGGAAAGAAAGGGGGCTGATGATTGTACTATGATGTTTTGTAATTAAAATACATATTTTGTGTTAATCTGTCCTGGAAGTTTTTCCCTGAAAATTAAATGCCTGACACTGGCTTTTAATATACTGCCTGTCAATGTGCAGTAATAGAGTTTCAGGGTTATGCTTCAACATACTATTATACTACACTGAAATCCACTGATATTATCATCTTGCTGCTTCTAATTAGACATGTTCCGTCTTGAGGGGTCAACCATTCATATCTCAGCATTCAGGAAAATTCAGTTAAAAATTTGACAATTCCCTGAGAAACAAGGTTATGTTTTAAGTACTTCACTTGAAATCTACAGTGTATCTCCAGTTGTCATATTTTTTAAGGAGTATAAGGGTCATAATCACATAGACCTAGTCACAATGTAGTGAAGAAAAACTTAAAATCCTCTACTATATTAATTCCAAGACTGTTATGTAGGGATTTACATTCTGAAGATGCTGTTTATAAGAAAAAGGTAAAGCCATTTTCTGAATCCCCACTCTTCTTTCCTTTGCTAGTTTTACAGTTAAGGAATTCTGTAAATTCTAATGTGTACTACATTTTCAAAGACATTTTTTACAATACTTCAAATTTTAAAATAAAAAAAAATTAAATCATACTTAGTCACCCAAGAGGAAATCATAGCTTTACTTAAATTTGATCATTGTCTTCATTAGACTCACACTTCCAGTCTGGGAATATCTTTTATCAAATCAAGAGAAAACAAAGTCTAAGACCATTATAAAAGCCCATTTAAGAGGAAAGCATACTGCTTTACCAGTTTGTTGTCTTCTAATCTTGTGAGATTAATAAACTGGGCTCTGGATTTACTTCAGATAATGTATTTTCAGCTCTTAAGATAGATTCCTAATGTAGCTATTTTTTTACTTTATTGCCTAAAAAAGAGACAAAAATTACATGATAAATCACTTCATTCAATTTAATAAAGTGGTGCCTGTTTTAGAAATTTCTAGCATTATACTTCTGATCATGGTCAATTTAATATTTTTAACTTCTATACATAGAAATATCTAGTCTGTTGATAGTTTTGAGCTACAAATTCTGCATTCTTTTATAAAATAAGGATTGCTTTATCTCAGAAAAAAAATGTTTTCTACAGCATCATGTACTAAGAGGCAACAGCTGACATGGCTTTCCAATGCATGATCTTTCCAAGCACCTCTTTATCAGAAATAATCCAGTAAGAAAGCAATTTTTGGTAAACATAAACACTAATAATAGTTAACAAAATAGAAGATACAATGTAATTTATTTTATCACTAGTAGCATTCATTAAGTTGGAGGATATAGTCATATGACTGGACAATGATCTGGCACACATCCCACCATATAAAACAAAGGGGGATATGCATTCCTCCAAGTCTCATTATAAATGTAACTTGAGATTTAGGAATGGCGCCCCCAGTAAGACTCTCCCAAACACATTGCTCTCTCACTTCCTCTTTTTCCCCTGCCAATCCCCACCACAACAGGATGGAGAGAACTGGAGGCACAAACAGCAAAGATCATGGGTTGAGGTAAGAAAAATTTGCTGAAAACATCAATGAAGTAAGAAAACAAACAGCAACAATATCAAAAATGACAGGAGGTATAAGAAAAGATACGGTTCACATGCAAAAAACACTCCTTCATAATAGACAATGCAAGACAGGTCCCTCTGCCATGCTTTCTTGACTGGAAGGAACCCCTTCTTCCTGGAAGAGAGCCCCTTTCCTCTGCCCCCAGCAATAAAGGTGGTACAGAATAACCTCCAAGTCCCAGCCATGCCCCCTCCCAGTTACAGCAAAAATTAACCCTGTCCAAGTTGGAACCAGGACAACATAGCATCACAGTCCTTAACAATCTTCGGTAGATCAATAGATTTATCTGGTCATGGTACAAAATCCAACAGTAACATTGCTAGCACATGAGACCAGATCTGAAAAAGCACTTGAAGCTGTAATTTATTTAATGAACATAGGACTGCATATGTATTTTTTAAGTCTGAATCAGATCCTCTTCCTTTAGCAGAAAATTAATCCCTCAGTAGGGGAATACCTTACAGCAGTCAAAAGAAATGTTCAAAAATACATTATGCTAACTATTAGCAGCAATAATTCATTATATTTTAAAGGTATTTTAAATAGGATGGAAAATTACAGACTTTTTCTGTGCCAATGAAATCAATGTGTACCCCACAAAAAATATGTGGATGTGTAATTAATTAGGCTATTCTAAACCCAAAGTTTAGAATTTGGTTTAATTTAGCAGATATAAAAAATATTTATATCACAATAAAAGTCAAAATAAACACAGTATGTACACAACAGAGGATCTGATACTTTGAAAAAATGTTAGTCACTGGATAGATGGAGGAAATTCGATTTTAGATAATAAAAGATTATGAGATATGGTGATGATTCTCTTTTCAGGGCTTAATTGCTCTAATTTTACACTGGTGTTTTGCTTTAAGTCAGTTCCTTCTTGAACTTTTTGACTGAAAAAAATCCATAACTATTAAAAACAGTAGAAGATGTTACCATAGCTGTCTATCGTGAAATATAACTACATAGATAAAAGAACAACAATGAACTTTTTTCCAAAATTATTTTGTGAAGGTTAGAACGTCCTTTTTAAAAGCTGCTATAACTTTTATCTTAAACATGACCTTGTACTAACACTACACAGCCTATCCTACTTTCAGAAAATTCATCTCAACCAAAGATTAGTGGATTTTCTAAGAGGGACTTTGGACAAGAGCTGTGGTCATAATCTTGTTACAATGGAATAAAAGATCCATTCACTATTAAAATGAATCCAAATCAATATTCAGTACTAAAACGAAAACCAATGGAAACAACTGCCCTTCACAAAGAGTAATCAGTGAAGAACTCAAATCCATAACTTAAATTCACCTAAACAGTATTTCACAATTCATTGAGTTAGGAAAAAAATTAAATTATACTGAATACAGGTTGCTGACAATACAGCCCTGTTTAAGGCCCTCTTAACCCTTTTAATAGATTATAAAAAGTGAAAACAGATGTTCACTTGGTAAAACAGAATATAGTGTGAGGCTGAAGGTGCTCCAATGATCCACTGATTTCTAATGATGCATAGAGAAAATCAATCAATTAATTAATTCTTTGATGCCATAAATAAGAGATTCAAAATTGCCATATTTATTAGAAGACCACAGAAATACAGGAGATATAATTCTTAGATTATGACCCTGTAAACTGCTAATCTGCATAGAATAGCACTGGATTTTTTTCAGCATACATTTCCACTCAATTGTATTTTTTCCAATCAAGAAAAAGAAACCTGAGAAGCACATTCCAAGTCTGCTTGACCCACATTTAAACTTGGATGATGCTGCTTTTTCCAAACATAGTTAAAAGTATGTTGGAATGAGCAAGCAGAAGGGATGGGCAAAAAAAAAATAAATTATTGGAATTAAAAACATATTTTATTATACGGCATTTTCAGTTCAGTGTAATTACACCTTCATACAATTTACTTAGCACTTACTTTTCCTTTTTATGATAACTTTCTAATTTTCTTAGGGTAAAAACTTGGAGTAAAGCAGTCAGTTAGCTCCAGATATTTCTCTTAAACCTTGAAAAAGTGTTGAGATCCCCAATGCAGAAACACATTTTTTCCATTGATCAAACACGCGGAAGTTACATGTCTGAACTTTAAACTAGAAAATACATCAACATAATTAAATACGTGTTTTAGGCTAACTATCTGCTTTACATTTTTTTGGAATTGCCTTACTCAAGCCCTCAGGGGCTAATTAAGTTTTTCCTTACCATTTCTTAAACTTTCATCCATTTTATGATATGGATTCTTATAAACTACAATGTAACATTTTAAAATCTTAGGCTATAAATAGGCCAAGCTCCAAACAATATTTTAAAAACAGACTATGTAGCAAACATATGGTTTTATCTTTACATCAAACATTCACCTCCTCAAAAGTATTTCAAGCCAATGGGAATTTTCGTTCTAGCAGACTATGCAACAAGCTGTGTAGAGTATAGACACACTTTGCACTCCAGCTGTAGCAGTAAAATTACTGAAACTGCAATTCTCTTAATATTTAAATAATATATTAAAATTTAATTTTCAGCACCTGGAAGAATCTGTTTGTGTGCCAGCAAATGGTGTAGTTGGGCCTGGAGCTGCTATACATATGGGATTCAAAAACAACCTATCACAAATAATTACTAAGAGCAGCTGTACTCATGACACTAGTAATTTAAAAATCAGGTCAAAGTTTCCTCAATTCTTTTTCCATTTTCAAGGATTTCTGCAAAACAGTTCTGTAGTTTTTGTATTTTTTTCTTGTTTTTTTGTATGTTAAAAATTTTTAAATTGTTGATTCTTACAAGGGCAATATCTGAGATTTTTAGCTTTCCTGATATTCCAGGCATTTAACATTTGAAAGTTTCATGACAGATTATAAAAATGTGCAATGTTCATTTTCCAATACATCTTTCAAAATCTTTATAAGACAGAAACTAAATAGTATAATATGAAAATGCATTCGCTGATATACAACATACATGTGTTACCTGCATATACACATGGTACTAAGTATAATTCAACATACACAAATATATATATATACTTTTTAAAAACAGGACATATAATATGGCTCACAAAAAAAAAAAAAAAAGATTACTTGTACTGTAGGCTTTAATTTATTTTTACGTTGATAATTTTAAGGTTGAAAGTTTTTATTTTAAAAGCATTTTCCAAATTATCTTTTTTCAGAACCACTTTGTTTTTAACCGATTTCCAGAAGTTGCTTTCTAGCACCCCCTATCAACTTTATGATCATTTGTGAAGAAAAAAGCCTATGTACCACCTTTTTTAAACTCACACCTTTTCAAAAAGTATTTAGAATAACATGAGATCACATTTTTAAGATAGGATTAATAATGTTTGCACTGAATCTGAAAATTTTTTAAAGTTCAGAAAGATTCAGCTAAAAGCCTTTCTTTTATAATTCTAAAATATTCTAACTGGCATTCCTACACATTGAAGTAAAAAGACTCATCATGAAAACCATATATTTTATAATGACATCCTGAGAAATAAAACACATTACCCTTCAGGGGGAGAGACCCAAGCATTTATATACTACTACCTTCAATCACTTGAATGCAAGTCATTCACACCACCACTATTGCTAACAAGGCATCCAATTTACGAAACAATGAATAGTGAAATTACATTTAAAAGGTACAAATGACTGTCCAAAGAATGACACTGAAAAATATTAAGTAACAGCTCTACCTCAAGATAAGCCTCACAATTAAAGACTTTTAATGAAGAGAGCCTTCAAAGGCTAAATCAGGAGGCACTGATTAGATTGCTTCTAACTTTGTGTTTTGACACCTTCATCTTTCATGGCATTATATTGTCTCTGTGCATCTTACAAAGGAAGCATTTTACTAAGGCCACACATGAACAGGAGACAGCAGTGCTTATAATAGAGACTGTCAAGGGTGTGAGCCAAAATGGGTCTCATTTGGATTTCAAGTGAAGAAAACTCCTAATGCATTTCATTACAATGTATGTGAACCTCTGAAAAGAACGATGGATTGGGATTCTCATACCTATTAATTTATTGAAATGGATTCAGTTTTTTCTTGTATATCAAGAGGGACCATGTGTTTCAAGCAAGGTAACAATATTATAGTACCAAATAACTAAATATGCCATGATGACGTATACCCTTCTGCGAGACAAAGAGGATGCAATTTTCTTGATAAGTGGGATTTGAATTCAGAAATAAATCCTCCAATAGCTTGGCAACAAATAAATGTTCTTTGTTGCTATCAGGTTTAAAGATATGATTGGGAAACTATGCAATATAGGGATGGATTCCGTCTTTGTTACCACAGCATGTTTTTACCATATGAAATTGCATACCCTCCCTTCCCCCTGCCAAACTGTCATTCAGGTATTGACTTTTTATTTCATTGAGTGATTGAGTGATGTAATTTGGGTACCACCTACTATAAGTCACCTTTTATTAAAAGATAACAGAACAGGATGCAGAAAAGTAAAAACATTCAAGAAAATTGTGATACATTGCAGATCAACTTAGCTCTATAAAGATGCCACAGCTAGTGTATCACCAATTATCTTATTCACAGTACAAGAAGTTTATATAAATATTTATTTGTCTTTTTCTCACTTTAACTTCGATAACACAACCTATAATCTGGTATTCAAAAACTGTAAATTCTGATTTAATACAGAGAACAGGATACAAAATCCCTTTGTATGCTAAATAATTTTGCCAATGTAACTGTTAAAAATAAAGCATATGTTCTCATTAACCTTAGAAGTGATTGATTTTTCTGCACCAATAACATTCAGTAAATTCAAAGCTCATCTATTTTTTATGGAGATCTTACAACCTGCTAGTTAAACTAAAGGTTAAATATACATAAAGTCTTAAAACAAGACAAAAGTATTCCATATGTATGTAGCTGATAAGCAGAGTACACAAACACATACATAAATCTGTTCACATTTAAAAACCCAAGGCCTTAAGAAACCCTCCATTGTCTTCATTGAAGAAAGACTTCAAAGACAGAGTTAAAGAGTTTGATATCTATGGAATATTAAGAAACTATGGTTATTAAGTTAGGAATTGCCTATTAAGTTCAGAACTCCACTGACATCACAATTACAATAGAAATAATTAATCAAAAACCATAATCAGAGCTAAAGATATTCTTGCTTTCACAAATCAGTCCTCAACAAGCATTTTATATGAAGAGGGAAGTCCAGGGCACATTTAACTGGTTTAACAACAATTATGAAAATACATATATGCTAAAGTATGTAATTTATTTCTTTATGTATAACATGTAAAGGCAGAAATGTAAGTGAAGTGTATATATATATATATATATATATATATATATATATATATATATATATACACTCTGTATATATTAAATAAACATTCTGAAAATTTTCAAGATTTGAATCAATGTGATTTTTATACTTATACATCATGTGTTTAAGTGGTCCATGTACATGTGTCCAAGCAACAGGGAAATCAGCAACAATCATATAAAACAAAATAAAATTCAATCTTAGCAATAAAGATTGCAGATTTTCACATACAACATAAAACCACAAAGACATGTATTTATTTTATTTTTTAAGAATAGTCATAATTAAATTAGAATGATGCATGTTCTGTGTTTGTTCCGTATTTTATCTTGACAGCTTCTGCATGCTCAGGCAGAGCCCATTAAACACAAGCATACAGCATCTTACTTGTTGAATTATGTATATCAAGTACTTAAAATTACTAGGGATTTGACTATGATCTGTACATGAATATATATTTTGGACTTAATTTTCTGCATTGGCATTTCTTCTTCTAAATATACATTAAATTCAACCACGAACTCAGTTAAAATTAGACTCTTCCGTGACCTAACAAAGATAATAAGATTATCTTTTAAATGTAAGCTTTATGACACTTGGAATATGCACAACATTTTTTCAGTAAAATTTGATCCATAAACTAAGTGATATACTTATGTTAATTTACCTTTTAAAAGATATTATGAGTTGTTCATTTTTTTTGACAGGGCTTCCATTCATAGTGAAGACATGTTTAAAAACACTACATTTTCTCTTAGTAAGGAAAATCACTTTATCCACTATCATACTCATTCTGTTTCAATAAAAAATACTTATCAAATACTTATTTCCAAGTTCAACTTGCTTTACTGTGACTTACACATGCTGTTCAAATCAGTTCAAATTTTTCAATTCTACTTGGTATTCTTGGTGATGTTTTTAATAGTATTTGACATTTTAAAATAACAAGGAAAAAACAAAACTTTATATATATTATAATAAATTTACACTTAGAAGTTTGTGATCTGGTACTGCTCAGAGCCTTAATTTTTTATAAGAAAAAGCCCCACCAAAATTAAATCTGTTATGTAGATTTCAAAGTAATAAAGATCTGATTGAGCCCATTGAATAAGGCAATTGCATCAGTTGTCTAAATGGTAGCAATGTCAATGTCACATATGTGGTTATCTTTTCATCTTGGCCTATTCTCAAATGTAAAAATCAAATGTTTGAAGGACGTTTCACTGACCTGTTATGGCCTCTGCAACTCTCCAACACAATACTACTGTTCCTCATATAAGTGCCACATTTTGGATAAAAAACCACTTCATCAACAATGCCTTTGCGACATCTGGCGGTCCTTATTATACATAAACTTTAGGTTTGTTTCTTTGTTGGGTGTTTTCAGTTGCTGTTGGATGCCTTTAGTATACTAATTTTATTCTATTTATTTATTTATTTGCAAACCTACTAGCATGTAAAACTTCAGTCCAAAAGGCTTTGATACCCTCTAGCAGGGGAACAAAAGCAATCTAGTTTGCAAAAACACAAGGTCCATATAGAGCAAAAGGTCACAAATCTTGAGATGCAGTGACATCATGACAATAAGACACTTTTGAGACAGACGCTGACTCATTTTGAATATAAAAAGGACACTGATCAACTTCTCCCACGCATTTAAAAAACTATGGAGAAGAATAAGCATGAGAAGAACCTGACGTAGATGCATTACCGAGGAGAGTTAAAACATACCCTTTAGTTTTCACAATTACAAGATGCCACCAAAAACTTGACAAGTCTGCTTCAGAAGATTTAAAAGCATTATTTTTATGTCATTATCGGATGCTGAGAAAACTTTATTAAAGAAAAAACCACTCTGTTCACAGGGTGTGCATTCCCTGTAAGAACTCGGCTCTTCTAAAATTATTTCAGTTATGCCAAAGCTTCTACAAGTTTCAGTCCTATTACTTATCATTTCAATAAACTATGAGAAAAGTATTATAAGCAACAGAAAAATTATCTTCCCTCATTCATGCTTCTTCCTTAGCTATTTCACTGCAGTAGGAAACCCTCATTCTAATTTTTTATTACAGTAACTGTAGGGTTATTTGACATCAACTTTGTGAAACCATAACTTCGCTATTTTTTTCCTCCCAGCAGGAGGAACTAGTGCATTAAAACTTCACTTGTTCTAAAAATTTTTATTTCAAAATTTATTTATTTATTACTTGAGATATAGAGCATTACTTCTTTAAATTTACTTGCTGCATCATGGTAAAGATTCAGTTAAACACACTACTGTTCCGAAACGAGTAATATAGTAAATTGTTTGTCCCCATATGAACAGATATGTAGCATGTATTGCTAACATTCAAGAAAAAATTCTAATAAATCATAACTGAATCAAATTGAAAAAAAAAATATCTCTAAACTGCTCTTGGCATGGACTAGATTTAGTGAACAGTCTAATGATGTAGTTCACTATTTCCTTATTTTACAACAAAAGATTTCTGCATCATTAGACTATCTAGTAGGTCCCCGTAAAAGCTACCATTCAAATTTTAATTAAAATTTCAGTAGCCTGTGTTTTCAGTGTACGTATATGGACAAGTTACAGACCATGCACTGCAGCACAAGCACATTATTCTCTGCAGATTACAGACACATAACCAAATATGTGAGAAATATAGGCTTAAGAAACATTGTTAATTCTAAGTAGTCTCCTCATGTCACAAAACTGCAGGCATACAATCTAGCCTAACATGTTGACCTGAAGTTATTGTACTGAATTCACAGAGGCAACTCATTAAGGATGTGAGTGAGCACATTCAGGATTATGTTTTAGTATGGAATAAAAAGATTAATCAGTCATTGAACTCCATGTACAAAAATTCAGCATGTGACAGCATAGATAGGTTAAAATCAGAAAACTAAACAAACAAAAAAACCCACATCAGTAAAATGTAATAAATTGATGAAAGAATTAAAATATCATGGTATAAGGAGGACCTTTCCTTCTGCAAAGGAAGCTCAGTCCTCACTGAAATAAATATAATAAGTAAACAACAAACTGACAACACATACTTCTAGACATATTAGAGCAATTCCTTTAAGCTGCTATGAGCTAAAGCATAGTCTTGTTGCATCCCAGGTTGGGTTCAGATTAGGAGTTCTGATAACTGTTAGTTAGCCAGTTCTATGCACCCCCATATCCCCTGCAATGATCCGCTCTGGGTCACTTACTATTGGGGCCTTTCCTTGCCGGTCTTGTGGCCACCCCCCTGTCCACTCCTGAGAGTTCTGTGTCTGTTACCCCATCCCTGCATTCCCATTCATCCTGGAACCCTGTACACACCCCTGTCGTGTTCCTGTTGGTTGCCATGGTCCACGTCTCCCCCCTGTTGCCTGTCCCCATTGGGCAAGGGGGGCTTCCGCCCATGTCTACCCGCCCCTGTAAAACCCCATGCTCCCTTTGTCTCGGCGCCATCTTGTCTGCTTGGGCGCTGCTCTCCACCGCAGCGACCACATGGCAATAAACCCTCTCCAACCAAATGCAGGGCAAGGTGTGCCATTCCTTTGCCATCTCCTCCCAGTGCTGGTTACAGAGCGCAGCAGCCCACGCGGAGGCTCGGCATTAGAGCCTCCGAACTAGCGGCAGCCCCGGACTCCCAGATGATACACAGAGCCTAGCTGGGCTCCCCGAGCTGCGCAGGACCAGGGAGAAGAACGCAACGCCACAAAGTCTTTTAAGACTTCAGAATTTGTTCATTTTCTATGAAAAATTTTTACCAATAGTGAAAACACTATGAAAGCCTGATCACACAAACACAGGTGTGGTCTCGACTCACACCTTTCCTGGTGAAAAAGTATTAGAAAAAAGCAGCACTCTTTGTCAGATAAGTATCTCTGAATTTTCTTGCTCAGAAAGTTATAGACTGAAGCTGGTTAACTCAGATCAGTTAATGTCCAAACACTGAGGCTTGGGCATGATGTTGGAGAATGATCTGTGAACATATCTTCATAGTTATGTTAGTTATTAATTTTTTTCATTCAGTTTCATTTATTCATAGTTATTCATTTTTAATGCTAAAATTCTGAAACCACTCTATCAAATTTTCTCATGTAATAACCATTTTCCACTGAGATATGCAAAGAATACCCAATTGTCTCTGCATTCACTTAGAGCCTATAAAGCCCACTGTTTCTATTTCATGATCTGACAGTGGCTCCATATGAAACAATAAATTATGAGATGCCAAAAATAAGACAGAAATGGAAAATAAATTTACTGTTAAAAAGCTACTACATATTTTTAAAGGTTTCTTTTTTACTTGAAAGAAAACCTTTTATTTTCTACATACGATTTACAGAGGTTTAACTATATATCACATTAATGCTCTCTGTTTTTATCCAAATGTACTGTTAAATTACCCATGTAATTATCCCAAGAGAAATCATGATAGCTATTTTGTTGACTATATTTATTGACTGATATAATTTCATTAATACTTGTGTGGGAAGAGTTTGGTAGTATTTAAATTCAGCTATCACAGTCTTTATTAGTACAATTAAAAGGATAATTTCTGTATTATTTTAGAGGGTGGGTCTTTTTCAGAGGTGTTTATTACTGAGTTAAAGCAACAACAGAAAGCTAATGAGCAAAAACTTAGGCAATAGTTTATGGTCAAACATGAAACAAAACTAAAATTGTCCCTGATCCCAATTATGAAATCTCTTTAAAATGCAAAAAATGGTTGTTAAAGTGAAATAACAACAATTCTTTCTAAAATGACAACATGATAGCTGTTTATGCCTTAACAAGGCCTCCAAAAACAAGGATGACTGCAGCATTGCGTTGTTTTCCCCGGTCCCGGGCAGCTCTGCAGAGTCCGGCTAGGGCGCTGTTTCTTGGCGGGACCGGGGCTGCTGAGTGGCCCCGGGCACTGCGGCGTTCCGCGCATTGGGGTGGGGCTGGCCGCGCTCTGTGGCCGCCGCTGGGACAAGACAAAGAGGCGAAGGAATGTCCAGTCTGTCCACGCAGTTGGCTGGAGAGCTTTTATTGTCGCGTGGAGCTGCGATGGAGAACCGTGGCCGCTCCCTAGCGCCACATGGACAAAATGGCGACGGGACCGAGGGCACATGGGATTTTATAGGGGGCGGGCCGACGGGGGCAGAAACCCTCCCACCCAATGGGAACAGGCAACGGGAGAGTGATGTAGACTGCGGCAACCAATGGGGACACGACGGGTGTGTACAGGGTTCTAGGACGAATAGGGAATGCAGGGATGGGGTAACAGACACAGAACTCTCAGGAGTGGACAGAGGGGTGGCTACAGGACTGGCATGGTGATGCTCCAATGGTGAGTGACCCGGAGTGGACCACCACGGGGAGAACATGGGGGTACACAGGAGCACACCGAACCGGCTAACATATATCAGAACCCCTAATCTGGGATTACCCAAACCCGGGATGCAACACACCACATTTGAGTAAACAGAAAAAAGTCTGTTACAAATATATCTTAAAGAGATGTATATTCAAATATCTGCTCACAGAACCTTGTAGAGGCAAAGCAGTTATAACTTTTGATATACCAATGACATAAGACCTTATTGCTGCAATAAATGCAGCACTCTATTTTCCTTCTATTTTGCGTGCACTACAGTGTTTACTGAGTCAGCAGGCACTATACTTATATACAGTTCAATTTACTTAAATTGAATAAGACCAAAATGACTTTGCAACTGGGAATCCTGGCAAAAAAAAAAAAAAAAAAAAAAAAGTGAAGAATGTGGATTGCAAATTAAAATCCATTTCTGGATATGAAGATCAAAAGTAAGACAGATGTTCTAAAGAGGGAAACAGAAGATTGGACTACGGCTATTAAGAAATTATTCATCCCAGATGACAGTGGGAAACTCTTCTCATCTCACTCAGATTTTAAAGAATAATTTTTATTATACTGAAAATTTATTTTTAGAAAAATGTGAAAATTAGGGAGACCAAGGAATTCGCAAATACAAAAATTCTAACAATTTCATACTCATTGCTCTTTGACAGAGTAAAATTAATTTTCATCCATGGGGAATATATCAATTCAAAGATAATCTGAGGGAAAAAAATGATGGGGAAGTATAAGACTTCTGACTAGACTCTTCTTCATTCCAGGGGATCCAGAAAGTTTAAGGAAGCATAATGTGGAAAAATTGTATGGCAATTTCATTCTTTGGCTTATTATTATGGGTTTTTCCCACCAGTGCAGGTGAAAAATTCAGTGCAGATTGATTAACTACATTGCAGCACTACAGCATGACTGAATCTTTGCTCCAGATGATTTCTGTAGTAGGGAAAAGTACTGGAAAATCATTAAGAAAATAGCCAGTCATTTATATGTAGAAAATCCCTGTATCATTTTTTTTCTGTCAAAACTTCCCTGCACATTTTCTGTGTAAAAAAATTATAATATTAAAACTCTTTACATTAATCACTGCAATCAAAACTGTGTTTCCATTTAAATGAGTATGTTTTATTAGAATGACCAAAGGGTGAAAACAGTGCCAGTGTTTACTTTTGTTTCCTAAATTAAATAGTATTGCTTAGAAAACAAACAAATACTTTTGTTTAAAATAAAGGAAATCAATAATGAAAACATGAAAAGAGTTGTGTTTTTCAAGTAAAATGGAAAGGCAAAAATTTAAGAATGTTTGTAAATGTGCCTTGTTTAGCAGTTTTACGTGTTGGATGTGACTTTCACAGTCTGTTGGCTGTTGCAGGAAAAACATCACATCTGTGACTTGGATGTTGATTAATGAGTCTTTCAATTCTCCGCTACCATCTGAAGAAGGGCTGTGGCATTTCTAAGCTTCACTGGTTTACTTGCCTTCAGCTGTAGTCCTACCAAGGTATCTTCCATAAAGAAAACCACACCTGGTTAAGGCTAATGAAAACCTTAATATGTCATTTTCTAGACAAGTCAAAAAGCATGTAAAACTAGACAAAAGATGTATTCAAGCAACATGAATGCAGTTTTGTCATAACCTGTCAATCTAAAGACTAACATGAAAAAGCTTTCTTCAATGACATTTTACAGTGTCAACTATCGGAATGACAATTCTTAATTCCCTCTTTGGTATATGAGGCAGGATGCACAATGGCTTCCCACTCTTCACAAAGACTAAATTTTGTTGTTAGACCCTAGAAGAAGCTCAGGGGGAAGAAAAATCCAATCAGAAAGTTTTTCTGGGTCAAATCATCAGTCAGCATCAGAAACGCCCAAATCACAGTGTATAGGCAGATTTTAAACTTACTACTCACTTCACAAAACCTATTAGGAGTTCATGTAAAACTGACCAACTTTGCTCTATCTGCATTGTGATTGTAAAACTTCCGAGGTCAGTTTGACATTAACAACTGGACTTAGGGAAGAAGCAATAAGATCTCTAGGACTTGTCATCCTTTTTTAAGCAGTGCCAGTCTGGCAGGACAGAGGAAGTACATTCAGGAAAGCCATTAGAGAAGTCAATAACTTTGGGAAAGCCATAGCTCTAAGAGATAACAGTTACAGCTGCAGAGGTCTGGGATCTGTAGCCACCAGTCCTCAATACTTACTTTGTTGTTGCACCAGTGAATATTTCAAGGTCAGGAGAAAGCATACAATCTTCTCCATCTCCTTCAGAAAAAAAAATAATGGGACTACCACTTCCTAAAATGAATGCAAGGTGATTCAAATTAGATAACCATTAAGGTCTCACTAAAGCTGAGTCACCTCCCCTTTGTTGCCACAAAGAAACTGAGCATAGCAAGAGCTACCACAGAGCAGCTACTATGTGGTAGCTTTGTATCTTAAATTTAGTCAAAAGAACTAGTTTCTACTCCTTGCTACAGACTGATTTTGCAGTGTACAAGAAACCTTAAAAGTGACTTGCGTGACCAGATTTTCCATATATTTAACTTTGGTATTAATACTTCCCCCTCTACCTTACAGGGGACTTGCACGTCTCAGCTCATTACAGCTTACAAAGAAATTGAGATCCCTGTATGGAAATTGAATTACTCTACATTACTAAAACTATTGATGAAAAATTCCTTATGTAAAAGTGTGGAATTGTGTTTTTAGGTTCCACTGTATGTATGTTCAAAATGGTTTATCCCTCTGTACCGCCCTTGTGCCTTTTTGGTTCATCCCAGGTTTTCCCATCTGCACCTGTGTGTCCATCAATCCCAAAAACCCTGACTCATGCCCATGACCCCTACCAGGTGACTTGTCCATCCTTCCCCTTTGTCTGGAGGCTTCTGCTGGGGTCACTGGGTGACTGGACAATGGCCTGGGGTCCCTCCCCTCCTCCCTGCTAAGTGGATACCCCGGGTGTCCGTCCCTCGGAGGGCCATGCCCATGTCTTCTCCCATTGGCTGATCGGGTTTCCGCCCACCCTATATCAGGGCCTGCTCAAGGCCCAGAGCTCACTCTCTTCTGGGACCTCTTTGAGTGCTGTTGGGCTCTGGGGCTCTCCTCAGAGTCACAATAAATCTTGGGCCTATCCCCAGAAGAGTGTCGCCTCCGTCCTTGCCGGTGGGATCAGCAGTGTCCTCGGACCCACGAAGGCACTCTCTAAAGCCCAGCTGGGTTCAGCAGGGAGTGCCTCTCACTGCGTTACCGCCCCGAAAAGAGCTAGCCGGGGCTAGCAAGGGATCTGCTCTTGTGAAGTGGGGACGAGACGTGGCAGTTTGGAACCCAACGTTGGGCCAGAAATTCTCTGACCCCATGGACAGAGGAATCCTGAGGTCCTTGGGGACCCTGGACTTAATCTTCACTGGCTGTCAAACTACCTCCAGTGGGAGCAGGCTCCGTTTTAGGAGCAGCGCTCCCGGGGGAAAGCCCTGGCAATTCCTAAAGGCACCGTAGGAATCGGAACTTCCATCGGCATTCCACAGCCCGAGGTTTTTTTTTTTCCTCTTCTGCCTTTCCCTGTTCGGCTTATGGGGTAAGTTGTTCTGAGGGGTTTTTTTCTTCTGTCTCTTTTGGGTGGGTTTCCTCTTCCCTAAGGGTAGGGAAAGGTTTCCCTTTTGGTGGGTTTTCCCGTGGGGGAAAGATTCCCAAAACTCCCTTTCCCGGGGTGCTGGGGAGTTTGAGGGGCAGTTTGTTTAAACCGGCAGCAACAGACTTGGATTATTTTTTTTCTTAGTTTTCTTGGCAGGCGGTTTTTCTGCGGTACACTTTAACATCTTTCAGCATGGATGCTAAGCTGACAGTGCCGCAGAGGACGCTTTATAACCAAGTTCTGGGAATCCTTGTTGGGGAAAATAAAAAGTATAAAAAAAGGGATGTTAAAAGGTTTGCTCAGTGGCTGTTGCAGTGCTTCCCAGATATTTCGGCTTCCAAATTGTTTCAAACCCCTTTTTGGGATCAGGTCGGCAGGGAAATTTTGAAACAGGGAGACCCCTCCCTCTCAAAATTTACCTATTTGGCCCTCCAAATTTGTGATATTGTTAAAAATAACTATGAAGCACTGCCACAGCCATCGCTAGATAGATCAATCCCCAACTCTGAGCCCAGTTCTACAAATCCTACTCCTCTTTCCTCTCCCTCTATCCCAAAACCGGGAATTCTTAGACGAGCATCTCGGCTAAGCCCGCAGGATTCTTCTGGCTCCTTTAAAAATTCCCAGGACCCCTGTCAGAACAGTGCAGGCCACACTGCACTGAATCCTTCCCCTATCCCTATTTCCCCACTCTGTTCAGCCCCATCCGATGTTAGTTTTAATTTTCCTGACCCTGTTTCTCCGAAAAATTCCTTCCCCTTGGAGACACAAAATGGTGGCTGCCACGTGGTGGCTCCAGCCATGTGCTGTCCTCACCATGTGCCACAAGATGGCAGCAGCCACGTGGCTTCTCCCAACATGTGGGCTCTTTCTTCCTACAATCCTTTTCACGTTTCTTCCCAAAACCCCTTCCAGTCTCCAAACCCTCCCCCCAGTCCCTCCTCCCCTAATGAATCATGCATGTCCTCACTCTTTGACTCTACCCCTTGGGGGAGTTCGTCACCAGCCACTCCCCCCGGTCCTGACTCAGCTCCCTCCACCCTCTCCCCCAGTCCCCGCAACCTCTCTCCTGGTTCCCACGGTCCGTGCTCTGGGTGGCGGGGGGAGAGGGGTAGGGGAGGAGCCCACAGTCTGGGCTCCGGGGGGGAGGGGAGGGGGAGCTGCGACCCACCTCATTCCCTGCCTACCTTCACTGCTGCTCCAGTTACCTACACCCCGTGGCGGGGGGGTAGGTCCCTTGCAGGGTGGTCCCCCATCCCCCAACAAGTTATAAAGGATTTATGTAAAGCGCAAAAGGAATTTGGCCGGGAGAGTGAATACTTCCACAGTCTTTTGAAAGCAACTCTGTCTTCGGCAGAGTATGAGCCAGCAGATATGCAAACTCTTTTTTCATGTTTAATAACTCAGGCAGAGTTTTTGGTGTGGGAGTCCGCATGGATAACGGACATCAGGGACAGGTTGCCTGACCTTTTGGCTAATCAGGATACCTCACATGATTCAGATGGGGAATGATATCTGTAAACCACTTGTCTGGCGCAGGGGACTGGGATTTGGGTCAAAAGCAGGCAGAAAAGATACCGAGGGAGGCTTTGCTCCAAAGTGCAAACACGGCGGAGAAAGCATTTTTTAAATTAAAACCCAGTGGTCCAATTATTAACTATTTGTCTATTAAGCAGGAACCTTTAGAGTCTTTTGTGAGCTTTGTAGATCGGCTGCATCGGGCAGTAGATTCACAAGTGCTGGACGAGGGGCTCCAGTGAGGATTTATTACTGAGATTGCGCGACAAAACGCGAATGAAGCTTGCTGAAATGCCATCCTCAGCCTCCCCCTCAATCCGGACCCCACCCTACAAAACATGCTGGACGTTTGCGTGTGGAAGGTCTCCATCCCTGCAAAGGACTCTAGAGAGTTTCGAGCGGCACCTAAGAGGGTTTCCATCATCAAAGCCGCTGCACCACTGACACTGAAACCTGCCTCACTGCACCACTCTCCAGGACCGCCCCTAAAGGGACCGAGACAAGGAACACTGTGTCATCTGTGCCATCAGAAGGGACATTGGGCACAACACTGCCCAATGAAGGACGAATTTTTACAATTTAGAAATCAACAACAGGGGCGAGGGATTTCCCACCAGCAGGGAAATCCAAAAAACTAGATCGCTAGCGCACTCCCCCCCTGCGTGCAGACACAAATGAGGTGGGACAAGTACCATCACTGGAGGGGGAGGGCAGAGACTTGCAGCACCCACCTGACGACACAGACAATTATTCACCAGACATGACTTTACCAAATGAGACTAATAACCCGGAGGATGATGTGCCTTTTATTTCCAGGTTTTGGTTGGGTCGGGACCCCGACCATCCAAAACCCATTCTTAACACCTGTTCCAATTTTCCCCCTTTTAGGCTGGCATTAACTGAGCCTCCGCACCTCAAAGACACAGATTGGTAGTTCATCACAGTTGACACCGAGAACCCTGGAACCTGGCGAAATATTCGCAGTAGGTACATCATTCTTGGGGACACTCAACACATGCCAGTCGACATAACCATTGCTCCTTGTTTAACCACCACAGACCCAAAACATTTGGTAGTGTGGCTGCACTGCACTCACCCCCCAGTGTTCATTCCCAAAGGGCAAATCATTGGACAGGCTATCCCTGTGACTGGTCCTCCAGTACATCCAGAACATCCATGGAAGCTGTCACCAAAGAAGATTCACAAGATATGTCAAGCCCAGGTACTGGGAAAAGATTGCCCAAAAATTGACTGTTATTTGTAGAAAGGGGGTGAGTGCAAACCCATGAATGGACTCCTAGACACAGGGGCAGATGTGACAGTCATTCCTTCATGGAATTGGCTGTCTCATTGGTTGCAGGATGTGGACGGCCGCATTCAAGGTGTAGGGGGTGTGCAATTGGCTAGGCAATCAAAGAACATTGTGAAATTCGAGGGGCCAAAATGGGCAATCGGCACACTTATGTCCATTTGTTTTAGATTATACGGAACCCCTGTGGGGGAGAGACCTGATGGCCCAGCGGGGAGTCACAACTGACATCCCGACCCCCCAGGTTTTTCAGGCAGCGGTCGCTGAGGGGTGTCCTACACAGAAATTAAATTGGCTAACTGATACTCCAATCTGGGTAGAGCAGTGGCCGCTCAACAAACAAAAATTAAAAGCGCTCTAGAAGCTTGTGGCAGAACAATTAGTCAAAGGGAACATCCAGGAAACAACATCTCCCTGGAATTCCCCCCTCTTTGTCCTCAAAAAAGCCTGGCAAGGACGAATGGCGGCTCCTCCACGACCTCTGAGAAATTAACAAAGAAATTGAAGATATGGGTCCTCTCCAGCCAGGGATACTGTCCCCTACAATGTTACCCCAAGATTGGAATCTGGCAGTTATTGATATAAAAAATTGTTTTTTCCAAATTCCTCTGCACCTGAAGACACACCACGTTTTGCCTTCTCAGTTCCCTCCATCAATCGAGAAGACCCAATGAAGAGATACCATTGGAAAGTCCTTCCTCAGGGCATGAAAAACAGCCCGACTATCTGCCAGTAGTATGTCTCCTCATTGCTGGCCCTGGCCCGTGCAGCCAGCAATGGCATGATTATCCATGACTATATGGATGATATATTAGTTTGTGCCCCCAATGACGATCTACTTACACACGTGCTTGACATGACAACTAATGCATTGGTTGTTGCAGGGTTCCAGCTTCGCGAGGACAAAGTTCAGAGGATGCCACCTTAGAGGTACCTGGGACTGGAAATTAGTAAGCAGACCATTGTTCCACAAAAATTGGCAATTAAAAATAACATTGAGACTTTAGTGGATATCCAGCAGCTGTGTGGCTCTTTAAACTGGGTAAGGCCCTGGCTGGGTATTACAAACAAAGACCTGGCCCCCCTCTTCAATTTATTGAAAGGGGGAGAGGAGCCTAGTTCTCCTAGGGTTCTTACCCCAGAGGCTAGGGCTGTGCTGGAGAAAGTTCAGGAGACAATGTCTGCCTGGCAGGCTCATAGATACGATCCAGACCTGCCCTTTAAATTTATAGTGCTGGGCAGACTGCCACACCTCCATGGAGTCATCTTTCAGTGGAAAGACACTCGCAGGGAAAAGAAGGACCGGGAACGGAAGGATCCCCTCCTGATTATAGAGTGGGTCTTCCTAAGTCATCAAAGGTCCAAAAGAATGACACGGCCACAGGAGCTGGTAGCAGAATTGATCCATAAGGCCAGAGCCAGGATCAGGGAGCTGGCTGGATGTGACTTCGAGTGCATTCACATTCCTTTGAAATTAGAATCGGGCCAATCTACCAAGACCATGTTGGAACATTTATTACAAGAAAATCAGGCTCTGCAATTCGCTCTAGATAGCTACACCAGTCAACTTTCTGTTTTGAGACCGGCCCACAAAATTTTTAATCTGGGTGTCCAATTCACAATGTCAACCAAAATTATTCAAAGCAAAAAACCCTTAAAGGCTCTGACTGTTTTTACTGACGCATCCGGAGGGTCCCACAAGTCTGTAGTGACTTGGAAGAATCCTCAGACTCAGCAGTGGGAGTCAGACGTTGCTGAGGTGGAAGGCTTGCCTCAGATAGCTGAGTTGGCTGCAGTCGTTAGAGCTTTTGAGAGGTTCTCTGAACCTTTTAATCTGGTCACTGATTTGGCCTATGTAGCAGGTGTAGTGTCCAGAGCTCAAGATGCGGTTTTGCAGGAGGTTTCCAACATTGCCTTGCACAACTTGCTCTCAAAGTTAATAAAATTAGTCTCCCACAGAGAGCAACCTTTCTATGTAATGCACATCAGGTCACATACTGACCTGTCGGGGTTTCTGGCAGAGGGTAATCGGCATACTGATTCCCTTGCAGCCGCCCCTGTGCAGATGGCTCCACTCCCAGACAAATTCCAGCAGGCAAAAATCAGTCACCAGCTCTACCATCAGAATGCACCTGGCCTAGTGAAACGATTCCAGCTCACCCGTGACTAGGCCCGGGCCATTGTAGCCACGTCCTTCCTGTAAGTCGCTCCCAATACCAGCAGTGAGCGCAGGGGCCAGCCCTAGAGGGCTGAGAAGCTGCGAGGTGTGGCAAATGGATGTAACACACATCCACTCCTCTGGCAGATTTAAGTTCGTTCATGTCTCTGTGGATACTTTCTCCGGAGCTGTCTTTGCTTCTGACCACGCAGGGGAGAGAGCTGCTGATGCCAAGAAACACCTGGTACCAGCTTTCTCCACGCTGGGTGTCCCTAAAGGGATCAAAACAGACAATGCCCCAGTGTATACCTCCAAGGAACTCGAGAGCTTCCTGCAACAATGGGGAATAGAACATAGGACCGGTATCCCCTATTCCCCATCAGGTCAAGCCGTGGTGGAGTGGACCCACCAGAGCTTAAAAAGAGTTCTCAAACAACAGCAACCAGTGATGAAGGTGGAGTCCCCCCAGGTCCAGCTTGCTAGGGCACTTTTCACAATCAACTTCCTGAACTGTTCCTTTGAAAATCGAAACCCACCAATCATCCAGCATTTTCACACCTACCCGGAAGCCAAATTCAAGGAGAAACCTCCTGTAAGGATAAAAACCCAGAAACGTGGCAGCAGGAGGGACCCTACGACTTAGTAACCTGGGGTCGTGGGTATGCTTGCATGTCTACACCCTCAGGCCTGAGATGGGTCCCCTCGAAATTCGTGCGACCACACATCCCCAAAGCACAGCCAATCATTGTCAGTCCTCAGGTGGAGAATGCAGCCCTGAGAAGGCGGCAGAAACCATCCCTTTCAGATTCATCCTCTCTCTCCAGCTCCCTCAGCTCTCTGTTTCCTTTTGATTTAGACCTCCCCTACCTAAATAATTATTTGTATATCAGTTACTTTGCAGGTTTATGTTGTTTAAATTTAAGTTCAAGGGCTGAGGACATCTATGCCACAATACAAAAGATGCAGAACCTGATCAGCAACCTAAAGAAAGAGTCATCGAACTGGCTGGGGTTTCTTTTCCAAGTATGGAGACTCTTGGGTTGGATCAAATCACTAATTCAAATTGGACTGTTACTCATACTAGTTCTTGCTGTGTTTATCACTGGTTTTAGTATTTTAAAGGGACTTATTCGAAAGCTCTGAACTCCGCCATCTCAGTTAATCGAGTCCATCTCTCCATCAATGAAGATGAACATCCTGCTTCAGAAGAAGAGCCTCTGAATCAAGATCCCTGTCTCAAGGATCAGATGGACTCAGAAACCCCATTTAATCCATTTCCTTCTTTTCTTTTTAAAACAAAAAAGAGGGAGATGTGGAGTTATGTTTTTAGGTTCCACTGTATGTATGTTCAAAATGGTTTATCCCTCTGTACCGCCCTTGTGCCTTTTTGGTTCATCCCAGGTTTTCCCATCTGCACCTGTGTGTCCATCAATCCCAAAAACCCTGACTCATGCCCATGACCCCTACCAGGTGACTTGTCCATCCTTCCCCTTTGTCTGGAGGCTTCTGCTGGGGTCGCTGGGTGACTGGACAATGGCCTGGGGTCCCTCCCCTCCTCCCTGCTAAGTGGATACCCCGGGTGTCCGTCCCTCGGAGGGCCACGCCCATGTCTTCTCCCATTGGCTGATCGGGTTTGCCGCCCACCCTATATCAGGGCCTGCTCGAGGCCCAGAGCTCACGCTCTTCTGGGACCTCTTTGAGTGCTGTTGGGCTCTGGGGCTCTCCTCAGAGTCACAATAAATCTTGGACCTACCCCCAGAAGAGTGTCGCCTCCGTCCTTGCCGGTGGGATCAGCAGTGTCCTCGGACCCATGAAGGCACTCTCTAAAGCCCAGCTGGGTTCAGCAGGGAGTGCCTCTCACTGCGTTATCGCCCCAAAAAGAGCTAGCCGGGGCTAGCAAGGGATCTGCTCTTATGAATTTGGGACGAGACGCGGCATAAAAGCAGCAAAATGAAGAAACAATGCCTTGGTAGACAAGACAGACTTTTAGCTTGTCAGCTTGTGTCTTGCAGCCTCTTCCCTTGCAGGTATAGCAAGAAAGTCTATAGATAAGATGAGAAGCTAAGCCACTCTGTACAATCAGGGAAGTCAATACTTTGAATGCATTAATTCACATTTATACATTAAGCAATTACATATTACACTTATATTACACCTACAATCACTATATAACTATGTGTCTATTAAGAATGAAAACTTGGATCAATAGGGGTCTGAAAGAGGAAAAAGAAAAGAATATACAAGAAAAATGAACATGAGTATCCCCACTTTAGAATCCCTAGTGAGAAAAGGATTTGAGACAAAGTTGAAAGGAGGGCAAATTATTTACAGATGAAAGGAAGTATCTGTTTTTAAGAAAAGCCACCTAAGTCACAGGATAGCAATCATGAGGGTAATTATATAGTGATAAAAATGCCATAGTACCACACTTCCAAGTAATGACTTATAGCACACAAAAATACCTAGTTGTGAAGAAAAGATATATACCTTTAAAGGAATCAATGAATCCTAACAATAAATACACAAATGCATTATTAACACAATACATTGAATATACCTAGCAGTATTCCCATCAAAGCCATCCTGGTTCTGGGCAGGACAGAATTAATTTTTGCACTAGCCAGGAAGGGGCATGGCTGAGACCTGGAGGTTACTCTATACCACCTCATGTAGTTTTCTGAAGATGGGGAAGGGGTTCTCTTCTGGGTCAGTGGGGTGGAGGGAGCAGTTGCATATTATCTCTTGTCAGGGAAAGGTTTCCATGTGAATTGCTTGCCTCTCTCTTGTACCCTCTGTTGTTAGTATTGTTGCTGTTACTACTTGTTTTCTTCATTCAGTGCTGTTTCAAACCCATGATGTTTATGTTTTGTGCCTCCAACTCTCCTCTCCATAGCATCATGGGGGAGTGGAGAGAAGGGGAAAAGGAGTAAGTAGTGGTTCAGTGGTTTGGAGAGTCTCAGCAGGAGCACTAAATTGTGGAATACCATTCATAAACCAAGACAAAAGCATATCAAAGGATATAAAAATGCAGACAAATGTGATCTAATTCAAATGGGGAACCAAGATAGTGTGAGACAGTATTAGAAGAAAGAGTTTTGGATCACAGGTCTCTGCCCTAGCCAACACACTGTGCTTACTACACTTCTGAATACAAAAAGATGTACCAGCAATACTTTCTTCTTTTCCATTCATTTTATTTTTACTTTTTCAGAAGCCAGGTTTGAGCAATGAAAAAGCATCCAATTAGCATGAAACCTTAGTTAAGCAATTTTATAGTTGTTAATTAAAAGAGAGCCAGTAAGTGCATGCTTTCATATCGCAAGGCTAGCAAAGGCCTCATCATAAAGGACTCTCAAGTATTAAAAAGTAGCTTGTATTACGTGAGGTTAAATGGGATATGGCAATCCTTATGTTTTTAGCACCTTCTGTTGGAGATTGTCATCAGAGAATATTTTTTTTCATATGATTCAGCAATATATCTGCAGAAGAAAGAGACTGATAACAATCAGAAAAGTGTATTGCATATGGGGAGCCTCATCTTTAACCTCATTTACTTGTGAAATTCATGCTGTAACTGTATACATGATAGGAGCTTGAGTGGCAGTCAAACAGTGTGTACTACTGTTTCCTTTTTCTTATTGATGTATGTTCTGCCACCAATGCTTTAAAAGTGCCAGGCAGGGAACTAAATCTACTTCTGACATATTTTTTCAAGTCACAGTATGGTTTGATTAGCTATGGCAGAAGAGGATAAGCAGAAAAAAGATAGTCCTTATGGTGACAGATGTTACATATACTTTGTTATTGACCAACTCATTTATGGAACAGGATCCTTGCTTACCCAGAAAGGTCAAAGTGAGGTTTTCCACAAGATCCAATTGGCTTTTTTTGGTACATCCAGCACTAGGGTCTAAGCCTGACTTCGTGATTAACCAAGAGATGTACAATAATGGATTAATACCTTTCACCTGCTTCTTTTGATACAAGAGCAATGAGATACTTTTGCTACAAGAGCAATGAGGCCTTTCATAGCCTTCCATGCATTTTAGAAAGCCTGTTATCATATGCATTATAAGGGCATCATTTATAGTAACACCAAGCAGGTGATGATTACTGCAGTATTAATGGCATCCTAGCTCTTCACCAGTCATCATTAATAGTTGACTTTTAACTGTAGCAACAGTATGAATTCCCAATATCCAGCAAATTTGGATACCAAAGGTCTGGGAGCATCTGCAGTTTAGAAGACAGATAAACATACCTAGAAGTTCACTAGATGTAAGACTGCTGTCCTCTGCCATGCAGATAAGCTCTCTGTCTTGGCATCATGTCAGTAACTGCTCTTCCATAATTTGTTTATTCCACAAAGAAAATTGTTAAGAGAACTTCCTACCTTTTAATACTGTGGAGGTTTTTTTCACTCATTTCTCAGATTTAGGCTTTTATAAAGTTTTATAAAAAATCTTTGACAGACAACAAAACACATACAGTTTGTTGGCATTCTTTTCAGTTTCAAAACCACATAATAAATTTTTCCACTCATTGATAAACTAGATTTTAAAACTGCATTTTCTGGATATCTAGATAATCCCCAACACAATGAATATAAACATTTTCTATAAATAGTTCACCATATGGCTATCATTCTTAACAGATGGTGTCTGTGTATTCACTACAATATACAAGAGCTATGCAAATTTTACCCTGCAATCATTCAAAATTTTAAACAAGATTTTCTTACTTCAGTTTTATTAAGCTTAATCAAAGTCAAAACACGTAATTTTATCCCCTAGCTCTAATATGGGAAAAAATGCCACAACTATATAAACAAATGAATTTGCAAAAGGCAGTACAGTTGAAATTTTTTTAATAAGAAGACACTAGGTAAAAGGTTTTCTCAATTCTAGGACAGCACTCTGCTGCTAATGATAGTTTTTGCCCACCCAAAAAGCAGAACCACTTGTAAACAGGCCAGTAGTTTATCAGCAAGAACACAATTTTTATGAAAAAATCTGTAGTCCAAGGGATCTGAGAGTTTATATCTATTTTGCAGCAAATGTTCTAATATGCATTATAAGAGCATCATTTTTACTAACACCAAGCAGGTAATGATTACTGCAATATTAATGGCACCCTAGCTCTTCACCAACCGTCATTAATAGTTGACTTGTAGCTGTAGCAACAAAGCCTACAGATTTTATCCAGTTTTAGTAAAAAACAAACTTACTCATTTTTAACGGTTTCCTGAAAGCCAATATATGAACATTTCCATGTTTTCAACTTTCAGAAGCTGCTGGGCAGTTCAGAATATCTATCAAAACAACACATGACCAAAGTTGACTAGACCAAAGTTGACTAGATACTTGGCTATACTGTTCCAACTTAAAACTATTTAAGCTCACATCAGTGTATAAACATTTTCTGGAAAGTTCTTGAGCTACATTGGCTTATCTGTTGGAAATCAAATTCTAATTTTCAGTTTAGACATTTTTATAGCATTTCTTTTCCACTTGAACAAATACTAGTTTTAATTTCTATAGTTTTTCAAACTTGTTACTATTTCTCACCTGACACACTTATGGTAAAAATAACATATTCCCATTCCCCTCTCAGTTATTAAGTTGTTAACCTTTCTGTTCTGAAGGTCCTGACTGTTGTTGGCTGTCGGAACCCAAGGTGTCCCTCAGACACTCTTGGATGTTCCGGGTCTAGGGCAGAAGCCTCTGAGACCCTGGCAGGCAGCCAGAAACCCCTGTGGTTTTGAGTTTGACCCATGGAACAATTTACCAACTGTGGTAGATAGGGACAGGCGAACGGAAAATCTCGGGATGTGACGGAAAGCAAGACCCTTCCCCCTTCTTCCTGCTATAAGTGATCAATCACCCCTGAAGCATGCAGCCCCTCCTAACTCCAGTAGTTTTCCACTCCTTACTAACCCTAGCCAGACCCACCGTCCCCTTTTGACATAGTAAAGCCCCCTTGACTATTTAACCCCACGAGATGAGATAATAAACGCCATTTGACCATCCACCACATTGGTGTCTGTGCATGTCAGTGGACCGAGTGACCCGGGGGAGGCCGGGTCGCTGTGCTGTATCTTGAAACCAGGTCGCCCGCCTTCTCATCAGAAGGCGACATATGGTGCCGAAACCCTCGGGTAGCGGGTATCGCCTGGACACGAACAGTGGCCAGAACGGTGGGTCCAATTCTTGGCGGGGGAGACGTCCCCGGAACAGCGACGGATATGGAAGCCATCGCGAAGGTCGTGAGTTCAGTTTATAAGCAGTGGGGAATTAAATGCAAGCTCAA
This sequence comes from Vidua macroura, assembly GCF_024509145.1. Taxonomy (NCBI): domain Eukaryota; kingdom Metazoa; phylum Chordata; class Aves; order Passeriformes; family Viduidae; genus Vidua; species Vidua macroura. The sequence continues at coordinate 62,673,771 of NC_071611.1, forward strand.
GGATTTTTACCTCGCTATTGCGAGACTCTTAGAGCTTGGGGCGATTGAATGTCCCGTGGAAATATTACACCCAGAGGTGTGGGGGAGATGCACGGCCGCGCTAGCCGAGGATACAAAGACCTCAGGCAGCGGCAAAAGCCTTAAGGCATGGGGAAAAGTCAAACAAGCCCTGCGCAAGGCGCTAGAGGAGCAGGAAACATGGAGCGCGGCACGCACATGTTTATTAGCTACACCCAAGCTGTGGGTAGGAGCGGCAATGCAAACCGCCCCCGAAAGGGATCTACCCGGGAGCGGGGACCTGGGGGGGCCGGGCGCGTTCCCCCCCTCCCCGAGCCCGAGCCCAACCCCCCCCGCAGGACCTCCTGAAAAACCCGCGGGACCTCCCAAAAAACTTGCGGACCCCCCATCCGTCCCTTCACCGCGGATCAGCGATTCGGAGCCGGGAGCGCGGCAGTGCGCGCAGTCCTTTTGGGAGGAACTGGCGAGGGAAGCCAGAGACGCGGAGGCGCGGGCGGCGCCGCCGCCCTACCCAGCAGAACATGGCGCTGGCGACCAAGGGGATGGGCGGGGCGTGGAAGCTCTCGGCAGGAAGAGCCCAGAGTCCCGAATTCTTGCTAGTGCGCATCCGCGAGGAAAAGAGGAGGAGGGGGGCGGCAGAGAGCGCATGCCCAATCGGGAGCCGTGCTCAGCGCTGCTACCATTTAAGGGAGAGACCTCCCCCTGCGGGCGGCAGGGCAAGCCCAGGGGGCGGGAACGGCACCACCCCTGAAGGGAGGGGCGGGGGCGGGGCCGGAGCCGCACAAAAAGGCACCGGAGCCCGGAAATGTGCTGGCATTCGACTTCCGGCTCTGAGTCCAGCTCCACCAGCTCCAGCAGCTCGGGAGAGCTGACGGAAGCCGACTGGGACTCAGAAACGGAAAAAGCGGAGCTAACGCGGTTTAAAACAAAAACGAATAAAGCCTTAAGCCACATCGAAAGGCAATCACAATGCGAACCAGCCCAGTTTACCGACTGGGGAAAGATAAAGATAGCCTGTGCAGAGTGGACTCTTTCAGCCGCGGTCCAAGTCTTCCCAGTTAGGATCACCGGGCCAGAGGGGAATCAACAAAGGATATATAATCCGGTAAACCCCAAAGGGCAGCCATGCGCAGTGCTGGACATCAAGGACTGCTTCTTTTCAATACAGCCACAACCCAGTGGACTAACGAGAATTGTGAGTTTCTGTTTACAGGACATGCTCGTGGGTCGTCCCCGTAACGTGTACATCCCGGTTCCAGAGGAAAACGACGAACCACCAAAACGCCGGTCAGCACCCAAGAGTCCTACACCGGTGAGACCCAGACAGCAACGGTGGCTTTGTGTGATCTTGCTATTAGGGCTCATCGCCGGGGGGTGAGCTAACCCAGACTATTACCCCCATCAGCCATTCAGGTGGGTCATGCAGCATCTTTCAAGTGACAAGGTATCCTTGAACGAATCCAACCCCAACCTAACCAATTCCTGCTGGCTTTGTTACGATGTCAAACCTCCTTTTTACGAAGGAGTTGCTCTAAACACCCCCTTCAGTTACTCCACAGCCGAAGCCCCCCACCAGTGCAGATGGGACACTCCCCGTAGGGGAATCACCCTGAGTCAAGTCACAGGCCAGGGCAAATGCTTTGGCAACGCAGCCTTGGCGAAGCAGAAAGGCAACTTCTGCACCGAAGTCGTCAAGCCCAACAGAAAGATCAACAAGTGGGCGGTCCCATCCGCATCTGGGATGTAGGTTTGTCAGAGATCTGGGGTGAGTCCTTGCGTGTTCCTTGCCAAGTTCAATGACGCTATCGACTTCTGTGTCCAAGTTCTGATTGTTCCTAGGGTCCTGTACCACTCAGACAAGGAGGTGTACCACATCTTTGAGGAGCCCGGCCAACTTCACAAAAGAGAAATAGTAACGGGAGTGACTATCGCAATGCTGCTCGGCCTGGGAGCAGCTGGCACAGCCACGGGTGTCTCGGCCCTTGCGACCTGACACCAAGGGCTTGCTCAGCTGCAAATGACCATCGATGAGGACCTGCAGAGGATCGAGAAATCCATCTCCTTTCTAGAGAAATCAGTTTCCTCACTTTCGGAAGTGGTCTTACAGAACAGGCGAGGACTGGACCTCTTGTTCATGCAGCAAGGAGGTCTGTGTGCCGCCTTGAAGGAGGAATGCTGCTTCTACGCGGACCACACAGGAGTCGTTAAAGACTCCATGGCAGAACTCCGAGATAGACTGGCTCAAAGAAAGAAAGACAGGGAAACCCAACAGAGCTGGTTCGAGTCCTGGTTCAATCAATCACCATGGCTCACCACTCTAATTTCCACCTTAATAGGTCCGCTAGCGATACTGCTTTTAACCTTCACATTCGGACCATGCCTGCTAAACAAGCTGGTCTCATTTGTTCAAGCTCACCTAGAACGGGCCAACATCCTGTTTATAGGCCGGCAACAAATGCTGTGAACCAAAAATTGAGGACACTGCCAGTCGCAAAGGTTCTCTAAACTTCCCCTGTGAAGGTTACTCAGGTTTACCAAAAACCCTTTTCCCTTATCATATTATAACTTTGTACCTCACCTTAGTGCCTATGTTTATAACCACCTCATTCATTAGTAAAAAAGGGGGGGGAGATGTGGTAGATAGGGACAGGCGAACGGAAAATCTCGGGATGTGACGGAAAGCAAGACCCTTCCCCCTTCTTCCTGCTATAAGTGATCAATCACCCCTGAAGCATGCAGCCCCTCCTAACTCCAGTAGTTTTCCACTCCTTACTAACCCTAGCCAGACCCACCGTCCCCTTTTGACGTAGTAAAGCCCCCTTGACTATTTAACCCCACGAGATGAGATAATAAACGCCATTTGACCATCCACCACATTGGTGTCTGTGCATGTCAGTGGACCGAGTGACCCGGGGGAGGCCGGGTCGCTGTGCTGTATCTTGAAACCAGGTCGCCCGCCTTCTCATCAGAAGGCGACAACCAACTTTGCAGGAAGAACAAGAAATCACAAAAGTTTAGATATTATAATAGAAGTAATCACAAAGTAAAAGGTAGGATTTTTGAGTGCTGTACAGGGAGGTTTTAGGCCTTGTACAGAAGGGTCTGAGTTTTGTACATGGGGGTCAGAAGTTCTAAGATAGAGGGATTTGGGCGTGCCCTGTCGTCCTTCTTTCTCCTTCCTATTCCCCATGTTCTTGGTGATGTTGGCACTCATAGATTGGTTTAGAGTAGAAAGCCACTGTTCAATATAGGTAATAGGCATTGGGGAAAACATTTAATACGTAATGTGTGATATAAAAGATGGCACCAGCCCCTTGAGAGACGGAGACGAAGACAGAGGGAGACGGAGAGAGACACAAAGGGAGAAGGAGTCAGGGAGAATATCAAGAAGTCTGTGTGCCTTGAGATAACATGCAATAAACTGCCTTGAGACCAGACGACTGAAGACTACTGAGTCTTTCTTTGAAGGCATGGGTTGGAGGAGAGACTTTACCAGCACCCGGAGTCACCCCAGTCTGGGGAAGACTCCAGCAGTTGGCTTTGCCAGTCGTGAGTTCTTCTCTATCTGTTCCTATAGCTCCCAGTGTGCGCCTGTAGCAGGATCTACATCATTCCAGCTAAATCACTACTTGTCCCTGCACAGACACCAGTGCTTAGTGAAACCTCCTTAAGGGTAGAGGATGGAATCGCAGCCATTCCTCTTCAAAACTGCAAATAACTGCAATATTGGATAATGGCTTCACATGTTACAAAAATGTCTCTTTTTTTCTCCTCTTTATAGTGACAGGAATATCTTCATGTTATCGTAATGTATTCAGTGTACCTGAAAGTCCTGCTCAACTGTGCAAGGCAGGTCACATCTTAAACTCCAGCAAAATAATAGTATCTTCTAACTATGTACAAGTTGCCAACATATTCCTCTGAAAATTAATGGTCATAAATTTAACTTTTATATAAAGGAGAGTACATAAACAAGAAGGATAATGCATGGTACTGTGCTCTGGAATTGTGCCTCAGTGTTGACAACACACCAGCTTTTTGCCTACTCCTAAGTACTTCTTGCCGATTTTCAACACACTGATTTGGCCAGACAATAACAATTGTAACTTTATGAGCAGGACAGTAATTATAAGTCGAGATATGGGTAAGTAAATAACAATTGCTCTTCTTGCTTTAATACATGTATTAGAGGTAAGGAACACCCACTTGTTATTGGAGTAGCTAAGGAAGAACAAGTGAGTCCAAGACTTGAAAAGGCAGCATGTATCTGTGTAAATATGTAGGATATTTTTTAAAACTTATGTAAATCAAGTTCATAAGTTAGTTGAATGTTAATGGTCTTATTACTAAAAGATACTGTTTCAAGTATAATTGAGAAAAACATTTTAACTTCTATTCTTGCAGTTTGAACTATACATATAATATATATACATATTATTTATTTTTGAGTAAATTAAAATCAGATGGGTTGAGGTTTGTTAAATTGAATGGCCTTAGAGCTTGCTAAATTAATGTTTTCTCAAATGCTTTATATTGATTCAATGTTGCTTTAAACTTTTTCTAAAGTTCCCTGATTTTCTCAAGTTTACCAGTTAAGTTTTTGTTGTTTTGACTCTTAAGGAGTATCTTGTTGGTATTCCTCCCTTGCATCTAACTCAGGGTACATACATAAATCTCTGTAAGCCCCTTTGAGGGACTCTGTGAGAGGATTCTGGATCCTTACAACCACCACATCTTTAATTTGAAAAATTTTCTGGACACTTTTATTTTGAGGATCATAGGAATGCATGGATTAGATTCCCATCATTGTGTGAAGCCAGCAATGAGTAGTAGACAACAATTCATTTCCTTTTTAACCAGTCTTAAAAGTATTTTACTTTCCCCTAACCACCAACTAATTAATTTGCCTAACACTTGCTGGCTCTGGGACAATGTTCTCATAACACCCTCTCACCTAACTCAGTCATTAACTAGGTTAGGGGAGCATTTCCCTTGTAAATGAGTCCCCTAAGCATTGCCACGTTTTTTTCCTCAAAAGAAAGACTATGCTGTTTTAACTTCATATGCAACTGACAGTTTTTTTTCTTGAAATATGAAAAGAAGGAAATAAATATCATTCCAACATCACTGTGAACTGATGAAAATATTTTTGCCTGCACAGACATAACGTTTCAGGGAAAGCTTTAGCACACCTCAAAGGAAGGAGTAATTAAATTATTATGGTGCTCCACTTTATAAAATGATGGTTCTGAAACAGCTCAAGTACTGCCCATGGTCCCATCTCCGGAAGGAAACAGTAGAAACAGAACAGGTTCACCATAAATCCATAAATGGGAGGTCAAAATAATCACACACTCATTCAGATTGAACATTAAGTCTTGAGGACAAGAAAGGCTGCAATTTATGCAGTTCTAGGAAGGATCATGAAGAATCACCTAAAGATAGGGCTCACCTGAGTCTTACTGCAAAGCTTGCTTGTGTAGCCACAAGAACAGCTAGACTTGCCCTGGTAAGGTGGAAAATATGAGTAGACACACTTTAGCTATGATAAAAATAAAGTCAGATAAAGACAAGTTGTGCTGTTGATGCTGGCTGCTACAGCAGATACTGGATCAGCTATTCTACTTTTTATGATCACAGTGGATCTAAACAATGTGTTGGTTTGTAGAGTGGTTGAAATATTAGATCCATGCTCTAATCATTAATTACTTGCATAATGTCACTTCTAGATGGGAATTTCCTTACCACGTAGAAGGGCAATGAATGAAGACATTTTCAAATTAGGAAAGATGACAACAATTAGGGAATTAATTAAATTTTTAAAAATAGATGATACAACAAGAATGGGAAATACAGAGGACAGAGGAGGCATACCCATGATTTCTTTTTAATGTCTATAAAGAGATCAAAAGAAAAATAAAATGCATTTTAAGGGAACACTGAATATGAAATGTGCACACGAAATGTTTCCTGTGCAAATCACAGCAGCCCTCTGCTCCCTTTGGCTCATATTGATGACAATAACATGAAGTGAAGTTCAAGAACCAATTTTAGTCTAAGAGTCTCTTATAAAAGGACAATCTACTTAATTTTAAATGAAGGACATGAGATATCAATCAGCAGGAGAACCATCAAAGAAAAAAAAATAGTACTGTATTTTCTCTGACATTTAACACAAGAAGTCTGTGAAGTTTCACATTCTGTCTGGTAACAGGTAACAAAGGACATCAAGAAGAGAACTGAATACCAAATTTTTGCTGGCATGATTTTTTGTGCAATTAAACTTTTGGAAAAGAACAGTTTGGGTAGGGAAAGAAGTAATCTTATCTGAATTAAGATGGAAGACTCAAAACAGACTGTAGAAGTATTTTATATATGAAATGAGGAAGAATTAAATGTTTAAGACTAACTGCTAGTGATAAATTGAGAAAATGAGACAAAAACCCAAAAACCTTTATGACATGCAAACTCACACACTTTTGAAATTGTCACTCTAGTTTCTAAATAGAGGAACAGTCAGTTCAAAAGTTGACTGATGGGATCTTATTAGGTATCATCAGGAGGACTCAGAATTAAGAAGGGAATGTCTTAGTTTAGTGTGCAACATGTAAGTTTTCCAGCTTTCACAAGTGACAAATATTAACAGAAAACAAACAAAAAACAAACCAACCACACAATCCCCCAAAATAATTCCACCTAAATTTTTCTGAATTTAAGAAATTGCATTTTCTGAATTAAGCAGTTGCATTTTACAAGTGAAAAGGCAATAAAATATGAGAATAGTTTGATTAATTGAAAACTATTAAGGAAACACTTTCTATTTCTAGCTACACTTGTCATGCCTCCAACTGAACTTAAGATACTTTGCAACTTGAGTAAACATAGCCTAAATTCTATGCTGAAATCTCCCTGAGCAGTAAAGATTTGCAAAATTATTAATTTTTTTTCCAAAGCATTATTTAAGTGCAATGTCAACATATATTCATATACTTCTGTCTCAGATAGAAAGAACAAATTATACACCTCAAAAACACAACTGAAAGACATCTGAGTATGGATCAAATACTACAAAAAATTTTATTACATTTTAAAACTATGTATTTAAAAAGAAATGCAGAATTTGCTTTACAAATTTCACCACTAAAATCTTTGTGTATTTACTATTACAAAGTCAAAAATACAAAAGGAAAACGTGATGATTTGCCAAAATCCCATTACCTGTGTGTCAGCAGCACCCTGAAGGCTATCTGATTCAGTCCCAAGTAACCTGGCAGCAAGCTTGACCAATCCCAGTTCCATTCAGTAATGGCTGACTGTTGATACATGGAAAGAAGCTAGTTAGTTATTAATCAGCATTAATATGATGAGTACATTAAAGCTCCAGCTGCAATATACTAACCAAAGAGAGGGGTCTAGAATGAGGACTTAAAGAGATTATATCAGTCACATCCACAGAAGAAGTTTTTTATTCCAATAAAATGGCAATAAATTAATTAGGGACATAGCTACTATTTATACAAAGATAAATCAGTTTTTTTAACCATTATTCTTCCAACTGTTGATGGCATTCTGATCAACAGCTTTGTCTGAGAGCTTTACTCTTTGTCCAAAAACCAAAATAGTTGGCAACTTTTTATGCAACAGCAATTTGCATTTTCTGCTGTCAGCAAAAAGTTATGTAATGAAAAATTTGGTATAGCTGGAATTCAAGTAACCTGTATCATAATTAGAGTGATTTAATGCTGTATTATAAATAGCATTATATGTAGAAAAGCTGAACAAATATAACTCCATATTGCTTATTTAATAAGCAAAAGCAATCTACATCATCAGAGGGCAGACAAAAGACCATACACAACATTCTTATTAAAAAAAAACAGTAAATCCTGTTGCATACTATTCCTTTTCACTGTCAGCAATGGTGAAGTAGTGACTATAATTTAATCTTCTTGGGAGGAAATAAGTACAAAGTTACTGTTGTAACACTGAAATAGCACTGAGTAGTAAAAAAAAAGTTTAAGCAAGTCAAAACAATGGAAATAAACCTAAATAACAGTAAAGTATAACTTGGAGTGCATCTTTTTCTTCTTACAGACAGCACTTGGTTCCTCTGGGAGAGCAGAATCAGTGCAATCTCTCCTATTCCTTCAATCTATATTTTATCACTCTCCTTCTCCTTACTTAATTTACTCCCTATCCCTCATCTTTGCCATACATGTTAAAGTAAAGTAGAAAAACAAAGGTGAAATATAGAGTATGAAGGGCAAATAAGAGTAACAAGAAAAAATAAAGTACTGAGAAAGCGGAAAGTGAATGAATAAGAAAATGTTCCTTGCCAGTGCTCTGGCATCTTCTACAGGCACTGGCAATAATTTTCATTGGAAACCAGACACTCAGCTATACTGATCACTGTTTAATAAATGGACAGTCCCACACACTAAATAAATGTGCAATTTAATGGTAAAGGGAACTAAACTATTTAATAACATCATTAAGTTTAGAAATAGAATCAGAGAAGAGAATTATAGAATGATTGAGGTTTGAAAGATCACGTGTTCCAACCCCTTGCCATGGGCATGGCACACCTTTCACTAGACCAGGTTTCTCAGAGCTCTGCCCAGCCTAGCCTGGAATTCTTTAAATAGATGGGGCAACCACAGCTTCTCTGGGCAACCTGTTCCAGTGCCTCGCCACCCTCACAGGAAATAATTTCTTTCTAATATCTAATCTAAAGCTACTCTCTGTCAGTTTGGATCTATTTTCTTTTGTCCTGTCACTACATGCTCATGTAAAATGTCCTTCTCCATCTTTCTTGTAAGCTTCCTTCAAGTACTGCAAGGCTGCAATTAGGTCACCCCAAAGCCATCTCTTTTCCAGACCAAACAATTTCAATTCTCTTGGCCTTTCTTCATAAGAGAAATGCTCCATCCCTCTAGTGATTTTGGTGTTCCGCCTCTGGACTCCAACAGCTCCATGTCCTTCCTGTGCTGGGGACCCCAGAGCTGGATACACCACTGCAGGTGGAGTCTCACCAGAATAGAATAGAGGAACAGAATCAACTCCCTTGACCTGCTGGTCACGCTCCTTTTGATACAGCCCATCACACCATTGGTTTTCTGGGCTGAATATGAGGAAGAACTTCCTGACTGCCTGGCTGACTGAGCACTGGAACAGACTCCCCAGAGAGACTGTTGAGTCTCCCTCATTGGAGATACTCATGAACCATCTGGACACAATTCTATGCCATGTGCTTTAGGATGATCCTGCTTGAGCAGGGAGATTGGACCTGATGACCCACTATGGTCCCTTCCAATCTCACCCATTCTGTGGTTCTGTGATTCTTGATTGGAAGGTCTCTTTCAACTCAAGCTATTCTATGATTCTATTGATTAAAAGATTCTATAAAGCATGTTTCTCTGGAGTGAGAAGCCTTGAGAAGCCTTCTGGAATCCTTTTCCAGGATATTAACACTTTTATGTGTTAATGACAATGACTAAGCATTCATTAAACATGAAAAACAAGTATATTTTACAGCAATATAACTGATGAAATAGACCAAAACAGTCAAAACTGGAGAGACTACACTGTGTATAAGCAAGTCTGCACTGAAAAAGGATGCATTTCCACACAAGTCTGTAAAGTGAATTTCGAGTCACTGTAATACCAAATCTTTTCAAATATTTGAATTGAATGCTGGAATCAATATGTTGATTACATGCTGGAATCAAAAATGTTGATGACATATTAAGAATATATGAGAAACAATGGCATAATATTTTTTAAGTATTAAAGTGGTATCAGAAACTATTTAGCATTTTGTGTAATGAATTGGTCATGGAATGCTCCAGCAGAGATTTAGGCAACTAGATCTCTTTTCTTTAACTGTTCCATTATCAAGAAACTAAATTCTATAAGAAAATTGTAATCCTTTACATATTATAAGCATGACTTAAAGAAAAACAGATAAATTAATGCCTTTTTGTGTGTGTGTGTGTGTTTTAACCTGCTTAGTCTCACTGTTCTGTAAAATCTCTGTATTTCTAAAGCATTCTTTACTTGACTGTTCAACATATCTGTGAAAGACCCATAAAGAAGATTCTAAAAGTGAATTTAGAATTCTGACATGATTTTTCAAAGGACTAAGACTAACCCTATGTACTATTGCACAGATGTAATAAATGTCATTGCTACTATGGGCTTTCCCTCAGTATACTGAACACAGAAAGCGTAAGTAAATGCAAATTGCTCTTACATGTAATAATTCCGATCAAATAAAAAGCCGGTAATGGCTTTTTGTAGTATTGTAGAGGGTACCCTCATTACACTCCCAAGAAATAATATTCCTTTCTGCTTCATTAAATGTGAACACACACAAATAAGTCCATTTTCATATATTCAGTCTTTGTCATTATCATGTTCATAATAATACCAACAAGTAAAAATTATACTATAACCAAGGTTTCAGATTTTCACAAACCTGATTGAATACTTTTGCATAAGATTGTCTGTACACCTGGAAAGGGTTGAAGACAGGCTGCTCTTCTCTGCCCTTCAGTGTCAAAGGCAGACATTGACTCGAGGTAACACCATCTTCAGAAGAATTCTCACAAGACAGCTGCTCTTTCAAATATTCCTTTAGGAAGAAAAAGCAACCACAGAATAGTACAGGCCACCTAGCTTTCTAAGTGAAATTTGCCTACATTTTAAGCATAAATTTGAAAGATAGAAGTTCCTTTTAATATAGTGGGGAATTAACAATCTCTTAAAAAATAGAAATGTTTTTAAGAACATCATTATTTTACAATGAATAAGAAATAACCTCGAAAAGAATGCACCCAACTTGAGCAAAACAGAACAACCTAAACTTTTGCTTTGAAATTGTTGTCAAATTATGTGTGTAAGTTCTCATTTAATATATATATATATGCTAGGATTATATAGAAGAGAACAACAAATGTTTTTCATGTCTTTTGAATTAAACTTTTTGGAAAACAGTCAACAATTACTATATCACTATAAATCAATTCTTTGATTAACATGTTCTAACCATGTTTTTTAAACAGAGGAAATAAATATTCTCCCACTCTTCAAAGCACTCTTCTGCTTAAACATTCAAGGACTAGAAGCAGTATGGTTTGCATTGCAGTTTTAGAAACTATACTGTAACAGATGCATTATTATTTTGGACACCATCTTTTCTGTTTTCACTTCTTCGACTACTATGTAAATAAATCATCATTGCAGGCCAATAAAGTGTTTTGATTAAACAGAATAATTTTATGAAGAACTAGATAATGAAACATTTACACATCCATTTGCTAGAATAACTACTGTGATTAAACAGTTTATTGTTATTAAAACGAAGTCCATTACATGGAGCAAGTACTCAAGATGAGTCATTAGGATGGGTGGATGTAAATGCTCCTCTTATTTGCAGTACTACTGAGATGGAATAACAGGCAAACTACCTGCCAAGGCATCCTGTGCCTCTCACTAGGTCTTTCTAAAGGAAGAATTTCATCATCTCTTTAAACTTACCCAATTATGGCCTGACCTGAAAGGGACAAATTCAGTTTCAGGCCACACAGACTGCAGCTGTTTCTCTCTTGAGTTGGCACTAGCATATGTTGTGAAATCAGCCAGAGGAAAAAAAGGTTTCATCCAGATAAACAAGCCACATGATTTCTAGTACTAGTACAAAGGTGGGGGCTATGAGTGGAAAATCACAAGGACAGGAGAAAGAGAAGGACTGTCTGCTGGTTGCAATCAAATGTCATGTCTGACCAAGAGAATCACAAAATTGTCTTAGTGTAAGGAAAAAAACCCCAACCAACCAAATGAAGAAAACCAAATTGACCTTTTTTCTCCTTAAAACAATATCACAAAGCACCTGTGAAAACATACCCTCTTTTAGCTATTTTTACTCACTTTTTCAAAAATATCTGGATTTTTATTTCCCCATTCACTCATTTTCTACTTTATGCCCTAACAAAGATTTCAGAGCCATGGTGAAGAAGGTTATTTAAAAGCTATTTCTGTACATCTACCAAATTTTCATAAATGTACTGCCTTCCATGTACACATTTTTACAAAATCTGTAGACTAAAGCAACCTAGCCCTTTGGATGTAACAGACAGAGCAGAAACAGACTGTGTTACTTTTTCAGAAGCAATACTGGAAATAGCTGTCCATGTGTCGCCTGATGAAGAACTATTTGCTCAGCTGGTGGGAAAACACAATGCTTATTTTGCAAAACCAGTAGTTCTACAGAATGGCACAATATGTATTCGGTAGGATCATGTTAAACATTAACAAAATAATGAACCAGCTTGGGTATGCCATCTCAGCTCCCTTTTCAGAAAGCAACACCAGTTCACTGAACAGGTAACTTTGGGATCTGGGACCACCAGAGACCACCAGAGGGACCCCTGGGAAAGATGAATGCATGTGCAAAGCTGGGTGGGGGGCGGGGGGGGGGGGGGGGGGAGGGAAACATATTATGGGTCTCCAGGAACTGATGATTATATGTATGGTTCGTTTGGGGAAAATCAATGAATATGTATGTAAAATTCAGTATATAAGGCAGGAGCTTTTCTGTACCTGACATGCACAATTCTGGTGGAGATATCCTTGCAGCATCTGGCACTGTAATAAAGAATGCCTGCTTCTTAATGCTACAGTAGTGTAAGGAAGGAGATTTTGACCAATTTCAGTAACACCTGCTTGCCAGGGTTGGAAAAATTCAAGTGGTATACAGCTGACCTCAGTAAAGGTATTTTTCTGTCTTTAATAGAATACTGTGGATTTGGTCTTCATGAAGAGATTATTCAACAATGGTGAATATATTACATTAAGATGTCCTTTGGTATAGTAAATATTGTAGGCTCTGAAAGGGTTGTGTTTCAAAATGTGAAAATATGAAATCACATCAGTAAACATGTGAACTATACCCTCAGTACACTGACTGGGCATCAAACCAAGTATACAGAATATTATTGAGCCTGACAGCTCAGAAGAGTCATCTCTTTGGTTGTCATTACTAAAAATTTTTTTAAAAAATTATTATTATTTTTGGCAAACACATGAAGGGCTGTAAGCTGTTTTAAGTACTGTAGTAACTGTTAAAATCTCTATTGTCAAATGCAGCTTCCAATAATCTATATCCCTTTTCACCTCCTTTTCTAAGGAATATTACTAAGAACAACAATTTTCTGTCTCTTAATTTTGTTTTTACACATGATTACTAAGCAGTGCAGCATAAAGATCTCTAAACTTATTTTAAGAATACAATCCTTTGACATTCCAAGGAATCTAAACAAAAGAATGGACCTTTGAATAGACAATCAAATCTATTTCTTGGTAAGCAGGCACATAAAACATAATTTAGATTTTGAAAAAAAAATATTTAAAAGTGCATAATCATAATACCATGCTAAGCATTAAAATGTTTTATAGTGGTTTAAAAGGCAATTGAAAGTAATACAGTTAAAACCTTCTGTAACAGGATTTCTCTTCTTCTTCTTTTCTTAGACAATATAGTTTTTTCCACTGAGGAATGTTTTATTTTTAAAAGGGTCTTATTAGCTGCAGAAATTCAAGAAGAGACACCTGGGATGTGGAAAGTCAGGCTGAAGTACCTTTTCCCCCTAGTTCTCTTAGCCTCATACCTCCTATTGGAGCTGTTCCACTTTGTATAAATAACCAAATACTCACAGGAGTCAGATCTTAGATCAGGCTCTCCAAAACCCAGCATGTGCATTTTATTCCTTCAGCTACAGTATGATTCTATTTTTGACCCTAAAAGCTACAGAATGCATTTTTACTACTATTTCTACATGGTAAAACTCCAACAGGGGAAAAATAAGGAATTCCATGCTGATAAATAATGGTATGGAGGTTTGGGGAATTAGCTCAGATATGGGAGATGCAGATTCAATTCCCTTGTATAAACTAGGGAGTATAAAGATTTGAGCTTGCATATGCTGTCCCCTAGGTAACTGTCCTAAGTACTGGACTACATGCTATTTTCGGTGGTCTTTTCCACACTCCTTTATACAAGACTAATCTTGAATGTGCTCCAGGTGAAGTTTTGTTTATTACAGTAATAATTTTCACTTCACTTCCTAAACCAGTTAATTGTTCAGGAAACTGAAACTTGAAAAGATTCTGTGTAATGGAATAATTCCTGTGTATAAAATAATATATATATCTTATATATATTATGCTGGTGATAAACATTCTTATAAAAGATTTTTAAGCGCACAAGTCAATGTCGGGGATTGCATCACACTGCCGAAACCACCTGGACAAGAGGAAGGAGAATCTCATTTACAAACAAATGAGCGTGGCCAGCCCGGAGATGGGTCGTTTTCCAAGGTGATCTGAGGAACAGCCGGGACATGATAAATATCTGAGATTGAGATAGCCGGAGCCATCAGTGAGGTACATCTCAATACCGATTCTGGGAATGCAATCACGGATGTTCATCACTCCCTGGTCATGTTTTTGTTCAGCTCTTCCCAGAGAAAGAACTCCACATGAATATGTGAAGTCCTGAAAGGAAGAAAAGGGACTCTGCCTCTGGCAGGAAAAACTGTATAAAAACCGCTTGGATGGGACAGTTGGTGTGAAACAAAGAGGACCGTCTGCTGTAGCGGTCAGACCTGTGTCTCACCCAGCGCCGATACCCAGGCTCGGCACTGACCTTTTTGATTGGATAGTGGCTATCTCAGACCGAATTTTGGTCGCGTAATAAAAATCTGGTTTTATTAAATGTTAAATTTGGCTCAATTAATTTTTACTTATAACAATTCTGTACTGTACTAATATAAGGTTGCCATCTCTACATATATGCTTGCATTGCCTCTGATACTTCCAAAGGCAGACTCATAAAGGTTGTTTTTAAGCTTATACTTAGGAACTAAACAGTTGGATTCTATTTTCAGAAGCACAGTGTGAGTACTAAGATGCTCTCTATGGCCTTCCTATAGGCATAGCTCTCTAAGTCAGGGTTTTCTGCTACCAGTTTTTTCAGAAGAATAATCCTGGCCTCTGCCTATATTTGCATAATTTTGTATTTTATTATAAACACTTCTGTAAACTTGCAAGGGTCTTAACAGCACCTACTCATGTATTCAAGAAATTTAATAATTAAAGCTAAAACCAGAACTTTCTAAATGAAGTTGTGCTGTTGTACAATTTAAACAAACCTATGTGTATTTCAGTGAATAAAATCAGAATGCTTTTGGTAACTTGAGGCAATTTAGAACAGCCTGAGAAATAATGTGATTATTCTTTTACATTGCCAAAATTACATATGCAGCAAATAAATCTGATTTTTTTTCTTGCAATTTTAAAAGCACTTTGTCTGAACAGAGTTGTCTAAATTGAGCAAGATTTCATTTACTTCCTCAGTACAGCCATACGTGTTGCTTGTTTGCTTAAATCAAAATATTAATTAACCAAGTGTAATTTTACCTTTGTAAGTCAATTCATCAACATACTTCCTTGATTTCTTTTTTTTTTTTACTGTGCTTAGACTCCTAAAATGAATCTATCATCTACAATATGAAACTTATGAGCCATACTACTGTGTAAGTTCCTAAATAAAATCTACAGTGTTTCCTAGAACACAATCTTTTCTGTAGAAATGCATAAAAGCCTAAACTGAATGGATTCCATCAAAATACAATATAGAATTCTGTATTCATTTTAAGAACTATTATCACCTCCTTGACTAACACTTAGCTGCCAGCAGATGTTGCCCCAGGCCAGTACACATCTAATTGGTTTGTGGAAAGGCCGTTTCCCTACCTCATTGAGCCGGATGATGTGATAAATTTGCCTCAGGTACTCACTACCACCTGGTTTGTGGCAGATATCCAGGACCATCATGTTTATATTATGCTCAGTGAATCCAAGTGCAATACCTCCTTCCTCTAATGTTGCACCTTTAACTGTGACTGAGGCACTAGAAGATAGAAAAGATACAGTCCTAAGTTAAATTTATAAAGAGCAAAATATTAATATTAACTCAGCTAGAACTACATGTTCAAAAAATCCTGGAAGTACTTGACTTAGACATATGTTGTTTTACATATATGTCTCACATATCACGTGTTAAATAACAGTATTATACTAATTTTAATCACCTTAATTGGAAAGATGAACACATAAAACACTCTTTAAGGATATAGAAGTAGCAAATATTTTCGTTTCCCCTAGAGAAGTATCTTTGGTACTAGAAATGGCATTTATATTCGATCTCTTGTACATTTTTCTTTGCCTGTCACAGCACATATTAAAACCTAATTAACATGTCAGAAAGGTAGCCATTACTCTAAGTATAGGTTAGAAGTTTTAAATTGAAGTAGTTTTCTTTCCACTGGTATGTTGTTAACCATTTAAAAGGCACCTATTTGCCACTTGTTGCATTTTTTGTCCTATACCGTTCCTTGGGGTGTTTTTTATATTTGTGTGAAACTTCTACCAACAAAAATCTGAAAGTGACATTCCCAAATGCCTCCACAATTGTGCATTCAAATCTCTGATCATTGTCAGACTCTCTGCATACAGCCACAAGTTACTATCTTAGTATTGCTACCAATGAAGTCTAAGAAAGAAGTACTAAAATTTTCCTCAAATACTAGAGCTGCAGCACAGGTATTTGACGTGTATGTTGACGTGAACTCGAAAGATTAACAAGAATATATTGTCCTTTCTACAGGCACTGTTGGATTAATTTAAAATAAACCAAAGAAAAATTCTCAATTAATTAAAAAAAAAATCAGTATTGTATTCATTTAGAAATAAAACAAAAAACAAAACATCAAAAAAATTCCAAAAAACCTGAAAACAAAACCACTGTGGTTGCAGTTTACTGTTGAAAGTGTGCCATGGTTACAAAGTCAGTCCTTCTGAAAGCTGCTGTTTGACCTACAGGCTCTCTGAAATGCTTCACAGCTGCTGGACATTAAAGCTTATATTGCTTCCACATGCAGTTTCAGAATGTCCTACAGAGCAAATAGTTTCAAAATATATGCTATAATTTTGTTCTTTGCTGAATGTAAGTGATACTATGTTATTATGTTGTACTTTACAGAAAAGTTTCAAAGAAATTGATCTTTAAATTAAAGCACACTTAAGGCTGATATTTGATGCCACGTATAGATACAACCTGAATTTCTTGTCAAAATTCTTAGCAACTAACATTGAAAAAGCTAAGAACCTCTGACAAAGGAATGTATCAGTGCCAACACCCAAATTGTGTTCTTTACTACCCGCTACTGTGCAGGTGAAGCAGATGATTGGATTCAGGCAGCACTATGATTAATGATTTCCTTTCTGGATTTGGGACTGCCTATCAATCATGTCATTAGCAAGAATGTGCCCTGAGAGAGGCAGACCTCAGCCAAGGAATAACTGCATTCATCTTAATCTGTATATGCATCCAGCCAGCAAGGTCAGGGTCACCATGATGAAAAACAATAATCTTCAATTCGACAAATTACTTTGCAAAGACAGACATTTCTTTTCTTCCTAGGATGTGTGTTTTTCAGAATCTAATGTGACTGTTTGCAGCTCTAGTACTACCATAAAGTAAAGGTTATTTTAATGAATAGTAATACTTCCAGGAAGTACACAAGACAGGCAAAGACCCTTTGCTGTTTTCTGAACCTTTCAATGAAGGTTATAACTTTCTTTAAAAATTATATTCTTTAAAATTAAGTTAATATATATTATTTCTTTAATTAAGAATTCTTTAAAATTAAGTTAATTCTTTAAAATTAAGTTAATATATATTCTTTAATTCTTTTAAATTCTTTAAAATTCTTTAAAATTAAGTTAATATATATTATTTAAACTTTTAATGTAAATAACAATCCTGATAATAACAACATAACACAAAATCAAGCAAGAATTTTACTTACAAAAACCCACTACACTCCAAAAATGTTTTTATGGCTGCGTAGATAAATTTTTGAATAAATAAATTTTTGAAATTCATAGGGTTTTTTTCTTTCATGTGTATCTATTGTTATGTTTATGTCTATAAACATTTATAAATATGTATACATATATGCACATGCATCCAACTAAATCAGAAAATAATTTGATTATTGAATGGTTACATAGCACCAATACAGTACATAGTATATAATTACAATATAGTAATTTCATTCATGAATATCATACATTTCTTCTTGAAAGATTGCTTGTTTAGTAATTAGGTGGCTGCTACTTACTTTAATTCAATATTTGAATTTCAGCTCTAATATATTAATTTTGTAATTTGCATTTATAATAACATTTATCTCTAGATTTCATATCTCAGGTATTTATAAACTGGATCATTTTTCCCACAGATATTGATTCATAATATTTGAATGAAAAGTGGAAAAACAACATTCATATTATATTTCTATTGCAGAAATGCAACTGAAGTCAGGGGAGTCAACTTCATAAATGTATCAAATAACTGCTCACTTGGAGAGCAGGCAATGTATTCTTCATTCTCCTAAGCTTAAATTACCAGGCCTAGTCACAAGCTAGTCCTCTCTTTGGTTGACACTGTAGATATACAGAAACATTTTCCTGTGTTTACTTTCAACAATCGGATACCTAACATGTAACACAGTATTTTTGTTGTATTTTACAAAAGAAAATACAGTAGTATTTTAACTTAAAAATCTCAGTTTCTGAAGATGCGCAAAATTATTATTATGCTTATTTATTCTACAACGCTGTCAGTCACTGGCATCTGGCTTCAATCTTTTAATCATTGGATTAGGTCTTGTAAATTAGAATTCAATGGAAATGCAAAGATAACAAAGGTCAGTGTCACTGAGTGTTTGTGTAACATTATTACTGCTTACTGATACCCACATTAACTGACTACTCATAGAAACAAGACACTCTCCCTTAAAGCACTGCATGAAAACCTGTTCAGTGGTATCACTGATTCCAACCTACAATCACTGTATCCTTTGTTTATAGGGACAAATCCTGACATGACAGTAAAAACTGCAACCTTCAAGAATACTCATTGAAAAAAACCAGCAATCTTACTTTCAGCAGTTACAATTTAATTCAGTAAGTGATGTTATTCCAATCAATCTAATATTGCAAAGTTGATGAATGGCATTTTTACAGACTGATATATGACTCAACATTAAAACAGACTGGACTACAAACTGGACTACAAACACTGACAAGTACTCTTTGAAAAATCACTGTAAAGATCTTAATGTCAAATCTGAAGGAAAAATTGGTATTTTCTCAGAAAGGCACAGCAGGAAATTATTCTTGTCCTGCTTTGCTATACCCTATTTGCCTAAGGGTTTGATATGTTTTAGAATAAAGTATGCTTACTTTTTATTCACAAATGAACACTGAAAACTTCTCACAGTTCCTCTTAATCACCACAGTAAAATTAAATTATAAATATATTTAGTACCTGATCACATTTTGAAAGATATAACAATAGACTTGTCCATATTTTTGGCTCATCAAGATAATATGAAATCTCGTAGTACTATGAACACACTGTTCTGATGAAACAACCAGATTTTAGTATTTCAGCAATTAAATTACAAACCCATGGTATATCAATATTAAGGACTAATCTGTTTCATGTAAGATCACTGCTCCTCTCTTTTCCTTAAAATTGAGCAGTAGCCATAAATATACCAACAATCCAGTAAAATAAAGAGCAAGTAATAGCATTTGAAAAATACTATGTTCTTACCAGTCTATGCTCAATTTTCTTGCCTTCAGCAACTGGCTTTCAATCCAGTTTGGTCTTTGCTGCTCAATGCTTTGTATAATCTTCTGGGTCACTTGCTTAGGACCACTTTTCTGTTTTCCCATAATACTTTCTAAGCACACACGAACTAAACTGAGTTTTTCTTTGCTCCATCTGTCAAGTGTTGCACCTGTTAAAAATTCTGCAGTATTTCCATCCTCAAATATCCGACATATAATTACAATCAAGTTCCAGACAAGCAGACCAGCTTTCTTCAATTCAGCAAAGTTTCTTGACATTTTTCTCTCAGCCAGAAAAAAGAAGTATTTAATTGGGGGAGGCAAACATGCAATCACTGTAGGTAACTTGCTGATTACAATAGATACTGCTTGAGCTGCAAGCCTTGTGAAGCCTTAAAAATAGAAAGAAAAGATGATATTATTAACATTAACAGTATAGCTCTAACTGCTTCTGAGTGTTGTATAATAAACTCTAACTTTCTTTTGTGCTGAAAATGGGTAAAAAGCTTAAGTACTCAACAATGTAGTTTCATTTGTATTATGCTTTCTGCACATAAATCCCACAAAACCTAAACAATTGCATGAATTAAAAGCAGAAAATTTAAAATTTAGACTGTGACTCTCTTAACAATTAGTCCTGCTGTGCACAGTTATTACAGGATTCATGAGAAAGACAGTACTCAGGTATTCAGAATGGTAGAACGTTGTCTTCAAAATTGTAGTATTTTTTCAATTTCACAGCTGAAGCATTGTGTTAAGTGTATCAGAATATTACATACATTTATAATCTCTAGTTTCTTATCAATCCCTTTCTATGTTCAAAATGACAAAACTTCAGTTTATCATCTTTCATATAAACATTAGATAGCACTGCATTTTAAAGATAATAAAAGTAGCTATAAAGGCAACTACAGATAAATTGTGCTGCTCAAAACCCAAGACATATGTAAAATGAAAAATATACCAGAAGGTGTCAAGATTTAAAAAAGCACCAATCTCCAAACAATTCAAGAAGACTGCGTTATTGCACCTGCATTCCAAATGTTTTTCTTTCATTAAAAGAAGAAACCATATCTGTTCTAGATATCACAAATACAAATTTAAATTGTCTTGAAGCCTAGAGTCTTACCTCTCAGTTTACATATAAGTTCACACATAGCAATTAGGTGAAAATAGCGATACAAAAGTTCTAGATTAAAATGAGAGTGCAGTGAAGATGTATGAAAAGAAAAAAAAAAAAGGTTTGAAGCTCTGGCTTGGCCACAATCTACATACTCAAAACTCCATGCCACAGTACACTACAGTACTGAAAATAATCAGGTGATATTTTGGTGGCAATAACTTATCATTAAATGTTTCCAAAAGTTAGCCTTTGGAACCACAACCTGAAATGACAGATGCTTTAGGCACTGTGGGCTGTGAAAATACGTATCAGAAATCAGCTTTACATCTAATCACCTTCAAAACACCTCCTGTTCTCTATTATTTCTTTCTTCCTTTAATAACTTGTTTAAACAACCAAGCAGCAGCATATTCCACAACAGTTTCAGTGCTCTTTTTATTCAAGCATAAATCGCTGTATTGTAAAGTTGGGGTATATGACAGTCCTGAATGAAAAGATGATAATGAAAAGGAAAACTGTTTACAGCCATTGAGGCCAAAGTATAGGCATTATTCTTCACTTTGTTTTGAATACCATCTGACTACTGCCAGATGCTGGAAACATCTCCAGTACTATTATTTTCAGTATTACAATACTGATTATTTTCAAAACCTTGTTTGTATATGTATGGGTGTAAGCCTCAAGAAAGAATAACTGAATTTTAATGGAAAGTATTGTGAAAACACCCCAAAGACCACAGGATGTTTGGAAATAGTTTGTTCATTGTAAAGCTACAACACTTACAAAATTTGCCCAGTTTTGGAGTAAAGGACTTAAAAGTTCTTATGAGAAGGTTTCAGGATGTATTGTAACATATATAAATATTATGTGTAAATTTCACCTACATTTCCCAGATTCTTTTCTCTTCATTTCCCGAGGAGTGTAATTCCATTCCTTTGGAACAGTTTTCAGTAAAACTTCAGGAACTATTTGCTTGTGCTGGTATGTTCCATAGTTTTCTGTCGCCTCCCATGAATGCATCAAAGAAATTATCTGTTTCACTATACCCTTCACTGAATTAATCAAAGTCAACTTCAAGCATCTGATAACTTCTGGCTCCGACTCACCACAACTAGAAACTTCAGAAGGAAGAAATATTAACTATTCAGTAAGTGTTGTGTAAATCTTTTTCAGAAAGTGTTTTCAGAATTCTTATGGAAAAAAAAATTAACATTATGTTATAATAAATTAGACCTATTGGTCTGTTACAAATTAAGAAAGAGTATAATGCAAAACATATGCCATCTTGGTACCATCTTAATACAGTACAAAAAGAATCAATTTATTTCCTTCATTCTCATTTCTCCACAGATATATTTATAAAAATTCTATTTAAGGTGATTGATGTCTTCCTTTTTATACGGAAAATATTTAAGTACTTGTTAGGCATCAATGAGGCAAACAGATACACCTTTTTTCTACTTTCTTGTCTTGAAAGTATTAATGAAGTTGCACTTATTAGATACCCAAACTGCTATTCCAAAGACAGTAAAGGAAAATAAAGGTATTTTGGAAACAAAAATACGTACAAATAACGGTCATCAACAGAAACACAGCATGTCATCAGAGATTGCATGTTCAAAACACACCATCCTAAATACAGTTATTGACATTACAAGAAGTATCAATCTTCTCCACATTCTTAATACCACAGCAAATGGCAGTTTCTCCATTGTCATGGAGCTGCAATTGTCAGGCAGAGTGTTGCAGAGCATTTCAGGAGATGTTTTGATACGTTAGATCTTTAGATCCTTTGCTCATATTTTTGCTTCCCTCTACTTTTTGCTGATCTAATCATGGTCTTTCTGGAAGCTTCCATGCATCACTTCTCTGTTTTTCTTCCTCTTACCTGTTAAACTTCTACTTTTTGCAATCCCATTTTTTCTCTGAGAAGTATCTGAGCACTTTTATCATTGTTTTCTGTTTTGTGAGGCTCATAATTCTATTTCCCCTCCTGCATTCTCCCATTTTCGTCCTCTTCTTTTGAGCTTTTAATCCATAATTTGCAATATCACCCTTCTAAACCTCACCTCTCTTTTCTGGTTGAACATTGCATTTCCTTGGGGATAGAATTAGTTGTTCTAATTGTGAGGCCAGCTCTCCTCCTCAACAGAAAATTAAGAGGCTGAGCGCCTGTTGACAGTAGAGACTAAGTGCTTATCAGATTATTTCTCCCTCAGTAGAAGTCTTTCCTTCTCTTTTCCCACTGTTCTTCCATGCTTCTGTACTTTTAAATTGTGGAAAAGGTCTGGAGCTGCTGAATGCTTAGAGATGAAGAATCTCTACTGGTAGAGACCTACAAAAACATTCTGCAGCCAGTCTGCTGGTAAGGCAAACACTTAAGGTCATCAGACTCCTGGTCAACAACATTGCTCTGGAACCTCTGCATTCTTCAAAATTTTAACCACTCCTACCATGGCCTGACTGCACAAAACCCTTCAAAAACACTATAATTTTGAAGTAAGCTAACATACTTTCACCTGATTTATTATGGTAAAAATAATACTCACTACATGTCTGAAAATGAACATTTAATATCAGATTTGAAATGCTTATTAATAAATTAATAAATTAATAAAAACCTGTCATATTGTATAAGCAGTTCCACAGCAGCTCTTTTTCCATGTAGGACTCAAAAGCAATACCAAGAGATTTGGGTGATAAAGTGCAGTAAGACAATACTGTGAAGATTGTTTCAATCAGAGTAGGCTCTTTGTTATTTTCCGGTTCCAAGAGAGAACTTTGTTCATCACAATTTAATGCTTGATTACCTTCAAAATAAACAAAAACATAGTTCCAATAATTTCCAAGCAATTTAAGGTCTCAGTAATGGATAGTATTATTCAAAACAAACTGCAAAGTGTATCTAAATAATATTTCAAACAATAACACAATACTGAAATCTGATCTTTCTCTGCCTAATGACAGTTGACTGTCTTCCTGAATTATGTGTAGCCAATAAAAAAAGAGACTTAAGCATTTTTTCAAACTATGGAATATGCCTATTTAATGAAAAATTAAATTGAAATTTATTGTAATTGTAAATTTATTATTTACTGAAGATTAATCAGTAGATTAAGATCTAAACTGCAGAATCACAGTCAAAAATCTATTACTGCTTAACTCCTCTTCCTTATATAATAGTCATATGAAACAATAAAATCATATTTAGATATAAAAAAACTAAGAAAATTAGCAGCTCCATATTCCCCAAAGTGTGCCGGCTTTGTTTTTCAGTGTAAGATGAAACTCAGAATAAAACAATTCCACAAAACAAAATCTCAGGCCTGTGAAGATATAGATTTTAAAGACAATTAGTGATTCTCATAGAGTTAAGTGATAACTTCTTACAAATATTTACAAATATTTCTGACAATCATCATAACACAATCTCCCGCATATAACACATCAGGATGTGTTTAAAACTCCAGGAATCAGTGCAATTCAATGACTTTGACTTGTGCTAATGTTGAAGACCTGAGCTTTCCACCTGTTTGTGAAATATGCTTCCAACTGTGAGAACCAGAGCCATAACCTGTTAAATACTCTTAATTGAAATTTTCTTAGTTTAAATACTCTTAATTTAAATTTTGCAAAAACAGTGGTTTCTGTAAAAAGTATTTAGATAAAATTATACTATAAAATGTCATCGCTTTCTGCCAGTTTGGTTGTCTTTACCTTTAGCAACCTGTGGAGGATAAAGATAGCAGTCTTCAAAATCTACCATAATGGAAAATCATTGCTTTCAACCCGTCTTTGAATGACTTGAGAATCAAAAAAAAATCTCATTTCACTCTCTTCTGAATTCCTACAGCCTAATTCATCCATTACTGTAAATCATTCAATCTAGGTAGCATGCAACCTTAGCAGAAACAGAGGATGTAGAAAGCTGAAAAACATGATCACTGGTTTCATAACCAACAATATGTGGCGTTTTTTCCCCCAAGGCAGCAGGCAGATCAGCAATAAGACAGTTTTTTAATCAGCTTTCTTTTTCCTATGAGCTGAGTGAGCTGACATACATTGTTTTCAATTCCAGATGCTTCTAAGTGAAGAATCAAATGGATTCCACTTATTCACTCAAACCAGGGATATGTATGACTAACCATCCATAAGGAACTAACCATCAAAGCAGAAAAAGCAGTTCAAATCGTGAGATGAAAATCTGAAATGAACTTTGACTCTATTATGGTAAATATTTATTTTTTAAATTAATTTAACCAAATTCTAGGGGAGTTTTGCTAAGATTTCAAGTACTACATTGTTGTAGGTTGGGTTGATTTAGTTAGGGATTTTATTAATGTTAGGTTTGTTCCTTGTACTCCCCTGTTTTTCCCCTCACAGTGGTTTGCTCCAAGTTGTTTACCATGAGAGCTCCTGCCACTCAGACCTGTCAATGTTCTCACCTCTCCCAGTTTTCTCCTTATTGGGTTCTGCAAGACTACTCTTCCCAAAATGGTGTGTGGTTGAGCCATGGGACTAGAATGGTTGCTAGTTTTTTTCACTTATGTGATAGACCATGACAGGATTATTAAATCCAACGAGTCATTAGAAGGAAGTACAGTGAAGTACAACAAAGTATAATGAAAGTACAAGAAAAAAGAATGACCCTCAAGAACTTGAAATAAAAGTGTCAAATTGTTACAGATTTTAACAATGTCAGAGTTTTGACGGAGTTGGTAATCCATGTAAGGCATGTACATTTTCTTCTGTAATAACTCATTACTGCCACTAATATAGTTAAGTCTCCTAAATGAGGTCAATTGGTGAAGTTACTCCTTTTTACTGTACTTTTAGGGTAGCCCACAAAAAAACAGTGCTATTTAATATTATGTGCCTACAATGTAATTAATTAAGTTTGATTAAAAATTAATTAGTATTTAAAATTAACCTTAAAATGACACATTATACATCGTGGCAGTCAGAGAACTGTTTCAAAGAGAGCAAAGAATTGGAGTGGGGAAAAAAAATTCTAGTTCTACAAATACATTTCCAAGTTCTCTTCCCAGAAAATGGGTAACAAAAAAACCAGTCTTAGAAAACTCTTCATATCTATTAGTGTCTAGAAAGATGTCTAATGATGCACTACACAATTATATTTTCTTGGTGGAAATCTTCCCTCCTCCAGCCTTCTTATGTGTGCAAGGTAATTGACCTCTTTTTGAAGCAAATCACATTTATTTGGGTCCAATTTCAGATTTGCAGCCTTAGACTTATTACAGAGTATTTGTAAATGTTACTATCAATTCTTATTTCAAAATTTTAGTGGGGCTGAGAATATAATCTAGGATGAGATGTACAGACTAAACAATACTATCTTCTAGTAGTCTTTCAAATAAATATTGTGCAAGCCAAAAACATTAGGTGAAACTGGCAACAGCCTGGTCTTGCTGTGAAAGCAGATTTCTTACAGTTCATCTCCGCATGCTAATATTCACTTTAAGGTTGTTTGCAGAAAGACAAATTAAATTTCTGTAACAACTGGAGTCTCAAGTTTTAATGGTAATGAGTAAGATTCTTTTGAAGATTAAAAAGCAATATATTGCATTTTCTGTTGTTCGTCATCAACTTGATACTACTATCTCTTCTCAAACAAATATATGAGACCCAGGGACTGACTGAAGGTCTAGAATGTGCCTTGTTGACAATTTCCCAGTGACAATTTCTTAGTGACCACTGTCTTATCTGCTATTCATAAGTGGCCAGGTGTCTACTGTCTGGTGGGGTCCCCTCTGACACATATTAATCCTGTGTTGAGCCAATGCAATCCAATAAAGCTATTGCTGTTTGCTTTGTTGTGCAAAGAAAAACTCCTGATTCCTGGAAATTATTATCAAAATAGAAGTCACAGACTGTTCCAGTGGCATGATGTGTATTTAGTACAAATCTAGCAGAAATTCTCAGAATTCACTTACATCCTTCACATTTTCATGTCAGCATCTGCTGGATTCAGCTACTTATTTTATACATGCACCACTTCCTTTTTTCCTCTATTATTTGTTGCTTATCAAAATAATCCACTTCTATTTCATATCCATTAATGATAAGGCAGTATTGGTTAAAAAAATCTGCCAAGTAAACTGCAAAATAATTTATTTTGTCAGAAAATTAACACGGTAGCCTTCACTATTTCTCTATGCAAAGCCATAGCACAGACCTTAGAGCCTTTACTTACTCAAGAACATGTCTTGAACAAAGTTTCTGGATGTTGGACCTATAGAAAAAAATTCTGGGATTATATGGCACTGTAATTTAAAACACCTAGGTTATTTAGACTCGTAGCTTGTTACAGAGGTCAAATACGCAAATCAAATTTTTCAACTATTTTTTTTTCAAAATTGCCTCTATGCTGTAGCCATGTGCACTGAAGACAAATAAATGGTTCAGTTCTGAAAATCGTGATTTATTACCTTTATATTATATATATTATATATTATATTATATATTATTCTCCTGTCCAGATAGTATATAATTATATACATGGAGCTTTAATAGCTTTAACAAATATGATATCCTTCTTATAATATTTAGCAACATGAATCATGCATACATAGCCTCTCTACAAATACTCTTTCTACTGAAAAATCTTTGGCATTCCCAACAGTGTAAGCAAGCAAGTACTCCTTGCTATGATGGAGAATATACATTCCTTCTGAACCTCCCATGGTACAATCATGAGAACAATGGGACTACAATGAAATTTAATGTGTTTGAATGATGTTTACTTTGAGCATCCCAAAGTGTTAAAACAATACAGGAAAATTCATCAATACCTAAGATTTTTTGCCTTCTGGCCTGTTTTTAAAAGCAAAAGGAAAGACTGAATGTAAAACATGTGAAAAAGCTTTCCCTTCTTAAAAAATTCTTATGTAATTGAATACCAGGGAGTTTTGTTATCACTAGGGCAAATTGCTCAAAAACTATGGTATACTAAGCTGTATAGGAAAAGGAATAAGGAATACATATTTTTTGTCATTAGACAATTAACCCCATTGAAATTAATTTAGATTATATGGATCATCACAGATGTTATCTTTATCTGAACTGGAAGTTTATTAATTCCAATATTGAAGTTATATGAATAAAGCCCGTGTAAATAACACATTTTGTAATTCAAAGTCACATGGATTTCCCTAAAGCTTAAGAGGTTGGTCAGTCAATAGACTAATACATTCTGTCACTTATTACCTGTAATAATTTAAACAAATAGTAAAACTCAATACTGGATAACACTGGGGCAAGGCTATGACCCTGATCAAACATTTGTCAGCCTTTGTAAAAGATGACATGTATTTGAGTAGGCAAGTGTATGCACTGCAGGTCCCAATAACATGTGTGACCACAGCATGAAGATGTTGTACTCCTGACAAATATTAGGCCATTTCAAAATGACAGAACTAAATCATGTTATATATAGATAGACTGACAGATAAATACATATAAATATAAATATATTAAATATTATGTGGACCTAATAGTTTTTTGATAAATAGGAAGAATTTTCTTGCCAAAAAAATAAATAAACCAAGACTCCCATATTCCTGCAAAATTAAGTCAAAAAGGTGATTATACCATAAGCTGTTCAACAATATGATCATTTAATCTGCAAACTACGAACGGAAAGATGTAATAAAGTTTGTTGCTTCAAACTCAATACCATCAGAATGCAAATAAAAATTTGTAGAAATATTCTTTTATTTATTCTACTTTCAAAATAGCATTAATGACTTAACAAGCAGAAGCATATATATGTAATTCTAGAATGCCTACAGCGACAAGTATATAATAATATCAACAAATTATCTAAGAAGCTTTCCACTGCTCAAATGTAATTTTGAAAGTGTTCTTTTAGACTACTGATCCACACTTTTAAAAACCTGTGTACAGGAGTTTTGGTATCAAAACTCCATAAAGTTCAAACACATTTTGACTCTTTTGCCTTTATGATAGCAGCCTATTTTATCAAATTGCAGTTTGCTTTGAAATTATCAATACACTGGTTGAGTGTTAATTCTCACTTAAAAAGCAATGATTTTTCTATCTTTTTACTCATTCAAGAAGTGTGCTACTGGTAAGTAAATGGGTACTTAGCCCTCAAAATGGTTGTCAGCCTTCCTTCAGCATTTAAGTAGTAAAAAATGAATTTGTGTTTGATATTCTTATATGGATTGACAAGATCAATACTTACTTGAGCCTCTCAGCAAAATTTTCACTAAGAGACAATCATGGTGTAGCAATGCTTCCAAAAGCAAATTCAAATTACAGTATGGCTGGGATAAAAGCAGCTTCAGAAGACCTTGGGCTGCCATTTCTCCGGCTGATGGAGTCCTTTCAAAATATAAGACAAAGATAGGAAGAATAATATAGTTTATTTATCTATGAAATTAATATCCTTAAATTGCAGATGTAACACTAAATCCTTTAAGTGTCAACTCCTCCCAGATTACTCTGAAAAGGCTTTCATGCTTCCTTACTTTAAGGCGGCTCAGAGAAAGAATTGCACTTAATTTCAACTAGTTAAAAGCAAATTGACATTTTTTTGTCTGCCACAGTTAAATCTGATACAAAGCAACTGTGTTTATCTCTTTCATGGAACAGTATTTATTTTGTTCTACCATGCAAAAAGGAGGGTTTTTTCCCTGCAGTTGAATAAATGTAAGGGTATAATTTTTCAGTTTATTATTGCAGTAATTGTTGAGTAAGAGATCTGAAGTGTCTGTCCTTGATGAAGTGTATAAAGCGCTTAAGTAAAAGGCAGTGAAAATGCTCAGAGGGGATGCAAAATTCCACTTTAAGCTGAGCAATTCTTAAGTGTCCTGAGAAATCCACAAGAAATATTAGATTGGTTGGTTTACTGCTTCACCAGCAGGGAGAAGTGAGAAAGCACAGTAGAAATTCATTAGCTTTTAAAAAGATTGCAGTTTAATTTCTGTTTGTGATTTCCATGTTCTGCAAAAATTGAGATTTCCAAATACTATTCCAGGGCTTACTCTGAACACAGCCCAATCCAACACCAATCACTGAACTCATATTACAGTTAAATGAAAAATAAACAAACAAATCTGTCCTGCCAAATGTTTATCACCTGTGGTATTTAGCAGTTTTTTCTTGAAGCATTTTTAAAAACAAGTTTTCAAAATTGGATTGTGGATAATTTTTTTTCTTTAATGTGTAAGTTTTTATTAATTTGAAGATTCTTTTAAAATGAAATTTCAACTGATTTTTAGCCGCTGTATTATTTTTTTTGGCTACAAGTTTATACAATAGTTGATAACACTGAAACTTTATACACCTCATAAACTTTTATGCACATGTACATTTTACATGCATGATTTTAAGGACTTCATATGCATTGACTGGGAGGTATAAATATTACCTGCCAGTATGAAAAAAAACAACTTCAGCATCAGTTAAAACCTTCTTCATAGGGAGGTTTTCAATCTGACATCTTTCTGTCAGACTAGAGAAGTATTTATATGCCTCTGCTCAAAAAATTTATGTGCCATTTACACATAATTTTTGGGACAGAACTAAAATGGGCTCATGTGGTAGTTCTAACAGAGGGGTACCTCTCCATTAAGTTGCATGCTTTTACAAGCTCTGACTTAGCCAAGTGTGCTACCTCCCAAATATGCTTGAATGCACACATGAATAAAATAGATTAACTGCACAAGTATTTTACTGTTGAATCAAAGCTGCTATTTATATAATATACTCAACACAAACCTACAAGTCCTAGAAAAGAAAATGTCAGCTGATACACTCCTCTAGTGCAGTCCCTCACATATCTATGTTTCCATTACCAGAAAAAGCAGTATGTCACATATCTTGCAGGGCAGCCTTGAAGTCACCTAACAAAACCATACCACCATCTTCCAGCAGGGCCCTTACATCCCACTATTATGACAAAACTCCACTGTAATAGTAATTTTAGTAAAGGAACCTCAGCCTTTGCTCTTTTAACACTAAAGCAAATACCTCTAACTTCATAAGCAATGTCTGTGCCAGGAAACCTTATGTATTGCTTTTGTGATTTCCATCTGGTACTTCATATATTTTGCCGACAGTGTAGAACTGACTCTACAATTATATTTGAATATTAGCACATAGTGGATTCAAGCACTATTTATCAAAAATATACACACATATACGTTTAAATCTTGGTAGAACTTGCA
Source organism: Vidua macroura (assembly GCF_024509145.1). Lineage (NCBI taxonomy): Eukaryota > Metazoa > Chordata > Aves > Passeriformes > Viduidae > Vidua > Vidua macroura. The sequence goes on from NC_071611.1 coordinate 62,704,890, forward strand.
GTCAAAGTAAATTCTCCATATTTAAAATACATACTGCATTAAGACATTAGGATTTTGCATTCTTAAAATAATTATCCTAATTTCTGTATGTTCAAGATTAGTCCTATATATATAATCCAATGCAAATATAATCTATATACAGTCTAATCAGTAGTTAGTAATTAAAGTTAAAATTAAAACAGTTACTATATTCACACTAGAATTAATTAAATTTATTAATTAATTAATTAAAGTTAAAATTAAAACAGTTACTATATTCACACTAGAATTAATGTTATAGCTGAGAACAAACTCATCTCTTCACTAATTCAGTTAAAATATTCAGGCCAGTTTAATTTTTTTTCTTTTTCACTTCTTTTAATATCATGTTATCCTATCTAATAAGGTCACTCATTGTCTTCAAACTAAAAGATAAGTGACAAGTTGGATCAATTAGATTTATGAAGAATAATATTTTAAATTCCTATAGAAATAAATTATATTTTAGAGTATCTGAATTGAAAAAAAAAAAAAAAAACAACTGTCTGTCATTGACCAGATGGGAAGTTATCATGTTGTAATATATACCAGCTCTTGGCTCTTTAAGCATCTTGCAAACTGAAATGTACAACGGTGTGACTCACTTAGAGGAAAAATAAAATATAGCAGACATTCCCTACAGCCATGAAGCTAGCACCAATAAATGCACTGAGAAGTTTTCTAACGTGCATATGGAGAGACATATGTTCTCTCATCCTCATAGCTCAGTACTAGTGAAAATAAGACTAGCCTCATAAAAAGTGACAAAAGGTGAAGTATATATAAATATCACACACATAAACGCCCTGTTTTGTACAGTAGAAGGAAAAACCTCCAACTTTGATTTGCAAATGCTGTGATTATAAACCCAAAATGAGGCAAAGAATGAGTCACAATTAGCACTGAAGGAATCACAATTATTAACTAAATAAATATATCTAAATAAATAAATAAATAAGATAATTATTGTCACTAAAGGATCATTGAAGGAACTGTAATATAAATTATCAATAATTCTTTAGTTTGATAACAAACTATATTATTTTGGTTTCTATTCAAGATAGAAAGAAAAATTCATTGCTAAATTCAAGATGTTATAAGGCAAGTAGATATGCTAATTCATGGTAACAACATTGACACTGATGTTGGAGTCAAATTGATAAAATTAAACAGACTGTAGCCATTTTCAGCAATGAAAAATAATGTAGGAAATCAAGTTACATAGTAAACAAATTAATTTCAGGAACTAGCAAAAATTTGTTTTGAAATAGCAAGCTTAGGAAGACTAAATACTTAATAGCTAAATGTATGACAGGTTAGAGTCGTCAGTTAAAAATTAGGTGACCATAGTTGAGAGGTAAACAAAGGCCTGTGCTTCCAATTTTGTTAGAGACAGTGAACATATATTTTAATTAGACATAAGATGTAAAATTGGAAAACAACCCATGAATAATTAGGATGCTCTGAAATACAATTTTCTGCAATACTTAAATATGATGTTTCTTTATAATATTCTAAATGCAGTATTTGAAGGGGAAAAATGTTTCATTAACAGAGAGTATAAAACCAATGAAAAAAACCTAGAACACCTCAGAATTACTCATTAGATAGAGTCCTTCACTTTTTTTTTTTTCTGAGCAGCTGAAAGGTGTTTTGTTAAAAAGGAATATTAAGTATTTTACCAATATAGTTCACTCATTATCACCAGGACAGTATGCAAGGCTCTCTCTATATATGGCTTTTCTCACAAAGGTACACTGACTGTGTCTTCTCAGAGATGTACTTTCTTTTATACTTCACATTTTCCTGTTTGTTGTCAAAGAAGTTGTGTATTTTACTATCATCTTCCACAGAAAATAAGTGCATTCTACATAGCTCTGGAATAGTTTTCTGCTATTTATTCATATCTATCTTAATTCCACCTCAGAAAAGATAATTATGTCAGACTGAAACCAGTCTGGTACCAGATTATGATACCAGGAAATTCTGGTACCAGAATTTCCTTTACATACCAGAATTTACCTTTACATACTGTCACACAGTATAGGGTACTCACTTGTGAAATCATCTTCCAAAACTCATACTTCACAGTATAATTTAAATTTTGAGATCTAGCCTTGCATGAGGCCATCAAAAAATGTATTGTCTTTTCTACAATGAATACTTAATGGAGCATAAATTTTCTAGAAATGGACAACTAGATTCCTTTCTAATGTAGTTATTCCCTCTACTGTATCCCTCCTTCTCCTTTCTCTCCAACCATGCATAACTTAAAAAGTCACTGACAAAGTTCCTTGAAGCTTGATAAACACACATGATCTTTCACACTTTATAAGAACTTAAATTACTATTTCAAGCAGGACACATTCTGAATTCAGCAGTTATTCAACTCTGTTTGGCATATAGTCAGCAAAAGACATAATTTTGATGCAGTCACAACATATATAGTCTCTGGGTCAGCAGATATCAGAGGCACTAGGGAAGGAGAGATCAAGACTGATGACACCTAGTTAGGAATGGAGCCTACGGAGAGAAATCAGCTTGTTTTGTGTAGTATGGGGCAAAATTAGAGAGAAGATATTTTCATATACAAGGTAAAAGATACTGTGTGTACAAGGAAAGAGGTGATAAATCCCAAGCATATGGGTCATCCATAGGTCACCACTCATTTGATAATGTATTTCTTCAAATGATAAAAATACTTTCTCGGAAAACAGAGTATCATCTCACAAAAGCAGATTTGCATGAAAATGGAGAGTGAAAACCTTTCAGGAAATAACCTTGAAAATGAGGAGAGGGAGGTGAAGGGGTTAGGAGAGGACCTACACTGGTGTGGGAGTGCTTCAGTTTCAAAATTAGAAAGCAAACAACAGCACAGCTGGTAGAATCTATCTTCTATGTCACTTGTCATATAATGCAGTGACACAGAAACGTTAAGCTTTTGCTTCTAATCATTAAATAATCTCCAAAAAATTCAACTACAATTAAGCAGCATATTGTTCAATGAGTTATTTATGTACCGAATATTTTTTTTTAAACGGCAATCCTAAAAGAAAGGCATACATTCTTTATCTCCCCTTTGATTATAAGTCCTTCAAAACAGCGACTGTGCTGAATTTCTGTATTATACTCTTTAATTAAAGCCAAAAAACCTTACAGATAATTCAAATATCAAACATAATTAATAGACTAGCAAAATACAGTGCTTTCAGTGCAACTTTTCTTCAGACTCTCAAAGATTAGAGAAATCTGTAATGAATTTAAAAATGCTTCTATGGCTTTTAAAAATCAGAATATTAATTAGACATTTATTCAGATATGCTCTTCAAAATGTAACAATATTTGACTAATACTAACTATCTGGTGATCCTTTTACAACAATCAAGTTTTGATACTCACTTCATAAAGAAAAAACAGGCTGACGGTATGCAAAATAACCAGTGTAATGGATGATAAAAGACTTCTGAAAAATCTTGAGGAAGATGTTCATCAGAATTATCCAGAAATGTCCTGGAAGAAATCAAATACTTCCAAATTACATGGGAGACTGAAAATCCCCTTGGATCACTACTAAGTATGTATATATGAATGGAAGACACAAAATACCTTATGATAAATACTATTAATATATGTATGCAAACATGTAATTGCAAATCTATCTATGTACTTTAAAAAATATAATTCTATATTTTTATTCACTTTCACTCTTTAAAAGTCAGTATCGATTAACTGTTATTCAAGTTTTCTTCGTATTTTCTTTCTACATAATACATTTTCAAACTATGTTTGAAAATGCATTCAATGCATTTGAATTTCTTTTCAGTTACTCATTTCTATATCTCTCTTCTTCCTGCATAACACAAATGCATAGTATTTTCAACACTTTACAATAATGATATGTAAAGTATCTTTTGAAATTATACTGACTGACATGCAACCATATATACACTTTGGATTAAACTGAACAAAAATTTGAACCAGAAGCTTTGGATATTCACTGGCTTGAGAGAAATGGAATACTGGTTGTTTTCAAGTATGAAGGACTAAAGAAGAACTAGATTGTGACTAGATGTCACTTTTGCAACACTTCATTTACTCAAATGATGTGAGAGGCAAAATCTACAGATACTAAAAATGAATTATTAATTAATTAAATGATAGTATTACAGATATGTGTAAGAACAGGATTCTATAATTTAATATGCCTTTAATCAATGTTACTAATAAATTATTAATATTTGTATAATTTTCTAGCAGCCAATAGGATTCAATAATGTGTGATAGTAATGGATGCCCCATGGCCTCTTCCCTTTTTATTCTCATTTACACTGTCTACAATTCCAGCAGACAGGAATTCCAGCCTGTTACATGCATCCTCCATTAAATATAAACAATTGACACTTCACATGCATCTTACTTTTCATCTTACTTGGTTGTGAATTTTTTATCTTTCATCTGAAGTAATTCAGAACTATAGCCACATGTCTATTAGACCGAGATGAAAGAAGAGTGAGAATTATACGTTTTCAACAAGAAAGGTAGCTGTATATTTTCTGAACGTCTCAAAAAGATAGGCTGTTTTATTTGGAAACTGTTCTTACTAATTAAAAAAAAAAATAGAAAGAATTTAATACAGATCTTAAGTAAAAAAAATCTGAGCAGAAGGATTAGCACAATCAATTTGTGCTCTTTGTGAATTCATGAAAACCTGAAGATTAAAAATAAAGCTGAGATTCTAATGTAGCCAAAAGAAGAATGCAAACTCAAAAAGAATTATTTTAAGGACAGTAATTTCAATATTATGAAAGTAAAAAACAAATCTTATTGTCTCTCATCCACTGAAATATTTTTTTTCTGAATATAGCAAAGTATAGAGCAAACATCCTACACAAAAGTGTGATAAATACATTTTGGTAAGCAATCGAATTTAAAAAAGGAGGACCACATCTTGTGTATTGGTTGTGTAGGAACTGTTTGACAGCATTCTGGTCTAAAGCAGCTTGTTAAGTATGACTTCTTAGCTGTATCCTAAGGAGCCTTAGCCATATCCTAAGGAGAAGCACAAGGCAGATTTTTGGATTCTGACTTACTTGCTTATACCGAGATCTCTACAGAAATTTTTGAAGTGAGATAGAGATAATCTAAGGGTTTTAAAGATTGTTTAAATATTAGAATAGCTTCAAATACTATTAAAAAATCAAGTGTCTGATGAAAATACAGCAATTCTCATGACAGCATTTCTTAATGTCCACTGCTGGCTAGGTAATTCTTGCCATGAAAGCCCAACTCTGTGCCAGACTGTTGAACTCAACTACTCTTCTGACAGAACTATAATAATAGCTAGTAGGAGGACATTTGTTTTTGCTTCAAGTTATGCTAAACCAGCTGCCTATTATCTCAAAGCACTGGACAGCTGATTTAATACCAAAGCAACATTTCAAGTTACAGTTGTTTTATTCTTCAATAGAGAATGACAAGGTGAGAATTGATCCTGTAAGCCTGAGTGCTTACAGGAGTAGTAAGCATCTGAGTGCCGCAAGATGAATCCTAACAGTATTTATTTGTAGTGTTTGTATGATTTCTCTCTGTATAAGGAATAAACATTACTAAAAAGCAACTTCATGAGTTATAACTCATATATTAAAGAGAAATGTTTTCAGTCTTTAATATTGAATAACATTGAATTTACAATACAGAGCAATTTTGCCAATAGAATCTCTATATGCTTCTCTCAACATTTAAATAATTTACCCAACTTCTTGTTGAGAAAATAAGATATGACAATTCATACTATGAAATCACAAAAAGGTGCATCCACCTTACTCTTTATATTCTTCTTTACAGAGTACCATCGCCTACTCAGTACAAAAGACTAAAGAATATCAGAACAGGCACAAAAATAGATCTGTTCCAAACTGACCAACCCGGAACCTGAGGCAGAAGATAGTCTCTACTTTGAGGCCCAGGTAATTTACTCTACAAACTTATGAGTAAAGAATGGCATTGGAGTCTCGTGTGTATTCACAGGCAGTACTGAAACTGTGTGATCCACTACCTGAAACCCCAGCTACTAGAACTGAGTAACTGACAACAATCTTGTCAGAAAGACAATGATGATTGGAAATTCAGAATTATGAAAATCCTCTTATTTCAGAGGTTTGAGAAAGCAGCAAGAAAATAGAAACAGTAGATTTGGGGAGCACATTCTAGAGACTCATTGTTCAACAGGTCCTCAACAATATGGACAAAAGCCGACAGAACAGTTGCTTAGCAGATTTTCAGATGACACTAAACTGGGGGGAGCAGATACAGTAGTTAACACAATGAACAGCTGAGTGCCTACTCATGGATGACTGGGCCAACAGAAATTCACAAAATTGACTGAGGTAAAGAGCAACTGTTTACTTCAACTACAGAATTACAATAACCTATGTTGGGAACTGACTTGTCTGAGTGCCACCCTACCCAACCAGAAACCTGGGGTTTATGGGCAGTAGGGTGCTGAAGACAAGGCAACAGTGTATTATCACTAGAAAAAATGCAAACTACACACTGAGTTGTATTAGAAGGAACACAGCAACTAAAACAAAGATAGTGATTACTTCATCTGCTTGTCAACAGTTTAAGCCTTACCTAGAATATTTTCTCCAGCTGTTGGGCCTAGGAGAAGAATGCGAGGAAACTGGAGAAGACTAAACTGAATCATCTCTAAAAAATGTTTGAGGGCCCTAGACTCCTTTACTCTGGTGAAGAGGTGGCTAAAGTGTCAATTCGTGTAATGGCAGCCTACAACCACCCAAACAGTAATTACAAAGACAACACTGACCAGTTTTCTCAGTGGGGCTGATGTGATACAGCAAATTATAGCCAGCTGCTTTGAGGGCTCACACTAGATATAAAGAAACATTTTGCACTAGGGCATCACAGCTGCCGAGCAGGCTTCACAAAAAGTTCTAAAACTTCAGTTCCTGGCAGTTGGCATGTGTCAGTTGAGCCAGTAAACACAGTCATGTTTGACTGCTCATAGTGATTGCTCTGCTTTGAGGAGGAGGCTAGATTAGAAAACCTCTAGCAGTCCTTTCCAACCAACATTTCCATTATGCTAAAGATACTTCAGAAAGCCATAGAAGGGTGGAGAAAAATGAAGCACAGAAAACAAGTATTAAACCCTGATGGCCCAAGATTCATAGCTGAATTTCGGACCAGATCTAAGTAATCTTGTCATACAGAAAAGAAAGTCTAGATCACAAAATTAGGAATGAGAAAACAGAATCACCTGATCTGAAGTCAAGGATATTACTAATTTTTCACCATCATTATGATTTTATTCAATTTCCACAAAATAATTAAGAAATGTACATAATTTTAGTTCCCTTAAGCAATAGAGAATACAGCCTCTCTAGTAAGTTGGAAATGAGGCAGTCATAATATTACACAACTCCTGGAAAACAATGTTTCATCATTGCCACTTTTATGATTACACAGAATTTTCCTGAAAAGTCTAAAGATTAATTGACTTCTAGTCACTTAAGGGAAAACTTCCAGTACAAAAAGACAGCATAACAGATTTAAAAGAAAAGAAGATTTCATTCCAGTTAACTTTACCAAATGTGTGAAAGATATAGAGCCAAGACAACAGATGGAAATTGTGATTATACAATATACTTTCAGAAAGAATTGATGAAAGATTAATATTCCTTTAAAATCAGGTGTAACTTTTGACTTTATTATTAATAGATTCTTAATGTAATGAAGTATGCATACCCCAGTAAACAATACACCTAGGTACTTCACCTAAAATTCACTATATCAAGGTGTTTCCAATTGAATATAATTGGAAGCTGATTGGCTAAACCACTTTCTTCTTTGAACTCTGGACAGTGGGTCAGGTTACCTGACAAATATTGGCTGCACTTAAATATAAAATATAAAAAAATTGTTTCAATAATGGGGCCTCGCAGATTGTGAAAACACAAGTTCTGAATAGAATTTCTTTAAAAAAAAATCCAATTTTACTTACTGTAAAACATGAATCATCTATATGGAAATGGTCTTCAGTGTTAATATAATTTTTGTAGCTATGTAACAAAATAAGACAATTTTTTGTATTATCTTTAAACAAAGCTGCCATATTTTGGTGGTGATTTCCACAATATTTTGTAGTAAATTAAATGAGCTGCTACATTTGGCACATGATCTCCATATAAGCAAATTCAGGTAATGAAATTCACATCCCTAACTCTGAAAGCTATATGACCAAGTTGTTTACCTGCAGCATTTTGCATAAAATAAAAAGCAAACTTTTCATTGGCACTTTGTTCTGAAACTCCATGAATTCTCCAGCAAGCACACATTTTTTGTCATGCTATGTATACATAAATATGTAAACAACATTGATCAGTGGAGGAGACTAGAATCACTTAAAGGGACAAATTATACAGCATATTTACTTTGGTCTATCATTTTAAGGGCTTTCATAAAAGAAAGATGAAATGCCAAAACTGACAGTAAAAGCAGTTACAGCTACTGCACTGTCCTTTCCTGCTTCCATTTCTACTGCCATAGTAGGGCTACCTAATCTGTTCCTGAGCCACTTTCTAAATTGCTATCTATTCATAAGCCTGTGTTATATAAGAGCAAACAACCAGTTACAATCCACTTTTGCATGCTCTTTAGAGCCCACAAATATTAAAATGAGCCCACAAATAACAAAAAAAATTCATTGAAGAAGCTTATATGCAGGAAGTCTCCACCCTAGTACTACCTAGAATTTTCTTATTGTGAATAATGAAGTAAAAGCCAGTCAAATAGGATGTGGCTTCATTAGTTGGGGTTTTGTTATTCCGCTTTTTTAAATTTGTGGTCCCACTTTGTATTGTCTCTTACACCAAATTTACAGATGGATTTTATTAACAAAAGACTCAGGCCCAATTTCAGTGCAAGTTACATGTCCATTTTTTACCATTGTGACTTGTGAAAACATGATTTTATAAATATGGGCATTCTATATTCTTACATTTTTAACTACATTTATTGCAGCATACTGGTTGTGTAACCAGATGATCATTTTAGTAAATTACCTTTACATTCCTATACTTCTAGAAACATTATCAGAGGACAACAGAACATTCTGATTTAACTGAAAGTCTGAAGTAGATAAATCTGAACTAGTAAGATGATTTCTTTTCAACTGATGAATGACTAAGTCCTTTAAAACCTTGCCAAAGTATTTGGTACCATAGTAGTAAATGTTTTCAGATCAATAAGACCATATTTAAAAAGAAATATGTCCTAACTGGAAAAATAAATTGCAAATTCGGGGCAGTAATAATTAATAAAATTCTACTGGTTTTGTAACAGAGGAAATCAACCCAGACATTCACTATGGTCTACATTAGTAACAGAAAAAAAAATGCACAGCACTGAAGTTTGATCCAAAGCTAATAAAATCTCAGCACATATAACATGGCTTTAGATAAGATCACAAAAGTAAGTATAGGATCAAATTCAGAAATAGTCAAAGACTATTAAAATGTGACAATACTATGGATTACATTTGATTTCAACACAAAAATTCATCTTTGTAGATCTATCCATGTGAGCTCAAGAGCTGCTTTATCTCAAATTAAATGTTTATTTCATACTCACTCATACAAATTCTTCAATGGTGAAGTTAAAATAGCCAGCACAGAGATCAGACTATTGCAGTGGCTATGTATTTGATAGATCTTGAGATTTCTGTCTTTGTGTGGATTCAGAAACTCCTGCACAGAACTACAAATTGACCAGAGCATATCTTCAGTGGACATCAAAATTGCTGCAATATCAATTCTGTAGGCAAAAAAAACCCCAAGAATAACATTACTTAAGACATCTTGATAGTGGTAAATTCCAATTAAACAGACATTTCCTCTGACAGGACAAACACCAAAATCATAACATGGACTTTAAATTTCCTCTTCAGTGATGCAGGAAGTCTCCACCCACTACTCTGTAAAAATCAACCCTTTCACAGAGAAGTTGTTATTGAAACTAGTAAAAAGAAGAAATTTTTAAGTGTCAAAGGACAGTGTCACTAGGCATAAACAATTTACTTTCTAAACTACAAGTAAATAAATACAAATTTTGTTTTCTTAAAATTAAAATGTACATACAATTTTCAAATCCTGGGGCAAAAAATAGGAACAAAGTAACTTAATCTTCAATTTGCAAAACTAACTCCATGCAACACTATACAATGTGGAACATTTCAGCAATTTATTGCCTGTTGATAGTGGCTGGCAGAGTGCCACACGTCACTGGCCTGAAACAACAGCAAAAACCCAAACTACAACATAATCTCACAAGACTATGCTGACGTACAATATGCAGGAAACACATGAATAACACAAAAAATATGGGAGGTATGAGGTTGGACTTTAAAAACTACTATAGTACCTAAAAGCCATGGATGCACTTATGATCATACGCATATTTAATTAAATTGAGTATCTTTTTTCATTTATTCATGACTGGATAGTTCAATTTACTTAGTGAAAAATTCAAGAATCAACCTAATGAATATACAACTTTTCTACAAAATGCCAATGTAAAAAGTTCTTTCTTGTTCAGTAGTTTGAAGTAAATTCATATAGAATTGACTAATATGATACTTAGGTAATATTGTATTTTTCATATTTCAGGTAACTTTTTCCCAAAAAAAATTTCCAGGCAAGTTTTCAGAAAACCTCTCTGTATCTGTATCTCTGTATCTGTACCAAAAGATACAGAAGAGCCTGATTACAGTAAGTTATTGCAGGAACAGAGCACACAACTATTTGTGTGCTCTGTTCCTGCAATACATAAAATAAAATTTCGGTTTTTTTCCTACCCACTTCAAGAAGGCGATCTTGTGCAAGTTACTTGAGCTTTCATGGCAATACTCGTATTCATAATAATACGATGACAGCACATAACTCTTATGTCACACAGCATAGACCAGGTAAGTGGCTCTAACCCTCTAAAATTACAAACTCTTTAACTCTTCTAGATGGTGCTGTGCAATAGGACTAAAGGCAATGGTCAGAAAGTATGCAGATGAAGTTCCACCTGATTATGAAGAAGAACTTTCTTATGGTGTGGGTGACCAAGCACTGGAACAGAGTGCCCAGAGAGGCTGTGGATTGCCCCTCACTGGAGACATCTAAGAGGACTGTCTTGTCGCCCTGGTTATCAAGAGTTTTCTAAAGCCTTCTGAGTTTACATTCTTGTAGAGAACTTTCTCACACAACTTTCTGTAAACCTATTGTTTTGCATTCTTTTATAGAGCTGGAGAAATTTGATGTACAGGTAGTTTGTCCAGTGTCGTTGGAGAGGTGGCACGTTCACCCTCCAATCCACTGGCATCTTTTGAGAACTATAAAAGATTCGAGTCAGAAAAAATAAATTAGTCTCCATTGTGACCAAGGCTGTGGTGTGTCGTTTTTGCTTGTGTCATCTGGTGACACTGTCTGGACTTGGCCTTGTGCTATGTACTCTGGGATAGCCCTGCTTGAGCAGGGAGGTTGGACCAGATGACCCACTGTGGTCTCTTCCAACCTCACCCATTCTGTAACTCTGTGTGATTCTGTTAGGAGAAATACACCTGTTTATTCAGTAAAACAAGATATTGGATAGAAAGGACAAAGATAGGGTTAACTTCCACTTGAAGACTACTGCTTTAGTATTTCTCAAGAAGACTCTACTCTCTGGCAAAACATAAGAATTGCAACAAGAAAAACTTCCAATTTCTTATTTTCTAAAATGACAAGAAAAGGAATAGCCTCTTTCTGCTCTCTCCTTCTACACCACTGGCATCATTCTGACGAATGTTTTGATGTGACCTTGTAGCTCTTTCACTTGAAATGCCCTATAAAAAACACAAATTCTACTGGAACTCATTAGATTTTCTTAATGAATCAACAGCTTGATTTCTAATCCTGACATTGTCAATTCTGTCCACATTTTTGGTTGCATTACCAATCCTTTATGAACTTGCATTGTGAGGCTTTTAAACCAATCAAGTAGTTTATGGAACAATTTCACAGAGTTGAAAGAGGCCTTTGATTCTGCCCAGTTTGCAATATAACTACTAAATATACTTAAATATACAAAATAAGTTTTATTAAAACAAACATCAAAATGCATAGATTTGGTTTATCCCCCCTGTTGTGTTCATTAACACAGAAATGTGAATCAAAGCAGTGCATAACAGAAAACTAATATTTACTTCTTACATCCATCAAAACGGTGCATTAAATATACAACCATTACCTGATTTGTGGTGTTCTTTTGTAACTGGGACACACCTGACAATATCTTGAGGACAGAATATCCAGAGATCGCTCTAGTACATCTGTAAGAATCTCCTGGGCTGTCTTTGGAGGTAGAATAGTCCATAGATCATGATGAAGAGCACAGCAGAAGTAATGCCACATCTGGACAGAGAATGAGCATCTTTCTCCCTGTCAAAACCACCACACATTACAGAACAAAAACACACTTTCCAAAATGTCAATTTAACTCCTATAGGTCTAATTAATTAAATCTGAAAGGAAATAGCTAAAGAGTTCCAGGAATATGATGGCTAAAAATGATGCTTGAAAAGATGTGAGACATCTTTATTTGCAAGGAAACACATGTTCCATTTCAGTCACAAAATTACAGTTCTTTCACAAAATAAAACCACAGCATTTGAACTCTTATGTCCTCAATTAACCTATTCTCAAAACCCATAGTGTTGTAAGTTTAGTTTAAAAACATAGACAGTATTCTGTACACAGTAGAATAGTCAGATAAACCCAACATAGTCGTTTCTTTGTCTGCAAAGAAAAGAGGAGAGGAGAGGAGAGGAGAGGAGAGGAGAGGAGAGGAGAGGAGAGGAGAGGAGAGGAGAGGAGAGGAGAGGAGAGGAGAACTATTAAACTTACAATATGAGATATCCAGATTGTTTTAGTAAGATATTTTTTCCTCTTGTAATTTGAATGTATTGAAACCAAATATTTGGTTTCAAGGAAGGGTCATGGCAAGGAAGCATCATTGGCATTAATATTTCATTGTCTAAACAGATCTATCCTATTAAGACACAGAAATCAATATACAGGAGTCAAAATCACAGCAGTTACTCCATCATACTTCTAAAATACCCAGGAAATAAGTTTCACATTCAAATATTTCACTAATACATATTCAGCAAATAGCATAATCATGAAGCTTTTTGAAAACAGTGACTTCAATTTGCAGTTCTCACATCCCAAAGGAACTGAAAAATATTTAAAGAATTTTGTTAATATTTTAGCACTATTAGAAATATAAAATAACCCTACAATTTTTAAAATGCTTTTAGAATTTGAGAGGCATTCCTTAACAATCAAATAAAAAATAATCTGCCTTCTTTTTAAATATATTAGCATGAGCATTAGCAGATTATGGGAAGTTGTCACTATTTGGTTTTCCTCTGACATAATATTTGAAGTGCATTTTATATTAAAAAGTGGCAAAAATTACAACAAAGAACAAAATAAACAAGCTTGTTGAAAAGTTTTACTTTTTAACTTTGTAATTATAGTCACAAATTGTTTCACTTTCTCTGCTTTGGCTTATTTAAGTAGTAGCTCTTTTCCCTTTTTTAGTATTGTACCTCCACTGCAGAAACAACAATATCACTGAAGATTTAAATGAGATTCACTCCCCTTTTCTGACCTGTGTTTTACTTGTTGCCGTTTCTGGACAATTCCACTGATAAACATCTACTATTTTTTCAGGCTTCACATAATAAAAACAGATGTGAGCTTTTATTTAGCTTATATATGAGGAAACAAGCAGCTGTGTTTTATTACATATGCCACTCAGTATTATCTCTGGACAATTCTTTATTCTTTGACTGTTAGAAAACATAAGTTCCCACAGCTACAGCAGATGTCTGCTACACTAAGAGCTTCATTCAAAAACATAATCTGGAGAGCTGGCCCAGTGGCGCACTCTTCCTGCTGAGCTCATATGTTGGAAGAAGTCACCTCTCACTGCTGGAGGTTTTGGCAGGGAATTGCCTCTGTAACAAGCAATAGATCTTAATCCAATCTCTTCCATTTAGCATGGCTACAAGAGATCAACTGAAGTAATATCTGCTCTGCAGCATGCCTCCTGAAGGAACTCAGAGCAGATCGTGGTCAACCCTTGGGCCATCTCCCATGACCCAGTAAAAAGAGGAGTGATGATGCAAAATGAAATACTTTTCACCTCAAATCCTGTAAACATACAGAGCTTGTGGATTCTTTTTTGGGGTTCTTAAGGTTAGTGTGACTTTAAGAGAGATTAAAAAGAGTTTTTGCTTTTCTAGTTTGAATGCAGTTGAAGAGGTTTGGAATATGTCTAGTTGTGTTTTTAAGGTTGTTTATTTCTTTTTATCTATAATAGTTTCTCTTTGATTTGTTGAGGTTTGTTTTGTACAGGATCTATGGTAGTCTCTTTTGAGCCTTGGGTATCTCTTACATTATATACTTAAAATTATGTGTATTATGTTATATATATATATATAACATATATACATATATACATATATTATGTATATAGCTCTTGTACTAAAAATCTATGTTGGATAGTGTGTCCCTATCCTAAACTAATAGAAAAGTGTTACTATTACACTGAGATATTGAGGACAAGAAGAAGGAAGAAAAGGTTAGGGTACGCTCAGATACTTCTATCTTGTATCTCTGAATTACATTCTAAAAAACCTCAAAATTTTACTTTTCTACCCTGTCAATTTACCTATTACACTACTCAAACTCTTTTGGCTTGTAATTCCTCATATAGAGTTGGTAGTCTCTCCGATGGGCTAAAATCAAAGCCACAGCTGTTTTTGACTTCATGCCAGGGTCTCTGAGACCCCTGCCAGGGTCTCGAGACAGCCAGGGCAGCCAGAAGGATGTTCTGGACTCCGACAAAAGCTGAGACACCAGTTTTCCTCATTCCTTCCTGCACACATCAGTTCTGTTCAGTAATTATAAAACTGTTTAGCTACTCCATATTCTTTTTTTGTCAGACAACTGTTTCTCCATGGTGAAGTTACTGGGTCACCAGTAAACAGGACACAGCACCGTAGGCACTACAGACAATGAAGATTCAGCAGTTGCCAAAAGTCACTGCCTTTCTTACCTTATCATCTATCATTCAAACAAATTTGAAATGTTTATTTACTTGTCTTTGAGGGATGGACATTTTGATAAATTATTCTATGATCTGCATGCCTGTCCAGCAAAGATTTTGTCACTGACTGAGCAGCTTTTTATATGATATCTGTAGATTACATGTATAAGATGGAATTTTTTCTCATGTAAGAATTCTAGAAAATGCTTAACAGAACACACAAATTGTCTCACATGGAAAATTATACAAGGAAGTACAAGACTTTGTCTTCAAAAGATCTCAGTTATTATTGATTAAAAACCCATATAAAACTTCACCCTACAATTAAGTGAAAATTATTTCAAACAGTGTATGTCAACCTATGTTTGTATTTAATTAGGATGAAGGAAAAAATCCAATAAATGAAAATAATTTTTTTTTTTCATAGAATGATTAGGATTATAGCTATAGATCAGACCCATGACTTCAAGATGCAGGTGAAATGGCACTGGTTATGTCAGAAATACATTGCTGAATGCTTTAGGTAACTATATTGACCACCATTCTTTGTTTCACCCTTTACTCACAAAAAGTAAAAAGGGAACCAATTGAAAATAAAAATCAAAGAATCAGAAAAAAATTTCCCAGAAAAAGATCTTCATATGTCACACTTCCTAAAAGAAGTGTAAAGTTCTTAGAGATTAAGGTGATGGTGTGCTCTTTACTGAGTTCTATATAAATGCCTTGACACACAATAAATATTTTATTAAGTAAATGACACAAACACGCCACAGTAACAATCTACCTCATCTTTAAATGACTGTGTTTTCCTACATAATTGTTAAATAGACACTTGCCTGCAATAATAGATATTTCAAAATAGTACATTCCAATAATCCTTATGTAAAAACAATGCTGATCTCATGCTTCTGATTAGTCAGTGAGCTGGCAAACACTAAAACACATTTTGTAAAAGGGAGCCATAGTAAACTTAACCTCACACCTCATAAAAACCTTTGTAGTCATCCCAGCAGTGGCTCTCAGCATCCTGTAAAATGCTTGTAGCACAAACTCTGATGCAGTAGTTCGTAACTTGAAACTGGAGAATGTTGATGAATTCCTGACATTTTTTGATAGGAACTAGGAACAGGGTTCTGTTCAGAAAGAATGATTAAAAAGACAGTGATTGAAAGGCTGTGCACTAGGAGGTAACAATCACTAGTACTGCAAATAGATTTTTTTAGTAGGTATCAATCATTCATTTCCTTTTGGTCTTGAACCTAGCATTCAGTTTTGTAACTTTTTGTTTCAAAAGTTCTCAAAATATGTCTACTTGTGTATAAATTCTCATTTAACCAATTACTGAGAAATAAATTACTTCATCCTATTTTCTGAGATAAGTACATTTGACATTCACTTATTTGCAGTTTTTAATTGCAGCATTCTTACATCAGCAATTATTACATCAGCACTGAGTGTGACAAAAAACACATAAGCACAGAGGCAGAGATTGCTTTTGGTAGGCATGTACTAAAACTCTGATAATACACCTAAGTAGAATTATTGAGCAGTATTTTAGGTCAGACTTCCCACTCACAGAGATACACTTCATGCAGGAGACAGTAAAACATGAGAGGGAAAGCAGCTCAACAGTGCATATAACCACTTAGAAATCATACATGTCTTAAAAATTGTGCTAATTCAGGATCTCTCCCCAAAAACTCTGTTTCTACTTTTAAAATGCACATGGCTGGAAATATATGGACCAATAGACTCCTAGTACCTTAAGACAAAATCTCCTAAAAGCAAGTGCAGTTGTAAGTCCCTCCAGGTCAAACACTGCCTTTGACTTTACACTCCTACTTAATATCTGCTTTAATTTTTATTCTGGATATAATAATAAACTAAATTCTAAAACTACAATGTATTTTATGTATTGTATTGTATGTATTTCTTTACATGTCTGAATACATACGGTGTTAGGAAAAAGCAGATGAATGTATTTTTATATTGCCCTCTATGATTGCTATGTCCTGAACCAGATCTTATGACAATTAGGCATTGCAAAGGTCAGAAAAGGAAATCAAAGCCCTAGCACTTCATTTATATGACAGCAAAGTACATTCAGTTCTCTGGATAATCCTGTTTTCTCAAATTTAATAATTAAAAAAAAAAAAACTATCTGCAAATCAAATGCAGATCCTACACATAAATAATTTGTTTTGCAATGGCTGCTGTGTACTATCAGGTTGATTCAGGTATTTCCATAAAATAGTACACATACTGCATTGTGCTAAAAAATACAATGCAATTTGGAAAACTACCACCACGCTGTATCACCAAAATAGATGAAGTCTCATATTATTTACATTTGAATTAAACATTTTAAATAGAAAGGACATACTTTTTGCTTGTTTCTCTCATTAAATTGCTATACATTGTAAAATGCTGAAAGACATATATCGCCGTGGAAAGGGCAGCATACAGGTCTTGCAGGGGAGCCTTCAAGGGAACGTCTCTGCTTTTCTCCTCTAGTCTTGCCAGAACAGCTGTTGCCACTTTGCTGCAGGCCTCTACAAAGTTTGCTCTAATTTCCTGAAGAGAATCATCTCTGCAGGCCAGAGCCAATGGAAGCAATGTGTCAAGTTCTTCCATGATGTCAGAACAAAACTGAGAGAAATAAATGTGGCATCAAGTTATTTGTATTCTGACAGCACTGCTTAATTTATACATGCTAGGGTAAGATTACTGACTATTGAAATTGGCATGAAACATAAATATATTGAATCAGCTTTACAAACATTTTAATCTCTTAAACAGAGGAGTAACATTTTTTAAAAGTAAATTAAATATTCTTTCATTCCTTCCTGCTTTAAAGCTGCATATTCTATACTAGGGGAAAAATTAAAACCATCTTATGCTAGTAATGTATTCATTTGGTTTTGATGTCACTAAACATACATTCAAAGCACAAGGTTAATTCCTTGTAAATAATGATAATTTTCTAAACTAATTAATTTTGAAAAATACACAAACACATTTCCTAACACTGAATTTGGAAACAAACATGTCATCTCTTCATAAAGTTATACATTAATCTCCCTAAAATTATCTCCCCAAAGCTCATGTGTTATTTCAAGAAAGCATTCATTAACAGCATTCTAAATCTGCTAGAAGAGTTGCAGATCTTACTAGAAAAAGTCTTTCAAACATACCTTTCCTTACAAAAGGAATTTAATTAATAAATTACCTTTCAGCTAAATCAAATAACTCAAAATTGGCTTTATTACTGGTTATGCCAATTAATTGAATGGCATGTCTAATGATATGAATACAGGAAATCCCTCTACAGCCATATTTCAAAGCTTTCAACATTTTCCCATCTAACTTGGTAACAGAGCAGTTACTAATCAGAATGCTTTAGAACTTTTTAGCTGAAAAAAAATGCCAGTGAAGTTTAAAAGGTAATTCTTTCAAATACAAACTACGGGCTATTGTATAAAGCTCTGTTCAGCTTCACATTGTAATGTCTCTCACTTTCTTCTTAATTCCATTTATATAGGATATAGAATATTAATAGTACTGTAAGTACTTCAAAGTGTTGATGGCAAACTGCCTTGGCATTCTGTCTCCCTTCAAACTTCAGATCTTTTGATACCTGCCTTAGCAATTCGTTTTGGTTGTTCCTCCTGTTGGACTGCTCTGCAGGACTCCTTCATTTGCTGGTTGTTTACAAGACTCATTGCACAGCCTGCAGCTGAAAACTCTTCTTTCTGCTCATGTTGAAGAATTTTAGATGAAAAATCTTCAATTGCTATTGTTATACAGTGAGCCACAGAAGAAGACAGGTCTTTGAATGCATTTCTCCAGCCAAAACTCAGTAAAATAGGCTGAAACACATATTAAAATTAAATCAATTCAAAGTCATTATTGAGTGTTAAAATTGTCTGAAAATTAAATGCCCATCCATAATTAAATTACAGGACATCATCACATTTTGAAATTATTTTAAAAATTTAAAATATAGTCCACTAGTGTTGAACTCATACTAAAAGCAGTATTTACACTCAACAAAATGCATAGCAACATTAAACATGTCATCAATTTTTTTAGAAAAGAAGAATTACTGTTTAAACAAGACAGCTTTTATAAAAACATGCTTCATCTTTACTTAATCTTAACAGACCCTACTTTAAAAAGTCAAAGAATTCATAGTTATTTTCAATAGTATAACAAGCAATCTAGCACTGTATACCCTGTAATAATTTTCACTGCAAGTTAACAACTGGAAGTTACTGACCATGAATCTCAATGGGAAACACTTAAGAGGAACTGGTTTTAACACACCCACACTGTATTTCACTTCTCTAGAACTGGATTTAGAAAATATTAAAATGTTTAATATAGAGATAAAAATAGAGATGTGTAGTTTCAGGCCAATGCTGGCTTTTCCTGTGGTTTACATCAGTTCCTTGCCTTCTTTAAACAGAAACTTCTGAAGTAAGCTGAAGTGTAATAGTTGCCAGAAGTAGACACAGCAACACATCATTATTTTTCAACTTACCTGATTTTGCATTGTTCTTATGACTTATATCAGACTTAAACCTTTCCAGAAGTGGCCATTTGAGAATTGCTCCACTGTAAGTGACATATTTTAATGATGTAAGATGATGTTCAGTAAATATCTCCACAGTAGGAGAATAGAAAAGACAGATTCCTAACTATTCCTCCAGCTATAATACTAAATTGGAAGAGAATGAAGGGCTACAAAGTGAAGCCCTTCCAGTTTACTTAAATTTAAAAGTTGTATCCTCCTTCCTTTCCCTTTCCCCACCAGCAACATCCAGCTCTTGTAAGCACAGGGACAGTCCCCATGGAAACACATTTGCACTCCCTCATTTTTTTTAATGGGGATCAAGTACATCCCGATCTACCTAAAAAATTCTTCTTTGTGATACATATTAGTTTCACACACCAATCCAAAGTACATTTTTTTAAAAATTTCAGCATTTAAATCAAGCTATTAAGAAATTAAATTCTACTATCATAAAGTATGAGACAGTTGGAGCATTTATGTGCCACAAAATCAATAATAAAAATGTGTTTTGTAGTAAATGGGAGCCAGATAAAAACAATCTCGTACATACATTCTACAAAGCACAGTGCTTATTACACAGTTTGTTGGCATCAGAGAAACTAGATATTGTATGAGTACCTATACCTCTAGGAAGAACCGTTATGACCACATTCTAAGAACTTCATAAATCTTCTTCAAGGTTCTTTGAGATTATATGTATAATACTAAGAAAGCTATCATATTTAAATAGTTTTTTTTTTTCCTTTTTGTTATGAGGTATCTTATAATTACATTTTTTCTGTTAATAACTACTTAATACCAACAACTTCTTTGAATGCCATAAGATTTTATTCCATCTAAACTGAAACTTTGCACATAGAAGTAATCACAGAAGCTGAAGTAATGAAACTATAGCAATAGGTGTTTATAATGAACATGGTGAAAGCCTACACTGCAGACACACACAAAAGAAAACTCCATACAAAGTGTAAGACTCTTTTCATACTCACCTCTTCTACCTGAAGTAGCTGCTCAGGAAGCACGCTGGTTTCATTTGCTCTAGTTTCTCCTATTAAAAGCTCCCCACTACCTCTCTTCAGAACTCCTGCACAGTATGACAAAAGAGATCAAAGTTTAGATTAATTCTGTAGAAAAGTCAGCAGCCTATAACATCTTATATATCAATATGAAGCATAAAAAAACCCTCAAGAAGATGTAGGGGAATACTAATGTTATAATAAAGTTAAATTCAAGTGATATACAATTTCTTTTATATAACATGATGAAATCAACATCTGGTGGTACTTGTATTTTATTCAAATGCACATATAATGCGTAAAATATGGTTTCTTTTGTCATTAATGCATTTTTATACTGGTTGTGAAGTCATCTCTTCTTAAGAAGAATGGATAACACTAGATCAGCTGTATAGAAATTAATTTCTCTTCTTTGTTCAAAGAATTATATCAATTGAACAGTAGTATATTTTTACAGCCTTTACTTATTTGGAAACACCAATACACTAAGAATAAAAAGACAGCTAATTAGTATAGATATTATAAACAAAATGATCACTTATAAAAACATAAAGAACAAGAGAAGTTCCTTAAGAAGGGCTGGTACAAAGCTCACTCATAAATCTTAGAGTAATGGGATATTGCCCCAGTTTTGTCAAGGGGTTAATACTATCTGGGGTTAATATCACTTTTATCAGTGTTTCAAGAAATCTGGGTTCCTGAAATATATTGATGATTCCTCTTCCAAGTAATACAAGCACAAATGGAGGTGCTTGTTGGGAATTTGAAAATCAAGGCAGCTGCAGTCACCATGAGATAGTGGAGTTCTAGATCCTGAGAGCACAAAGAAGGGTGAAAATCAAGACCACAGCCCCAGGCTTCAGAAGAGCAGACCTTTGCCTCTTCAAATATCTGCTTGGAAGAGTCCCGTGGGATAAGGCCCTAGGTAATGGGACACAAGAAATTTGATTAATATTCAAGTATCATCTCTGCTAATCTCAAGAAAGCTGAAAAAAAAAAAAAATGGCAGAAGGCCTGCATGCATGAACAAGATCCTAGCTGAACCCAAACACAAAATGAAGCATACAGAGTGTGAAAGTAAGGATGGGTAACCTGGGAGGGACACATAAATAGCTTCTGAACATGGAGAAAGTTAAGGAAGCTAAAGCTCAAATGCAAATAGTTTGGCCAGGGATGTCAAAGACAACAAGAAGGACTTCTATAACTACACCAGTGATAAATGGAAGACTAGAGAAAACATGAGCCCACTGCCCAACAAGATGGGGGACCTGGTAACATAGATATGGAAAAGGTTGAGACAATGAATGTCTTCCTCAACTCAGTGTTTACTATCAAGACCAGCCTTCAGGAATCCCAGGTACCAGAAACCAGGAGGTAAGGCTGGAACAAGGAAGATGTATACTAGGTGTAAGAGGATCAGGTCTGAGAATAACTAAGCAAACTCAACATATTGAAATCCTTGGGCACTCATGGGATGCAGCTGCAAGTGTGGAAGGAGCTGGCAGATGTCGTTGCAAGGCCACTCTCAATAATTTTTGATCAATCATGGCAACTGGGAGAAGAGTCCAAAGGCTAGAAGAAAGCAAATGTCACTCCTATTTGCAAAAATGGCAAGGAGGAGGACTTAGGGAATCAGAGTCTTGTCACCCTCACTTCAACCCCAAGGAAGGTAATAGAGACATTTCCAGGTGCATTACAAAGACTTCATCAGGAGCATTCAGCATGGCTTCAGTAACAGAAAGTAATGCTTGACCAACTTGATAAAGTTCTATGAAGAAATTATTGGCTTGGTAGATGAGGGAACAGCAGTGGATGTTTTCTACATGAACTTCAATAAAGCCCATGGCATTGTCTCCCGTAAGATCTCATTACAGGACAAGATGTAGACAAGATGTGTGGATGGGACAAATAGTCAGTAAGGTGAATTGAAAAGTGGCTGAATAGCCAAGCCCCAAATGCAGTGATCTGTGGCACAATGTCTAGTTTGAGGCTAGTAATTAGCAATCTATCCCAGGGGTCAATACTAGGTCCAATCCTGTTTAACATCTTCATTAATGATCTGGATGATAGGGTACAGTGTACCCTCTGTTGCCCAGTTCTTTTAAAAGTTTTAAAGTTCTTTTAAAAGTTTCCTATGCCTTCTGATGTTCACATATTTCTACTAGAGTTCTCATGCACTCTTCATGTAAATAATGATAGTTTTGCATTCTTCTTTGTAAGAAGAGAGATGGACTGTTGGTTTAACCAGTGTGATTGGAGAGGTGGCAATTTCATCCTCCAATCCACTGTCATTTTTGGAATTCTATATATTGCAAAGTCAGAAATAAATGTTCCTTCCCTTTACTCTTGATCCTGAGTGAGTGAGTGAGTTATTTCATGTCGCAGTGCGACAACCCTCAGCAAGTCTGCAGCTGACATCAAACAGGGCAGCAGATGGTCATGGTGCCAATCCAGAAAGGACTTCTAGAGGCTGGAGAAGTGGGCACACTAGAACCTCATAAAGTCCAAGAAGCAAAGTCGTGCACTTGGGGAGGAACAAACCCAGGTATCAACCCATGTTGGTGCTCTCCCAGCTGGTGAGAAGCTTTGCATAAAAGGACCTGGGGGTCCAGAAGTACATGAAGTTGAACATAAGCCAGTAAAAAGGCTGATGGTATTTGCTCTGGATCAGGCAAAGCATTATAAGCAGGTCAAAGGACATGATTCTTCCTGTCTGCTCAACAGTGATGAGCCACACCTCGAGTGGCATGTATAGTTCTGGGTTACTCAGTACAAGACAGACATGAACATACTGGAGAGTGTCTAACAAAGGGCCATGGAAGTTGACAAAGGGAATGGAGGACAGGCTGAGAACAGTGGGATTGTCAGCCAACAGAAGAGAAAGGTAAGGGCAGGATATATCACTAATGTATATAAATACCTGAAAGGAGGGTCCAAAGAGGCCAGAATCAGTCTTCCATAATGACACGACCAGTGGTCACAGGCACAAAGAGATGCAAAGCCAGAGGTTTCCTCTGAACATCAGGAAATGCTTTTTTTACTGTGAAGGTGAACAAGCACTGTAAGGTTGTCCAGAGAGGTTATGGAACCTCCATCCTTGGAGATACTCAAAAGCTATCTGGACATAATTGTGGGCAATTGGCTCTAGAGGCCTTGCTTGAGCAGGGATTGTTGGACAATATGAATACCAAAGGTCCCTTCCAACCTCAACCATTTTGTGATTCTGTGAGTCACAAAAAGATACAAGAATAACACCAAATGATACATGTTTCAAAAATCTGTCTTGTAGCATAAAGTTGGTAACCAATACTGGTGCAGATATTCCTAAAGTAATGTACTTCATGTGAAATTAAAAGAGGTTTTAAATTACCAGGTGCTGCCAAAGATTATCTATTGTCAAAGATTATCTTCCAGGCATAACCTTAGAGGTCTTCAGTGATCTGAAGCTACTAGTAGTAAATGGCCAAGGTTTAAAGAGCTTTTCTCTTTCTATGAAATTTCCAGCATTGGATTTAATTTATCCAAAGTAGATTTAACCTTCCCCTTAATCAATTTGCATTCTGAAAATAAACACTGTTTTTCATACAGCTACACGACATTGTAGAACTTTGAAGTTTTTATGGGGTTTTTTGTTTGTTTTGGGGTTTTTTTGCACGTTTGGGGTTTTTTTCCCCAAATACCTTTTTGCATTTTCGAAAGACATTGACAGATTTAAGCTGGGAAAAAAGAAAGATAAAATGGTAGAACATAAAACCAAAAGATATTAACCAGGCCATCCAACTCTTTGATCCTCATCATTACAGCCAGTACCAGAAACTTACTGTTTTGTTTTTTTTTTTCCAGCATGTTTTAATGTATTTTATGACAAAGTTTCTAACAGTTTTCTTTAGAAACTGCTCCAGAATTTAAAAAACCCAACTTATAGTCTAACTGACTGGATATTTTCCCTATTTTCTATTCTGTGCTTTCTACCTTAAATTTACCTTTTTTTTTCCTTTCAATTCTCATTTTTTATAGATAAAACATTACATTCTAACTATAACCACAAGTAAGTTTCTATATATTCACATTCTTGTATTATTGTTAAGATCTGTTATTTATAACTTTTTATATCAAGACTTCAAAGAAAACCTTAACCATATAAGCTAAAATCCTTGTGTATTCACAGCATTGCTGCCTTACTTGTTAAGAACTCACAGCTGAGATAAACAGGTATCTAGGTTATGGTAGATTTGTGACTCCAAGACCACAGACAAAGAGCCAAATGATGCTTACATCCACACCAGTAATTTAACAGGTTCCTTCATTATTAAATTAACATATTCTACTACATTATCCCACCTCCTTTTCCAATTAACAGTCTGGACACTCCTGCTTTATACTCACATGTATCTATGTTTGTGCATGTGGGCTTACACACATTAAAAATTTCACTGGTCTTCCCAAAGAAGCCCCATGTTCAAGTCTCCCATATTTTATTGACTTCCTTTGGATTCTCAAAGTTTTGCTTTCCCCAAAAGTTATCTGGGTATGGCTGGCTAAGGTCACCTTCTTCTTCAATGTAACCTCCAGCTAGCAAGAATTGCCTTCCCACTTTGTATTGAACATTGTACACTTAGCCATAGCCTCCACAGAGCCTCTGCTCTTCAGATGCTACTACAACCTTGTTCTCAAACACTATTTCCACAGAGACAGATAACAAATTATACCCCTCCTGTCCTGCAACATCCTCACTTGTGTGAGAGACTGGAAGGAATGCTTGCTCAAAATGTTTTGCGGGTGTGTGAGGGAAAGAGGCAGGTCAGGCCTTGTTCTGGTGAGGCAGAACATTGTTCCATACACTTCACCCTCCAGAGCCTGTATCTCAGCCCCACAGTGGCTGCCAACCCCTGGCACATTGCAGGCAATGCTCCACTCCCTGCCCCTGGAGCCCCAGTTCAGCCCCAGAGCCGACCTCCTCCTCTTGACTCTACCTTCTCTTGGAATTTCTATGAGCTGAACACAGCTGGAACCAGGAGTGGTAGTCATGTTTTTCTTTTCTATCTTTTCTGCCTTTCTCTCTTTCTTCTTTTAATTCCCTCTTCTTGGAATTTTTGAGTAACTTAAAATTGAACGGGCTTCGAGTTTGCAAAGTTGAATGAGTTAAGTTAATGCTTTGAAAAGTGTTTTATGTTGATTGAATGGTGGCCTAAACGTTTTGCCAAAGTTCTTTGATATCCTGAAGTTGCCAGTAAAGTTGTTTTGACCTCTTAAGAATATCTTGCTGGCATTTGTACTGTGTGTCTAACTATGAAAAACCGCAAGCCCTTTTAAGTGTCTCATCAAGTACGGATTTTAGGGCCTTACAACTTGTCTTCTGACTGTCTTGCCCTAATCAACAAACTCTCCTGGGAAAGAGAAGCACAGCTTTATTCAAGGTACAGCTGCTACTCAGCCCAAATTAGTTTGCCATTGTAGACAGAAAGGCAGGCATGAGTCGGAGGAAACATACCTATCTAGACAAATTCTCTGACTCCTCTCTTTAAATACCACATACCAAACTGCTTTTGCACAGATAGAAAGAAATGCATGTGATCCTTCTCACATGGTTGTTTAGAGAAAAGAATTTGCAGAAAGTGAGATGAAAAAAGTGAATGCTGTGAAAGAAGATGGGGGTTGAAGAAAAATGTAATTTTTTTCATATTTGATCCTTTTCTAGAGCAGATACTAAATCTTCAGCATTCTTGATTATTAGGGAAGTTTGGATTAACCACAAATCCTCGCTTTATCTTTCTTGAAACCGATGTTCTACAAACATCTAGTTTTGATGGACTGTTCATAATTTGTGTACTTTCTTTAGTTTACCAACAAGGCAGCTTTAATAATTTTGATTGTAAATAACAAGATTATATCCAGTGCTACACTTAAATCAAAATGCTTCAGCCAACTTTCCTTGTGTGTATTAAAATTTGTCTGGCATTATTCTTCTCTTCTTCTCTCCAACTGTTTGCCTAGGTCCCCTTTATCTATTTATTTAATTCTTTCCCCAATTCGCTATTTTTCTGGTTTTGTAATGATGATTACAAAGAATGACAGTGACACCTCTTGCATTTTAAATATAATTATTTTTATTTCTTATAAGAAGTTCTATTTTTTTTTCTATAGAATTCTACAGCTTTCCTGTTTTTATAGCATTTAGGGTCATAAGAACAGTCATTGTGACACCATCTTGCATGCAGCATAGAATAGCAAAGTATCAAGGAAAGCTTTTGTATGAGCTACTCACTATATGTGTATAAGCTAAATATCAGTGCTATCAAAGTAGCTTACAAATTGGATTCAGACAGCTCAGTCAGAACTTTTATTGAAACCATCCTGGAAATAAAACATTTGAAAAAGTGGAAAGAACCATTCCTCCAGAAATATAAATAACAATTTAAAAATCCCTGACTTACTTTTTGACAGAACGGTCAAAAAACCCTTCTGCTTTCTATCTTTAATAATGGACTTTTTACTTGTTGTACTATACTGAGCAAACTGTACTAACTCAGATGCAGAAAATGTACCTCTGAAATCATATTCCTCCCCTAGTGTAAATTCATTTTCACTTTGGATTAATCCACTGAAGCTGTGTATTAGTAAAAGAAGATACTTGAACATCTTATGTTGAGACCAAAGCAAAAATCACATATTTAATCTTCAATCACAACTTTTGCAATACTGCAACTTTGCAATAAAAGTCTGTTAAGATGATGCACCTCAAAATTTTTCTTCTACACTTCTTTTATTACACTTTACAGAAACTGATACAGAGATAAGGATTTCTCTTTAAGGTATGACGGAAAGACCTTTTCAAATCTTCCCAGTCCTATGAGACAGAGCTTGTAAACCTAAGAACTTGACAACTTTGCCCACAGTGTTTTCAAGCACTCCACTGGAAAAAGCCTTTCTTGGTATTCATTATCTAATCTGTCCAAAGTTCATCTTTCTCACTGAAATGAGGAAAAAAAGTGAGACAGATGAAAGCACATTCGATATTTGTGATTTTTTGGAAGTCTGAAGAAGAGGCTTCTGAAAATCCAAAAGGAAAGAAAAAACTAACTAAAAGATGGAAAAAGAAAGCAATATGGCAGAGTTCTAAACCTGAGTCTCACATTTAACACTTGATTATTGACAATCATGTTCCTGATTCCTTCAAAGAGAAGCTGTGATGCTGGAAGTACTAGGTATGTTAGAATAATTCATTAATTCCAACTGAATGTAGATAGAGAAGTAGACTATCTCATCACAGTAGGCATGACAAGATACCTGCAGATGAAAGGGTTAAATAGTCAAGAAAAATCTGGGGATGGCTACTCCTCTAATTTTATTAAATCCAATGCCTGTAGTGGAATGAAGTGAAGTTATGCACCATTGTGAATTAATGTCCTGTAAATGACAGAAAAATACAGATATGTTTTCTCTGAAAGGCAGAGTAGCAGTCTTGTCCAGATGTCACACTAACATTCAGGGGTGGAACAAAACCATACCATTACTTTTCTGTCCAAGAACTTTGCATTATTTTCTCCTTATTTTAATTTAAAGGATAACTTGAAGAACATATTGGTAGTAGATAAAATGCATATTTATACTGTCTGTTTAAGAAACTGTGCTTAGATAACACAAATACAGTTTTAAATCAAGCTCAAATCTTGGTGTGTACATATTGCTCATTGAGGACCACTAAGTTACTGCTGGTAAAGTCAAAAAATAAAATCAAGAAGAATTGAATGGAGAACAGTGAAAAGAAGTTAAAGTGAAAAATGCAATTCAGAGAATTCTTTTCTCCAATCTATGAGAAGTAATTTGTGAAAATGAGGATTTTGAATATATTCCAGAAGATGCCAGATAAAGAACTCTCAAACTGAACTCAGAGACCTATCTGTATCACCTAAAAACTCTCTACATCCCTCTCCCTACAGAGTTCACTCTGGTTCACTGTTTCCTTTGGTGCTATTGTCTGCCATGGGGTTACCATCAGAGAACACTGGTAGGCAGTACTTCCCTCTAACATCTATTTTCAACGACCTAAATTGGTCTTCATAGGATTCCATTGTGCACGCTGCAAAGAAACTTGTCTTGTTGCCAGCTAGAACTCTGAACTACATGTCTTTCTTTTCTTCACTGTTCTTTTTTTGGTTCACAAGCAACCTCCTACCAAAAGCAGAATCTGCAGAAGAGACTACATCCAAGCAATAATGCAATGAAAAAGTATGAAGAGAAGCCCAGGTGGCCACCTTGCAAATTTCCAATGTGGAAGCCTTCGACCTCTCTGCCCAAGAAGCAGCTATAGTCCTAGTGTAATGAGCTTTACAAACCCTGGGAGCCTCTTTACCCTTAACTACATACGCCTCTCTAATACAATCCCTTAACCATCTAGCTAAGCAACTCTTAGAAGCCATTTGACCCCTCTTAAGACCCCCTAAGAGTACAAACAATTTGTCAGAAGATATGAAATCTTTGATTCTTCTGTGATAAACCCTAAGTGTTCTTCTTACATCCAATTTATGCAGCCGTTGCTCTTTGTCATTGCTGGGTTTAGGGAAAAATGAGGGCCAAGAAACCATCTGGTTTAGATAAAACTCAGATGCCATCTTTGGGACAAAAAAAAAAATTATGAAGAGGAATCATCCAAAGAACTACTTTGTTTCTTTCTGATGGAACTTTATACATGTTCTAAATATCAGAATTGAAGTACTATGGAATATAAAACAAAAAAATCAATTGATATTGAAACAGCTATACACATAAACACACCACTTGGCACAAGCACATGAAAAAAGCATTATTTTTATTGCACCTCTGTGTGAGCTACATAGATTAAAAGTCTCCCCTGAATACTAAAAGCAACCAAAACATAAAGGAAACAAGTACAAGGCTTCTGTCTACACAATGCCTAGGGAATCTTTAGATGATTGGACATTCATCTACCTTTTATGAATTGACCATCTTTCCCTAGTTTGTCAGCAGTACTACTTGCAGAGCACTGGCATTTCAGATATCCCTCACTGCAGAGACTGAGGGGTAGGCTGGATATACCTAACC
Source organism: Vidua macroura (assembly GCF_024509145.1). Lineage (NCBI taxonomy): Eukaryota > Metazoa > Chordata > Aves > Passeriformes > Viduidae > Vidua > Vidua macroura. Next base: position 62,734,725 of record NC_071611.1, read on the forward strand.
TAGCTTGAACTTGCTGAGAGTATGGGTAACTGTCTAACACCATCAGCACACACTTCAGCCTGGGCTAATTTGCTCTGCTTCTTAGGCTGGTTATGCAGTCTATGCTGTACTGTAAACCTGACCTTTGTACCCAAGTTAATTTAAAGCTGCCTCTGACATATCTACACTATTGACTCTGCCAAATTAAACAAGATTTCTAGTAATAAAGCTTCTAAATAAGTACAGAAGATGGCCATTATATTGCCTAGTCACATATTATAATGTGTTCTGATGAAAAAAAAACAAGGATTCTAACCAATCCTTCTTATCAAAAAACTCAGCCATCATAGGTGAAAAAAATAAAATTATCAACCCAATATAGGACATTAACAGGGAGAATCTTAAATCCCTTTTGGTACTTAACACAACTTGGAACTACTGGGAGCATAGCTTTCATTCTGCCACATCAAATCATCTTTCACTTCACCACAACTGAGATTTCCAACAATACAAAAATAAAATAACACCAATAAATCTTTCTTCTAGTCAGACCTCTTGTTAAAAATTTCTCTGGACATGTCTTCTTTTCACAAACTATCTGTAAACATATCACTGAGAACAGTTTTGTGAACAGAACCAATGATCAAAACAGCAACTCGAAAAATAAAAATATGTCTGAAGACTTCTCTAAAAGCACCTGAAAAATATTTACCCTCACTTGTTTTTCAGGGTAAAATGAATTCTATGGTTTCTTTGATTTTACTAAGACTGCCTCCTACAAGATCTAATAATATTTCCCATTCAGATTTGATTAAGTAGAGGTACCAATTAAGAACAAACTTGCTATAGACATGATTACTCTAAAAGAATATTTCTCAAAGAAGGCGGCTTAACACTCATTGGAGAAATAGTTCTGGACGTAATTAAGCTTGGAAAAATGTCTGCAGGATAACTTTTATTTCCTGGACAGTCTCTGAATTACTGGAGACCACAGGCTTTAGAATATAGTCACATAAATGTAAAATAAATTTCCTATTCAAGACTTTAAATTTTTTTTTACACTTTCTCATATAATACAGTAACAAAAAGTATATTTACCATTGCCCTTACTGAATGTGTACCCTGCCCAACACATGAGGAAAACTCTGTAAGTTTATTCTAACACCTCTTTTAGAATCAAGGCCATAAAACATAAATCATAATGTATAATAGCTTCATACTTCTTGAGAATTAGTAAAACTGAGTGACTAAAGGAGGCAGAAATACATTGAAGTCACTAGCAAAAATGGAACTCAAATGTACATTTTATTAGAGCTTTGATGTATATTGTAAAAATATATAGGTTAACCTGTATTTCTTTATTTTGGAGTTACAGTATTACAGGTGAAGAATACATCAACAAAATGTGTGCCTTGGAAATATTCTTATTTAATATTTTTATTTTCGTCAATGTGGTATTCTGAGACTAAATCATTCCCAAAACACCTTCCTCCTCAGCCTGCAGCTTGACTATAGAGATAGTGAACATTTGATTTCACCCATCCTCCATCCCTGAGCAGCCTGGCCTCATTTCTGGTCTGATCTTTTCCTGCAATAGAATCAGTGCTCTTGAAACCACTTCTCTCTCAGGACTTGGAGTCTCCAGTGGCAGAAGCAGCAGAGTAGAAGAACATTTGTAAGCATACTCCAGGAAGGTGTTATTCATCTGAATTTTCTACTGAATATAATTAGAAGAAAGAAAGAGTGAGCTTGGAACCTATAGCAAATGCAAACCTGAGGCTTGATCATTTTACTGATGTAGAGCCTCCTTCTGTAACACACCACTGAAGCCAGTGAGATAAGCATGCTAGTAAACATAGTGCATATGAGTAAGTGTGAGACATACAGGTTAAACATGGACTATATCCTTTAGCAGTTTCATCTACACTAAAATGAACTAAACTGATATTAATTTATGTGCTTTTCTCTCTTGAAAAAGGCAGCTTTCAAGGACAAGTTCAGAAAAAGTCAGTTTTAAAGAATTCAGACTCCAAATATTGTTGTGTCTTATGTGAGACATAGGATTTTGTAGAGAATCCAGTACGAGATATCTTGTTACAGTGTTCGATAGTTTTTCATTGTGGCTCTCCATCAATAACTACAGTTAGTACATCACATCTTTATACACAGCGATCAGTTCTTTTCTACAAGTCATTGTGCTCAAACATAAATATGCTCATTTAAAGAACTTTTTCAGTGGGTATGGTAACACATTTATTTGAAAAATATAATTACATAAATTAGATAATTAATGTTGAAAATAGTATAAAATTATTCTTTTGCACAAAGTAAACCAATAAATCAGGACAATAATACATTACCTTGAACATTCCTATTCCTCTCTGTAAATGAAGGCAGCAGCAGAATTTCTGTAGAGAGCTCCTCAATTTTTTCCTCCATTAATAAGAAGAGTTTGATAAGTTGAGAAAGACATTTGAGTTGATATAAGGTTAAGCAGAAGTTTCGTCCTTTCCTGTGGAATTCCTGGGAGGCTATTCAAGTAAAATTATAAAATAGTTTTTATTATAGCTGAAAAAAAGAAAGATACTGCAAAACTGATTATGTAAGACAGTATAATATATCAAGCAATTTAATTTTTCTTATAACATAATATATCTTTTTCTCATTATAAAATATCGTTACATTATTTTTTCCTAAGTCTTCAGCACTTCTCAATTATCTGTGAGGTTCCAATTAACTTCCAGGTTTTGTTATTCATTAACTAGGATTTTTTCCATGCAATGGATCTACTCAGGAATGTTCTCACCTGTGCTTTACAGAAAACCCACTGTGTTGCAAAAGCCGAAAGGGAAAAAACCACATCATTACTGTATTTTAATGGTTTGGGGCATCACATCACTTGTCACTCTGCAAGTCACCTTGTCTATTTAACAATCTGCTAGCACAATACAGTTGATGAATATGACATTTGAGTGAAAGAAACATCAATCTAACACTCCACAACTTTAAATATGTGGGGTTTGAAAACAAGTGAGACTGTCAGTGAGCAAATATCAGCAAGTATTAAAACTATAAGCATTTGGTATTTAAAAGAAGAAACCGAACATTTTATTTTGAAAGGTTAACACATGCACTCATAACATATAATCATGTCACATCAACCAGGGAACTCTGATTTCAGCACAGTCAGACTATAAACGACTGTGAAACGTTTCCAATGCAGTATTACCAAACCACATGGGTTTAAGTAATTTAATTTTATAATGTCTTTAAATGTAACAAATTTGCACTTCTGTGCAAATTGTGGTGAGCTGACACCATGTTTCTATGCAGTTCTGTTGCAGATATAACATCAGCAGGCCAGTTAATCTAGAAAGTGTCAGAGGGAGAGCCTGAGTAATTTGAAAGGGAAGCTCTGAAAGATGAACACAAAAAGAAATTGATTGAAATGTACTTTTATGTGTCAAATCTTTCTGACCTTTGCAAATTTTAAGTACTTTGTACCTTCCTTTTCCCTCAAAGTTTCTAAATATTTTTTTAGGCATTTACAAATCACTTTTAAATAGACATAGATCTAAGTAGCAGAGCTGAACTCTGAATACCAATTCCATAAATTGCTATTCCAGTTTTATTTCCAGCCTTAGAGATTGGGCTGCGGGTTTTACATCCACATATGAAGTTCCTCTAAGTTCCAAACAGATGTATTCATGCTAGTTCCTTGCATTTCTAAGAATGTCAGAAGATTTATAATTGCCTATAATTGCATAATTGCCTCTGTTAGTGCCTCTCCTCTCTGAATAATGAGTAAATAACAAATCTATCATTGGATTTCTAATTTTAAGTCTTAAACCTACAAAAAATCACATTCACAAGATTTTACTCCTTACCTGAAAACTAGAGAATATAATCTGAGTTTAACTGACATGAAAAGACTCCCTGAGTCTGCAGTGTAAGAACCATAAAACATATCCTAAAAATGAACACAACATTAGTTCTATCTCCTATAATTTGAAAACCTTATGGTATTTCTGCCCCATCTATGGAGGAACAAGGAAACGGTCCACTTATTTGATTGCCTCAAATGATATTGTCCGTATTAGACTGAAAGAAAGTGGACTTAGAAAACAAAGTTATACCACAGTAATGCTATTTTTAGAATACATTACCAAACTCAGAAAAAGTAAAAACTTTTACTTTTAAAGATCATTCAGAATATATTTCAGTTTTATTGTTTCTCACAAATGACAACTCATTTATTTAGTGCTTGATGCTCAAGTAGTGTGCACACTCCTGAGTATGCAAAGCTTGACTGAAAGGCCTTCTATACATCCAGGTCATTAGGTTTAAAATACTGATGGCAGCATTTAATTTTGAAGAACACTGACCAGCCTGCTTGAACAAGCACACCACTGTCCATTTTTTAGGAAAGTAGAATGAAAAGGCACTTCTTTTCTGACATTGTTCTGATTGGACAACCACAGGACAGAAACCTTTAAGAACAGTGTAACAGCCAAGAGCAAAGCAGCCAATGGGATGACACAGAGAACATATCAAAACAGATTTATAAATCTTGTAGAAGATTGTAATGAAGAGAACATGTCTCCATGTAGAGAGGTGTGAAATAGACATGAAGGCTATGATATATGTTCAACCAAACCTCAGTGACATCAACCTGTTTGGAGGAAAAATTGCCATATTCACAGAGTAGAGTATGCTTACTCTGAAAATGTTATCAAATGGATCATGATTTGGAGGGTTAGGTCAGAAAATTAATATTTTTTAGTGGCATTTACCCAGGTGACACTGTGCAGCAAGAGAAGCACTCTTCCATATGAAAATAGTCTGAAATAGTTGTTAGCATTCTATCCAATCCACAGAGGACCATACACATGGTGGCTGAAAGCCCATGAAGCTGATCTCAGCCAGCCACAAATCAGTTAAGCAATGGCATTCCTGTCTAATGGCAGGATAGAAAGGAAATGGAGAAAGTTACATGATACAAACAAACTTCCTTCCTGAACCACCTGCAATTTACTACTATCATTCTTCCAAATTTGATTTTTTCTGCATGTCTGACTTTAATTCATGTAGTCCCTGTACAAGGAAATAGCTGCAGCAGGATCTTTGGATACAGACAAACATAAACAGGACCTCTATACTACCTCCTAACAACAGGATATGTTGGCTTCCTGCTAAAGCAATACCTAGAGAGAAGAATTTCTGAAAAGGGACAGAAAGGCTGGTACAGAGGCTATAGAGAGGCAAAGTGCATTCTACAGCCTTTGTCAATGTGCCAATGAGCTGATTTTGCAAATATTGCTCAAAACAAAAGTTGAGGTCAGGACCTAAACAAACACAGAGGAGTAAAAGAAGGTTCTGAGCTCCTGAACATAGCCCCAGGCTTCTGTCTCTGCAAAACAAGGATCACACCAGTATTGCTGTACAAAACCGCCTATGCTGATGATTCCTAAACTGCTCTGGAGGCCAAATATGCTAGCAGAAATATCCTAGAGTCAGGAAAATGAGCTGTCTTAAGCTACAACAGAAAAGATTCAAACCAAGCACAATATCAGGGACCACTGAAGTCTGGCTGCTACTTGAGAACAGGGAGTCAAGCTCAGTAATACAGCCAGCAGGACAGGCTCCTTGCCAGCCAGGGCCCAGTCCTGCAGATCCTTAAGTAACGCAGACCCTGACATGATAGGTTTCAATCAAGAGTCCAGATCATCAGCCAAGTTCATGGTGATGACATAAATCTGAGATCGAGTCAGGAAGCTAATTCACCCTTTTGAATCTGGATCTGGTGTGGTGAAGGTAACCACAAGTAAGGCACAGTTCAGTGACCACTCAGTGGAACCATGATGATAAGGCAGGTTTAAGTTCATTGCAGGAAAATTGAATTAATGGGGTCCACAGCTCTGGGGTAGATGAACAATCAGGACACCTGTGATGTAGTTCAAGCAGGGACTGAGGACTCAGGTGCAGGTGAAATAGATCTCCTGGGCAGGTTGCAGTGTAGGTCCCTGAAAAAGATGGTCAGGGCCTTCAGGCTCACTAATGCACACAAGGCTTTGTTGCATAGCTCTTAAGGAACTTGAATTTTCAGACAAAAACCTCAGAAAAACTTGGAAACTGTCTTCCTGATTCATGGAGGACAGCACAACTACTTTGCTAAGAGGAAAAAAGAGAGAGTACTTGAGGTGTCTGCAGTTCTTCCTGGGGGAATAGGAGGGAGAAGACTAAAAAATAACTTGAATTAACTTGAACCTGCACTGTATTTATTTGTAGCAAGTAAATAAATCTTGATGGTTCATTGCACAAAACCATAATGAAGCAAAGGAATAAGCTCAAAACTTCCATGCAATAAACATCTCTACATTTAGATAATCTGCACTCTTGAGTTCCTACCACATAGATGCAGAGGGGACCTAAAGGATATTTAATTTCTTCAAGCATGCTGATTTACTACCCCAACTATCAAAAAACAGGCACCAGAAGTCTGTCAACCCAAACAATCTTACTCTTAGAGAGTTTTTCTAATAGAAAAAGATGGCCCAAAAGAAGGGTGTCTATCAGTTTATGTAAGGTTTGTGTGCTGGTGCCAAGGCAGCGGATACAATTATACAACACTGGAGAAACTACGGGTACTATTTTCAGGTTTGACCTTTCATTTTAGCAGAATTGAAGCTGAAGAAATTTTCCTAAGATCTGAAGGACATGCCACCCTTGTCGAAGAATAAATCTGTCCATTTTACCAGAGACCATTTGGCTGGATGTAGTTGGACAGATGGTATCATAGAATTTCACTTCACCAGTCATGAAGTTGAGAGGTGCCCATATGAATTCTAAGACAGCTAATAAGTTAATTAAAGCATTTTTCAAGCAACATAAAGTGAAAGACATTCTATAAAATTCTATACTTGATTATTGTACCCGACCTTCTCCTAAGTACTTAAATTCAGTAGCAAGATATCTGCCTTTATCTTAGCACTTTTAAAGATTTTCTCTCATCTTTGAAAAGGAAGATGCATAAGAAATAAGGCTGAGCTAGATCTAGATGACCTGTGTATATCTGCGAACTTGTGATTTTATAGCAAGTTTCAAAAGTGATACTTTCCTCAAAGCTGTAGCTCTTGAAACCATTAAAAAAATTGTTCCAGCTCCCTTGGTCATAGCCTGGAGGCACTAAAAATCTCAAAAGGCCTAAGAAAACATGTGTGAATGAGATCCATAAGCTAAATGTAACTTTATTATTTTCTCTTTATATTTTTTAAATGAGCATGGAATCTGTAATGTTTTAAAGAATTTTGAATTTACAACATCTCAAAAAATAAGTGCCTAATTCTGATAATTTCAACTCATCTAGGCATGTGACACAGTAAAGTGTGGCACAGAAATACCTGCATCAGAAGTGAGCTGGCTTTAAATGGTAAAGAATAACTACATTATGACAATGTTGCTCTCAGATTAATTAGCCTTTACTACTCACTCTACAGAGCCACATGGCTAAACTGCTTCTGAGACTTGTGGTAGAATCCTTGGAAAGCAACCTTATGACTGATTTCTTCGGTGCTTACAGTAGGGATTTCTCCTTCAGCAGGAACCAAGGGTCTAAAACCCTCTTAAACAATTATACTATAAAATAGGTTGCCAATACACAATACATTAAATATAATTCATCTGTCCCCATTTCTAAGGCTTAAATTCATGTAAGATAGATCTACAATATTGTTCTACTATGGACACAAGCAGGCAATGTCAGGGATTTCATTCAATAAAGCTATATAAGGAAGAAAATAAAAAAATCAGCAATGCAATATTAAAATCTAACTACAACCTGCATACATAATAAATGGAATTACCATTTTGCTAAAATCCAAAAAGAAATAGCCTAATAAAGCAGAACAAACTCAGCTGTTGACAATCACTGTGTATAGGGGTATTCCAAGAGGTAAATTTTCAAAGCCGTGCACAGGGAGTTACATACGTAAATTCCATTAACAATAATGTGTTCCTCAGGTTACAGTGATATTAACTTTTAAGTGATACTGTAACTATTATAACAATCTTGCATTTATGACAGCATTCATCTGCATACTATCTCCTAAACAGAGCTTGTATATAAGTTGTATTATTCTTTCATTTGCATTTAGTAAAGATATATTCCATTTTTATGGACATTTGCTCACAGTTTTCTCAAACTGCATGTTGGTATACAATTTTTAATGCAACTGCTAGATTTAAATAATTGGTATTGCTGGATATAATAGCTAATTTGCTTATACTCTAACAAGCAACTTAGTATTTCTGCACAGCAAATGTAATACACGGTATTACACAGAACTAAATTATTACAAACAGTGCCAGCAGTTTTCTATACACAGTACTTATGATAATTATAAAAAATCATCTTCATTACTGCAAGCTAGCATTTTTAACAGTTTAATTTGGATATGTTACAAGATACATTCCAGTCACATGGATACAATTACTGCAAACCCAAGAAGCTATAAAATGTTCCTAAACAAATCCCTTTGACCCTGTTAATGTCTGTTTCTTATTAATCTAAGGCTACATTGTCTGCAGCATGAATTTTTATGGAATATGAAAAAAAAGGAAATCCCTTAACAGTTGTTATTGATTCCACCATTTACTCACTCAAAGATAAGTGCCATTTACAAAGCAGAACAGATGCAGATGCTGACAGAAATGTAAACAATTGTTGCATGGCTTACTGCCAGATTCTAAGCCAATACATTAAATTCCAAGTGAAGCACATTTCCCCTATAGATTGCACTTACTGCCACTTCATTTCCTATGTGCTCTGTGTCTCTATTGCTGCGCCTGCCACTAAGCTATTTTCAGTTCTTTGGTGACCCCTGAGGCCTAGTCCTACCTCACATAGCCATTAGAGAAGGGAATTGCATGTGTCTGACATGGTCTGAAACCAATTATTTGATATTTTCTTCAGAATGATGCCCAACTCTGTTGGGAATGAGCAATCATGAAATAATTTACCTCCTGATTTAATTTTTTTCTGCATAAATTAGTTGTAGCCTGGGCTAGCTATACACAGCTGCTTGTATCTCTGTCTTATCAAGATTCTACTTGAAACGGTGAAAAAAGGAAAGGAGAGAGTAGAGTTGAATAGAATAGATTGGGGAATCCTGCTTTAAAAAGGCATTGACAAGTTTATCAGACATACTGATCACATGTGCTCTCTGTTGATTGAAACTGACAGACCTAGAAAGAACCATTAGTGATGTAAACTGTTATCTGAGTGGTTAAGGGTTTTTAAACACCTGTCTTGCTTTGCAGCTCCCTGTTAGCTGCAGTGAGACCCAGGAGGTCCAGGATAATCTGGTAAAGCAGCCTTCACAAAGAAGCTACACATTGGCATTTTCTGTCCCTTTAAAAAATAAAAGGTCACAGATCTAAAAATGGTAAACATTTTCTTATTAGACATCTCCATTACCGCATGACTTTCATAAATGTGTATACCATACATCCATACTGTGCATGTGGCAAAAAAATTGCAGTGAAGTAAGGGATCTCAACTGATGTATAAACATGATAAGCATGCATAAATTTGCATAGATTTAATTGAGTGTGTCTGTCACAGAGATGTCACTGCCAGCTATTAAACAACCTCAGTGAAAACTACACTAATGGTTTAAAAGAGATTCCCTGCACATGCAACTGATTAAAATTAAATTTTTTTTTATTTTATTGATCAAAATTTATTAAAATCTGTTCCATAACATCTTCCCAGTAAAATGAGATCTGTTTTGACCTCACAGTGAAGGTTAATTCCATGTCAGGTTGCTTGATATTTGTTACCAAATGCTGAAGTCCTTTGTCAACATTGCATGGGTAGGTCTGCCAAAATGAAATCTTTAATTGTAAATTATGTTTACTGACCAATTGATGAACAAAAGAATAGACCAGTGCTGGAAACATAGGATTGAGAACAGGAATTGCACTCTGACTTCATATTTATATTGTCATCTTAAACAAATTATCTCACAAACGTGACTTCTTGACAGTGTACAGCTCCTTTACAACCTTGAGGAACAGACTACGGAGATTCCTGAAGTACTCTGAGGATGAAGTGCCTTGTAATCATGTTAAAGAAAATTACTTTATACACAAATACCTATCTCAGTTTGCTCTGAAAACTATATATCTCTGAAAACAATATCTCTGAAACAAGAGACTCAACCTCCTCCTTAATTCTCAAAAGCATGCATAACCTCTAATAAATTACAAGATGTTCCTATCATACCCTTCAATTCCTGGTAGACAGTGACACTTTAAACAATTCAAACATAAACAAATTATTTAGTTTCTGAATTAGAACTAATTAACTGACTGGTCCATTTACGGAATTAAGCATGTGACATCCAATAATTTTTTTATAATTATCAAAATACTGAAATATCAGATATTTTTTAAACATTCCTTCAACTAAAATGACTTTAAAACTTGTAGATAGACAATAGTTGCAATTGTTTCTAGCAGTTAAGAGTGGATTTTTAAGTGCTATTCTACAATTAGTAATTTGTTCTGAAGTAGTAACTATTACCAAAAAGTCCTTTCCGAAAAATACAAGAACTATCCTATGACAAAATTATACACTTAGTACAATTTCTCAGAGACATGAAACAATATTTTGGCCTTGCCAATGACATAAACTGATTCCACATGCATGTTTTGATTTCTTTTGCCTACACTGCGGGCTGAGGGAGTTATCACATTCTCTGAAGTCTTCACACTCACATACAGAAAATACCAAAGTAGAATGTTTTAAGAGAGCATAAAAATGAAGAAAGCCTGCTGAAAAGAACTGAAAATAGCACCTACATTGAAACAGGAGTCCTTGAAAAACTCTAGAAGTTATCTTCCTCAGCCTTTGCTGAAAGAAAAATTAAGCACTGCCAGGTCTGTCAAACGTTCTCATGAATTCTATCTTTGACAGGACTTGCATGTGTTTCCCTGCAAACCATTTTGTAACACTTGGCTGATAAAAGACAATTCTAATGTGTATTTGAAAACACAGTAATCAACATATTTATTTTAATTTGGATTACATTTCTTTAATGCCTGCAAATGTAAAAATGTCTGCTAGCTGAATTTCAATTTGCAACATTCACAGAGGTTTGGTGTCTCAAAGATTGGTTCATTACATTGGAACTACTCTACTCAAATTAGATTGTTAGGAACCTTCAACCAATCAGTAATTTCTATCACGTGTTGATCATACCTTTCTGTAGGAAGGAATATGCATGATATTAGATTCTACATATTTCCTTAAAAAATAGATTTAAGTGCCTGCGTCACTTCTGCTTCTCTTACTCCAAGATATAACAGAGCCAGTTCTAATTTTTTGAAATAAGATTTAAAAACATAGCTGGATTTATTTTTGCTTCCTGTGCCTTTGTATTTCAAAACCCTGGCTGCAAATTCACCACTAAATTCTCATTATTACTTTTCCAAGGACTATAAACATAAAAAAAAAAAAAAAAAAAAAAAAAAAAAAAAAAAAAAAAAGGCAGACAGCAAAGAGGGCAGATACTGCCATTTAAAAACTTCTAGAGAAATGTTTCAAAATTCCTTTTTTTTTTATATAACTATTTTGTAGAAAGACTAATATACAAAAGAAGGATTAATCACATGTGTCAGTAAAGGTTTAAGTTCCCACTCACTGAGCTGAGATTATACAATTAAAACAGTTCTTTACAAGATGATAATACAGTGCATAATAGTACATGTAATTTCTGTTACAGAAATTGCTGGAATTTCCCAGCACATGAACAGAAAATCAGTACCTTGTCCCTTGTGCTAGCGTATGAAGATCTGGTTCTTAGCTAGAGGATGATCAGTGTGTTAATCTACTGAGGCAAAGTAAACTCTCCTGGAAAATCTGAGACCAGTAACTGATCTAATTTCATACAGTCCATAATATTTATGGGCACTATGTGCTAGATTTTTAATTAAGAAATTGGCCTGAGTTTTAACCATCCTTACTCTCTCTAGGTCAGATAGACTGGAATATATCCATTGTTTTGCTCTGTTCAGTAAATGTAGTAAAAAGTACTATAAAATGACTGAAAGCTCTGTTTTTCAAAAACTCAGTAGATACAGTGGCCCCTTGATTGAAGAGGGAGGCGTTTTTAAAAATTGTAAGAATAAGCCACAGTGAAAAGGACATTAATATCCTAATTTAGCATATTACAACCAGCTTGTGGGTATGACACTCCCCCCTAATTTAACCACCTATATTATTTTTCAAAACAAACTATTGTGACTAAAATAATTTTGACTTTTTATTTTTACTGTACAATTTTATGACTGAAGAGGTTCTCCATCTTGGCAAAAATCAGTTAAGATCATCTCATTAACTTGTGAGTAATGATGGTAGATGCATTGAAAAGACTCCTGTAACAACTTTCTTTGATCTGCAGGAGCATATTTTAAAGACATTTTTGAAGTGTCCTCTAATCTCCCATAGTCCTACAAAGTCTTCTTCATGCAGGCCCATATTCTGAAGTAAAAGAGAGACTTTCATCATAATTGTCCCTCAGATTTTGTCATTTTTTATTACTAAAGAGAAAACTACAGTACATAAATGTCAAATTGATTGAACATTCACAATATATCAGACTATAGAGTAAATCAGTTTTCATCTTTTACACTTGGGAGGAGAATGCAATGATTAGAGAGCACAGTGAGTTAAATGGTCTCTTCATTCTGAGAAAGAAAATGCAGGTATGCTGTGAAAACAAAAAGGAAGGCAATTAGCTGGTGTTCACTAAATGTGAAAACATTAAAAAAAAATTAACAAGAATGAAACCATGTGCCTTTCAGGACAATGGGAAATGGCTTCAAATCGAAAGAGGGTAGCTTTAAATTAGATGTTAGGATGAAACTCTTGATTGTGAGGGTGATGAGGCACTGCAACAGGTTGCCCAGAGAAGTTGGGGATGCCCCATCCCTGGAAGTGTTCAAGGTCAGGTTGGATGAGACTTTGAGCAACCTGGCCTAGTGGAAGGTGTTCCTGCCCACGACAGGGAAGTTGGAAGTAGATGATTATTCAGGTCCCTTCCAACCCTTAGAATTCTGTGAATACGTGCAGAGCAGCTCAAGGGGTCAGCAGTTGAAATGATGACTTGCACATAGGCACCGTTCTTTCTGTATCTTGTTTTATATAAGTCCCTAAAGCCCTATTCCTACCGAAGTTATGTTGCCAGGCACTCTGCAATGGGACAGAGAGATCAGAAATAGAATACAGAAGGAGATGCCAGGCAGGCAGCAATATAATGGAAGGACATAAAGAAACTGCTGGTCATGCACAAACAGAAACAAAACAAGCATGTCCACAGGAGGGGATGAACAGCATGTTGTGGGTGTCCTGAAGTAAGGAAAACCAAGACGGACATGCAAGGAAGCAAGGAGGATGAAGTTACAGTTTTTATTATAACTTTCTTATTTTTGTTTTTATAATGTCTAAAAGTCACTACAGTAGTCACGTAGGTCTCCAAACATTCTGAAGGTCAAATTTATGAAAAAAAACCAACTTCAAATAACTTCCTTAATTAAGTTCTCTGTCATTCTAAACATTTGGCCTTAGGGCCACATTAGACATTTAACTGAAAGCTTCTACCAGTCCAAGGATTTGGACAATAGAATGAATTTGATCTGCAGAAGCAGGATGCCATACTGGATATAATCATCTGTAATCCATATGGATTACTTTGTATTATGTGCCTTCTCAGCACTTAAGAAAGATGCAACATGACTTTCAGGACTGAACAGGAGCAAGACTAAAACACTTTCCCCTTTCACCCTCATACTTGCAAAAAAACAGATAGTGGACTATGGGCAAGAAAACATGTTGGAAAACCAACTGCAACTACAGCATGGATATTGTAAATTATCTGCAATAAATTGCCTCTTTACAGAAATATCAAAAAAGTTACAAAGGATTAACTTGCATTAATCCAAGTTTGGAACTCTTCAATTTCCAGATAATAAATGGAAGATGAATTACACAAAAGTTATTAAGCTGAAATTATTCCCAGATGTGAATAGTTGGGGTATTTTTAACCATGCAGTTGCTAAACCAGCAGGTATTACTACCATTTTAGTATATTTTTGATAGAAAAGACAAAAATCATAGAAGACTTGTTGTAGGCCATAACGATGGCTATTGAGATTGCAAACCAAGTGAATGCAAATTATACAGAAGAATAAAAGTAAATCTGAAACTAAAGCTCTTAATTTCAAAAAGAGGAAATTATAAATGAGGGGATATGCACATCAACATAGTAGAGAAATCACATTTAAGTTAAATGTGCAAAATCCAAAACTCGTATCTCAAGTTAGCTCTTCGGCAAATTGCTGGGAATATATAAGTGAGCTCAAAAGACGTTTTTCATACCAAGTACTTTAATTTAACATTTCAAAGTTGTCTTCACTTCAACAAGTTACTCCAGAGCCTGTTTCTCTTCTTGCTCTCAACTCCACTGCACAAATGCAGCTCCTGTAAATGGTAGTGAGTCCTCCTGTTCAAGATTAGCTATATGCCATATTCATTTTAGGTGTTTCACAAACACAATATATTCTGTAGGAACTCATGAACATTTAAAGATAATAGATTCAAAATATAATAAGTTTGCATTTGAATGTATCTTTATAATAGAATGGACGCCAGTTATATTCTGGAGAAAGAAAAGAGAAAGGAAGCCGGCTGGACATCTAAAAGGATATATAATGAGATAAAAGTGTAAAACATTCATTAATATTATACTATATCTCTGAAGGTATTGTAATTATTTTCTACCTAAGATGTGCTTAGTTAAATCTGTATCACTTTAGTTTACCTCCACTTTGCAATAATATTTTTCTTAAAAATTATGAACTACTGATATTTAGGAAGACAATATCTATTGCCTCAGATTTTAAAAACAAAGTTCAGTTATGATTTTAAATGTTTAAGGGTCTCTGGAAAGTTTGTGGCATTTAAAATATTAAACCAATCAATTTAAATATGTCAGAAAAATTAAAACTTAAAGCTCTGATCTCTGTTTCATTTTAACCACAGGAAATTAGAAAAAAACAGCTAATTAGTCTACGTAAGTATTTATACTCTCGTTTATATACAAAAACTGTATCAATAAAGCCAAAGAAAACCCTCCACTAATACATCAACTGTTCATAATTCCATGGGGTTTAAATTTCTCTGGCAGATGTCTTATCATCTGTAAGAGTAGCTGTTTCCTTATCTAACAGATGACAAATTAATACAAGTTAGTCATGCCTGATTAAACCAGCTTAATATTTTTGTAAACAAAGGAACACAAAAAAGGTTCAAAAGGTAAAATTACAATATACAGACTTACAGCAAATAATTTCTGAGAAATACCACATTGGAAATTGAAGCAAAAAATCATAAGAGATAACCTGAAAACCAGCTGAGATTCTTTCCATGCCAAGTATTGTCAACAGATATTTTTCATATACTTTTAAATACCACAATATTACATAAACTTTAGAAAGATGCAAATGATTAATACAATAGAAAATTTGAAACAAAAAATCCCATTAATAACCAAAATAACTTGAGGGAGTGGTTAGGAAATATTCCTTGCACATTTTTCTAGCAAGCTGGAAACACTATGTTCTGAGAGTACACCGAGAAATTATAATTAATATTATATAAAAACCTTGCACAGTAACAGCCCAAATACTATTGGCCGAATCCTGCACTGTTAAAGGTAATAAGAGGCACAAAGCTAACAGGTAAGAGGATCAAGCTGTAAGATAAAACCACCTGCCTCCACTAGAGCTGGCAACTAAAGATGTTGAGTTCCAAAATTTGCCTCTTTTCACATGCCATTTTGACAGCTTCTCTGTCAAGCCACACACCTCCTAGGTACTGATAAATGGAAACAATCTCTTTATAGTACTTCTCTATAGTACAGTATAGTGCACGAATAACTGATCTAGTACAGAATGAAAAGAAAACCATTATTTCCTTAGTGCACAAATAGATTATTATATATATGGAATATTTTAAAGATAACTCTGTTAAAGCTTGTTATAGACTACATCTATTTTCCCAAAAGAAATGGGTTGTCTATAGAAAGTTTTCTGAGGTTCTGGCACTGCTTTATTATTTTCTGTTATTTTTTTCATATGCTGCATAGCAGGATCAATTACAGCAGTTCTTATGAAAAAAACCACAACAAATATCAAATAAAAACCACATTACCCTGAGGATGGACTAATAGTCCCAAATGAATGCCCTAGATTTGAAGGCTCCTAGAGGGCAGAGGCAACATACATCAAAAAATAAGAAACACATCTGTCTTTCAGCTAAGAAAAAAACCTTATCTTTCTGTCCTTCCCTCTATATTTATGCACAAGGTTCTTTTAATACTTGGCAAACTAGGTATCACTGTCAAGGTAATCTATTAAAGCTGTCTTTTAACCTAACCTATGTTAGGTTAGGAAAAATAAATTTCCACTCTAATTGGTGGGAGGGCAACAAAGTACCACAATTTAAGAGTTCCAAGAAGGAAAAGTCATTTGACATTAAGAACTTGTCCACTGTTACAAACCTCTTAAAATATTTCCCAAATAATTGTTTCACTGTGAACTGCCTTGTGAACATTTTAATTCTAAAGGGAAAAAATGCCTTTATATTACTTAGTGGGGTACAAATGTAGTGTATTCATACATTTATAGGAAAGAAATCTCTTTCCAAAAAAGACCCTTCACATACAACCTTGTATATAAATAGGTTACTCAGTAATAACTGTTTTAGTTATGATACAAGGATAATTTTTGCTTGAATTAATGAATAATACCAAATAATAGGCTATGACACATCCAGAAAATGAAAAAAGACCTGAAATCACACTCAAAACTTCACAACTCTGACCTCGTATTTTGTTTTAGCCCAATTTCTGATTTCACTATTGGTGCCTTATGGTTTCCCTGGCTGAAGTGTGTATAAGCAGTTTTCTGCAGAAAACTAGTAGGAATAGTAGAAAAGCAGTAGGCAAATCAATACCATACTAACTTCTCGAAGTAAAATAACATGAAGATACGACTATGACAGCCCCTGTGAAAAAAGTAACCCTGAGAATTAAACTGAATTAACGAATAGCAATTCCAAACACATTTTATGGGTGATAAGGAGATAGCAGTTGCATCTGAAATCTGAGATTTAATGAATTTTCAATAAAAATTAAAATCTGGTCTAATATTTATGAAATAGAGAAATTATATTTTAATTAATTGCAGAAAATGTTTTAAAGTTTTAAAGCAAACAAGTCCTAAGATTTACTTTGTTTGTTTTCACCTTCCTCTGTGTTTTTGACTATACAAAAGAAATGTGCACTGGAAATCTGTACTGATAGATGCACTGCCACAGAAACATGTAAAGTCACATCCTGTGGCAAAAAAAATGTAGGCAGAGGAAGTACTCTATTAGTAGATTGAATGACTGTTTTCTTCCGTCTTGTAATACAGAGTTAAAGTACGACTTTTCAAAGAGAAATGTTTGTGATCACTTTAAACTCCACATTTTAGATGTAAAATGGAGATAACTGAACTTCTCCATCTTCATGAGCTGTTTTGAGACTGAAAGAAAAAATAAGTTACAAACTTCTGTTCACTCCAGGTAATTTTTTTTGTCAGTGAATCCTTTCACTGACTCATATCTCACTATGTAATTCAAAAACACATTTTTTGTTATTTCATATTTCAACAGTACTCTGACACTACTTCTTTTCATTGTTTCCCACCAACACTGCATCTCACTAATATATACACTGAACTTCTCATCCTTTCTACTTAATTGTCTGCATGCCTTTTTTCTTGTCTTTCACACGTTCCAGTATTCCTCCATAATTCAGTTCCTGTTGAAAATAATCTTTGCATTTCTTCCACCGGAAGTTTTAGTTGACTAACACTAACACATATGCTTACATTAAAACTCAGAAGTATGTAATTTTCTTCAGTGTAGACCTGACAAATCATAACCTCACTAATCCTTTCTTTATGCTGCATAATTCAAAGATCTTGTGTTTCTGTATTTTTCACATGATTCTAAACTTTTAATATTTTCTGCCTTCAAATCCCTTTATGGAAAGCTATGCTTTAAACAAACACCTCCTGCACAGAGGTGTGCTCCAAACACCACATTGAACAAGCAATTACATACAATTGTAATTTGTATTTTGCAATTATGTTATGGAAGTTTTGATTCTGTATTATTTTTTCCAAAGCATTGTTACTTCCCTTTGGAAATTAGCATGTCAGACTTAAAAACTGCAAAAAGAAAATAAAGAAAACATTACATCAATAAGAGATTCCTTTTCTGCTTGACATTTCTTGGAACAAGAAAAAATGACCAAGCAGTATTAACTCAAACTTATTGTACTTCCACAAGACTAGAAAGTATAAATGGGTTTTCTGTTTGTTTCTTAATTTGAGAATTAGAATCTGCACAGTAATCTTTTGAGTCAGCTCTGATGTGTGAATCCGTATCTGTTTTATGGATATGTTGCTGTACAGTCTTTCCTATAATCTCCTTTAAATGTCTGACAATTAAAAAAAAAAGTGGGAGTAGAAGAATTAACAGTTTGTGTTTATATAAATCTGGATTAAATAGTTCTTATTCTAGTACATATTTCAGTAGCTGGAATAAAACTGAAAAAATATTACTATGGCATGACAGTGTTATCCAGTGGATTATAATAGGATTTTGTTTAATTACACGAGTTACTCTCTCTTACTTTTGCACCACAATTCTGACACAGTCTAGAGTTCAACTGCAGTAATGTGTTTAAAACATAAAGCTGTAATTACTAATTTTGGGTATCTCTCTTCACAGAAAATAACATAAAATAAGACTACTAACCCACAGTGTGTATTCTTCCTCTATGCTTCTTTGAAATCCTGTTTGCTTTAACTATGTGTAGAGCATTTTCTTTGAACTGCAGCTCACAAAGTCTTTCAAGAAGAACTGTCATTTCTTCAGTGATGGTATCCAGGTAAGTTTCATTAATAAACTTTAATGATGAAGATGGACCAATAGTTCCACTTAGTATATACAAATCCTCTTTTATCATTGTGCACAATCTGGGTATGGAATTTTGGTAACCATGAACCACCTTATCAAAATTTGTTTCACCACAACTAGACAAAATACAGTTTTGTAGAAGATCACTAACCAGTTTAGTCTGCATATTTTGATACCTCATTAAGACTTCTGATTTGGGATAAAGAAACAAAAGCTGCTGTACACACTGAGTTTTAAATTCCATTTGTTGTTGCAAAGCATTAGTGTTTGTTTCTTCTTGACTTTGAAGTCTATTTACTAAAAATTGTCGAAGATGTAATCTCACATTGTCCCAAAGAGATTTCATATCCACAGCTGAATCATCCTGAATGGTATGAAGCGAAGATGTTAACTCAAAAGACGTCCCGCTTGCAGTACAGGGAAATGAGACACCACACTGACTAGAGAGATCCAGAAGGAAGTGAAGTACCATTTCTTCTTGGTTCTTCTCATTCTTCAACAAGCTTTGCTAGCAAAGGTAAATCAGACAGTATTTTAGAAACTTGTTAATTTCAGTTCATTAAATGAACAGCTTCATATTAGACTAAAAACTGTTTCCTAGGCTAATTATCTTAACAGCAAGTAAGGTATGTAAGCAACAGAAATTATAAAATCCATGGAAAACAGGATTTATACGCAAATTAATCTTTCTGTCTACCTCTGCCAATAACTCACTCTCATCTTTCTTATATCCCCAAGCTCTTTTCTCCATCTATTCTAGACCACAGTTCAAAGGAAACCCTTGGCAGCCTTTTTGTTGTCACAGCATCTTTTAAAGAAAACTGTATGAAAAAATTACTTAAGATTTACACAGATAATGACATGTTTTTCTCATAAAACCAAGCAATGATTTATAAAATAGTCACTTTCTATGGCTCAGCAGGCAATCATTAAAAAGATAATTTTAAGTATAAAAAAGTCTTCCCAAGACTTCCTTAAAGAACTAAAATTGAAAACTTGTCAAGAACTAAAGAGCCTTAGATGACACAGGACAGAAGAATAAGAAGCTATGTAATCCATCAAACCAAGATGCAGACTGCTATTTTAGTGACCTCCATATACATCTATGCTATATGGGTTGGAGAAGGCAACCAGTTAACAAAGCAAGTGAAATCACATGGCTGCTGCTCCTTCTTCATTCAAATCTGAAGAGCTCTCTCTCAGACCAGGGCTAGGATCTCTGACCGCAGAGCGCTTCAGCTTCAAGAGGTCATGCAGCAAATGGCAGCTCCTCTTGTCACAGCTCAATACTACCATCACAAGAAAAGTGAGTGGAATTGGTGGTATTCTTGATTTTCTTAGTTTCAGTAGGAAAGCCTTAAGTGTATCAGTATCTAGAAGCCCTCTCACTTACTCCTTCATCTCCCATTGCTTCTCTTCAACAAAGAAAAGCATTGTGGCAAACCACCTCAGGGGGTTCATTCCAGTCATGTCCTTTTTATGGGTCTCTGTCATAGTTTCAACCCAGCCAGCAACCAAGCCCCAGGCAGCCACTTGCTCACTCCTGTACCAGCAGGACTGAGGAGAGAATTGGAAGGGTAAAAGCCACAAAACTCATGGGCTGAGAGACAGACAGATTAACAGGTAAAGCAAAAGCTGTGCACACAAGCAAAGCGAAACAAGGAAATAATTCACTGCTTCCAATGGCAGGCAGGTGTTCAGCCATCTCCAGGACAGCATCACTCATCACCAGGTCATCACTTCAGACATACCTGTTTTCTTTCTTCCCCATATTTTATATAGGGAGCCTCATGCCACATGGACTGGAATATCTCTTTGGTCAGTTCAAGTCACCTGTCCTGGCTGTGTCTCCTCCCACCTTCCCATGCACCACCATCTTCCTCACCAGTGTCACAGTATGAACAGCAGTAAGGCTCTGTGTTAGCCCTGCTTGATAATAATAGAAAAACCTCTATATTGTGCTGTGTTCAGCATAAATCCAAAACATTGCCCTGTACTAGAAGCACTAGAAGTCAGCACAGTCTGCAAATCATACTCCATCCTATAAAGCAAGGCTGGTAAAGAAACCTTTGCATTGCTGATTTATTTAACATACAGTATTTGAAGAAATTATATTTATTTCTGTTCCCATTTTGAAGCAGAGGTAAATTATTCAAGTTTGAGTATGGTATTACATAAATATAACCATTTTGGAATGCCAAATACTAAATCTTTCCCCTGTAGCAAGATTTTATCAATTTTTAAAAAAAATTTTAAATTCAGAACTCTATTCTTTGTTCTGGATGTTTCAAACCAGTTACATACCTTAGAGGGTTAATATTCTTGCCCTCTACTCTGACCAAAGTTTCTTGAAAAAAAAACTCCCACTTTCACTACAGTATCTAATTCTGAATAACAGACTGGGAGCATGATTGCCTCTTATAAAGAAAGTCTTAAAAATAACAGACTACTTATTTTCTTCCATTTTAGATCTCTATATCAAAATAATTCTTACTAATTCTTCTTACTTACAAGCAAGAAAGATGTGGAAGACAGAATAATAAAGGAATTTATCAGTTGAATATCATTCCACAAAAGCATGTGCATGTAATAAAAATATGTGCAACTGGTTCAAATCTTAAATGATATGTATCAAAATGCATAATACCAATCCAATTTTCTTTTATTCTCTGCTGAACTATTCTATAAAGTTTATTGGCCCCAAAGAAAAATGTGTTTCAAAGTGTAAACTGAAACCCTGATTAGTAACCACTCTGTTGAAAGGTTGTCTCTTGACAAGTAGACTTCTGAACTTTAAATGTTGGGGTTTTTTTTATGAATCATGCTCAAATACTACATTCTGAAATGTACAAAGTAAGAGAAGCTGTCAAAACAGTGCATGCACCTGATGCCTTCAATGCTGAATCCAAACGATCTTCCAAGCAAATCCCTACTGCTGCTTTTTAAGGCAAAGCAGAAATATTTTTATATATCTAAGATCTGTTTAAGCCCTTCACAATTTAAACTACAGAATTAAAAATAGAAGCTTGCAGATGCTATTTTAGAGATAGTGATACCCAGAAAGAGTACCTGAAGTGAACTTTGAAGCTCTGAAAGTGTCATCAAGTGTCATCACACACTGCCTATATTGATATATGCTTTTTAATTTAAAAATTAACCTATAAAAATATTGCAAAAGATGATGCCAGCACTATTCAAGAGAAAAAGATCCAAATTGGTATCCAAAGGTTTTGGAGAAGCATAAAAAGTTCCCTTTTGAGCACAGCAAGTTAGTCATAACAACAATATATAGAAATCTAGTTACAGTTTACCAACTGGATTACTGCGTAATATGCACAACTACCTACCACACCAATAAACAAGTACAGTAAGATGAAGACTTCATTAAAAAAAGAATCTGCCATTATTTTATCAGGAATAGAATTTAATGACAATGTGTTAGTGCATATATTCAGCTTTTAAATATTGAGTTAAAAGACAGTACACAGAATGACAAAATTTCACATAATTAACCATTTTCAGGCTTCATGAAGAAATTCTCAGTATTTTCATAAAATTTACAAATGTGTGATAATAACAATAAACCTAAATATAGCCTCAGGCAAAGCCCAAAAAGAACTTCGTAATGTTTTTAAATTGTCCCAGCAGTGTTAAAGATAAACAAAATTCCTAGCAAAATAAATACACATAATAAATGATAACAATGAATATGGATATTGTCCTGAAGTAGAAAGAAGTAGTAGAAGGTTCCTGATACTGAATATGAATTATATATACTTAATTAAAAGCATTCAAGAAGAAATTATCTAATTAATTCAATGGATAGAGATATATATTTAAGAAAGGTCAGATCATAATAATCTCATTAATGCTGAATATTATTGAAAATCGTTTACTGCAGACCTGTTTATGGAACCGAATGTGACTTCTTACAGACAGACCATACTACAGTCAGTACTACGGATACAGACAGTACAGATACATTTTTCATCTGTAATTCCATCTACACAACAGGCTGGATTACCTAAGAAGCCATGAGCCTGGAAATAGTGATGGGAAAGTTGCTGAGCTCCAAAACTGTTTTCGTGATAAACTGCAGAATTGAGATTTTCAGGCTTCTCACTTTGCTGTCTGTTTAGCAGCCTGCCACAGAGCCATTCTCAAGGCTTAACTGGATACTACAGCTCACGGCAAGACTGTCATGCAGTTAGTAAGCTCCCGGGAAGCTGGAGAGCTGGAAAGCACATTTTGTATAAGATGAGGACATTTTAGTGTTTTCCAAACAAATGCCGCCACCTGGTGTTCAGGCATATGGCTTGAATAGACCTTGAAGAAGGAAGTAAGCAGGGAATGGACACAAGTAAGTCACAGTGCCATGCCACCTTCTGAAGGAATGCAGCAAGGATCTAAGTGGACTAAGAGAAATAACAAAAGACTCCTGAAAGCAAGAACTTCATAGTCAGCTTTTTCTGGGATTCTGTGATTTTATCTAGATCAAGTATGACACGTAGCAGACTCTGACATCCTTGAATGGGATGATTATTAACAACAACATTCGTACTTTGTCAGAAGAGAACAAAATCACTCTTCACTACATGAACATTAAAGACCTGGTGTCTCTAAAAGTTATTTCATCATTTGATATCAGGTCAATATACAGCGGAATGAATGGTGACTGAAAGAGCAACAAGAGTTCTATGAGTTAAAAAAAAACAAGAGCTAATTTTATCAAGCTTGTGCTCTAGCCAGAGAAAACACTCCACTTCTCTAAAGTTTTCCTCTTCTGTTACAGCTAATCTTAGCCTAAAGTTGTTCATGGTCTGCAACTAAAGCATGACACAGAAGTGTGACACAGAAGTGACAAAGAATAATCACTGTTTATGTGTTTTGATCTCATATATAAGTATCATATCAAATGCACACATAGAAAGTTTATATATAAACTTGAAGACCATCATTTACTGAGGGAAACAGCCTTCAATTATCTTGCCAATTCCATTTTCTAGACTTCTATTTCCACATGTATATTCAAATGCAAACTTTAAATAATTTTTTTTTTTATAAAAATACTCTCTAAAATGATGGTAATTCATTGAAGTGAAATTTGATTTCTGGGTGCATCTAGTATAAC
This sequence comes from Vidua macroura, assembly GCF_024509145.1. Taxonomy (NCBI): domain Eukaryota; kingdom Metazoa; phylum Chordata; class Aves; order Passeriformes; family Viduidae; genus Vidua; species Vidua macroura. Next base: position 62,758,928 of record NC_071611.1, read on the forward strand.
TTGATAGAACAAAGAATGTAGCTCCCATGTTTATCATTGAGAATGCAGAAACATATAATCATTTGGATTGGAAGGGACTTTTTTAAAGCTCCTTTAGTACAATCCTCCAACAATGAGCAGGGACATCTTCAACCAGATAAGGCTGCTCAGAGCCTAGTACAACTTGGCCTTGAACATTCCCAGGGATGGGGCATCTATCACGTACCTCTTTGGCCACACAGCAGGTAGGAAGTTTATGCTTGAATAATGCATAAAGGACAATAACATACATTAGATGAGTTAAATTCATACTGATATAAGTGAAGTGAAGAACATTCAGTAATACTAACAGCCTCAGTGGAGACAGTAACTTCCAAAGTTTTTTTTACCAACATGTATTTTATAAAGTAATCCAAGCAGTGCTGAACATATGGTAGCATCTGTGAAAAGATTTTGTTCCAAGTTTGTCTATTTGAGGCATGATCAAAAGGAAACAAAACACCCTGCTGCAGACATGGATTATGAACTCTCCTCACAAGGCTGAAAATGAGAAAACTAATTGAAGTCATCCACCCACCTCCCTACTTCCAATTGTATAGTCAACTTTCCAACATTAAAGTTTTTAATAAACAATTTTTACCAGGGTCTTAAGGAACTCCAGCAGCTCTCCATGGTCTGTAGAAGAAGGTCTGAGAGAACTAAAATTGCAGTTATTTAGCCACTGAATGCAGTCAGCTGTGCTTTGTACTACTTCATCAGTACATATTCCATTTACGTCTGATTGCAGGTCCTTAAGACACTTTTCTATGCTAAAAAAAAAAAAAGAAAAATCAAGAATTTTTCTTCATTATTTGGAGACAATAGTATTTTATATATGCCATATTTAAAAAAAGAAAAATTACTTAAAATTAAGGTAACACTAGTCCTTCTTATTCACAGATTAAGCTACCCTCAAAAAATAAGACCTGAATTTGCAGAATTAATAATTAACATTTAAGTACTGTTGAGCTAGAGCTAAAAAAACTTTCCTTCAGGCCAGATTATCCCATCCTTAGCCAGAGTATGTATGGCTTCACTTTCAAACAATCTTACTCTTTTTAATAAAGTAGTTAATGAACAAGACATCAGCCAACCTAATATCTGGTCCTTGGTGCTTAATTAGCTAAAGCAGAGACTATAAACTGAATCAATTACTGCATTCAAAGGTGAATGTGTAATTTTGCTCCTTTAGCAATCAGCAGTTGCTTAATAGAACATCAGATATATTAATAACTTCTTAAAGATCCACTGACATCACAGAAAATGTTGAAAAGCATTTCAGAGCCAGTTGTGCTGAGAAAGCAGATCTTTTCTTTCTTGTTTTGCCATTAGAATATTTGAAAGAAAACAGACTTTGTGTTCAAGGAGCTGATCCACTCCTTAACATTCATCTAGAATCATAACTCTTTTTATGAAACCAGATGTGTTCATTAGGTTTTTACAGTGATTTAAGTTCCAAAGATCATGAGAACAATTGAACATCCAGAATTGTTTTGCTTCTACTTGCATGGACACTTAAGTAAAAACAAAACAAAACAAAAAAAAAAAATCCAAAACAATCTAACTCTATTTATTTTCCTACAAAAACACCTTTTTGGTACTTCATTTCTACATTTTTTTCAAAAGCAATGCTTAATATTTTATACAGTTTCAGTTAGAAAAAGAGAATTTAGATCCTGGCAAAACTCAGTTTAATAGCCCAGCTATGAAATCCAATGAATTCCAAACTTGACAAAAGATTAGTTTGTGAAACCTGTTCTCAGGACTATGAAACAAAGTACTTTCTTCATACACCTTGGCTCCTCCTGTCAAAGGCTCTTATTGTGGTGTGCTGATGTATCTCAAACACACCCCAACAGATTACAGCATTATGCAATATAAAAGACACTACTGTTGTTAAATCTGTGCCAATCTACTACTACTATGAGTGAATTTTTACAATTATCTTTGACAAATTAATCTGTGAGCAAGCGAATAAACTATGAATAAACTACAGCCTTTTCAAGACCAGACACTTTGGTAATTGGACCCAACACTGATAAGGGGATTAAATGGATAGATTTCAGTGCCACTGCCCTGCTCCTTACCTTCCCCACAATTATAAATCATGATGACTATGTTAATTTTATTTAATCCTTTTATCCTTCCAAAATAAACATTTAATTAGGACTAAAGCTGTTTTTGATTGAATAAACATATTTTCATCCTGTTTATTTACAGCATACAGAACATTGTAGGTAAACAGGTTTTCAAAACCACTACTGCATCTTGCTAAGAATTTTGTCAACACTCAGTAGGAGAGGAACATAGTTAATTATAGTTACTTACTCCTTTACATGAATTACATGAATTAGATATTTAGGAATTTGTTACTGTTATGGTTTGATACTGGTGCAATGCTAGCGCCTTCATGAAAATACACTTTCTTGAATAAATGCTGTGAGATGTTATCAGGAACAGAGCAGAGCAGGCCTAAGCTTAATAACAAAGGGAAAAAAACTTTATTAAACTGCTATTACAGAAGACAGACACACTAAATCTAGGATGAAGACCCTCTAAAACACCCCACTTCTTCTCAATTTCTAAAATAACTACTATGAAACATCACCCGGGATTCCTGATCAAATTACTGCCTTTCAGATAATTAATACTGAGTCTATCAAGGGAGAGAGAAGTCTCTCTTGCACCATAGACCCCCCCCCCCCCTCACAATAACACAGTTGCCACCTCCTGTGTATATGGGACTGACTGCCCATAGGGCTCCTTTAAGGATGCTTTTGCCATGGACTAAAAGAGACAACAGTTCAGCTTTTCATTTTGGGACTACAGTCTCCCTCATTTTCTCTTGGGGCCAAGGGTCCAAGAACAGAGATCATCTTCTTCCTGAAGACAGAGGGCATCACCATTCCCTCCTCAGCTTTTTTCTTTTCTTGTCATTCTTGTCTTGGTGGTTGCTGAAGCAGGTCTCCTTGGGTCACCACTGCATCCCCCTAAAATGCAGTCTCTATTGCCATATTCAGTCTATGGCTAACAAGAAAAGTCTAGCCAAAAGCTACTCCATTGACTCCTCCCCCTTAAAATTTTCTTCTTTTAACATCTCAGGTCCCGGACTGTCTCTCTTCCACTACAAATTGAGGAGGAGTAATATTTTACAAAGCCCTCATTTCCTAGGAAAGGTTTAAAAGTTCAGACTCCCTGGACGGCTGAAATTTCTGCCTAACACTCTTGACTCTCACACTAGGCATCATTCCCCCCCTTTCTCCTTCTCCTCTGCCGGCAAATTTCCAGGTGCGATCAGGCTCTCTGTCTCTTTCCCTCTGTGGGGGAACAAAGGCATCTCCGCTTCTCTCCACCCTTCAGTCTGCAGGAGCTGGCTCAGTTCCAAACCCTCAGCCCCCTCGGCCTACCTGGACAAGGCCGCGTGGCTTCCCCTCCCCCACCCAGCCCGAGGCCGGGCAGGGGAGGTCTGCACTCTCTGACGACCGGAACCAAAAGAGACAGTTCTCCTGGGAGTTCTTGCTTTTAACCCCCTGTGTTCTCAGAGGCGTGTCCATACTTTCAGTGGTCACTCCAGGTGCCAATATCCAAACCTGACCACTGACTGGTTTGACCCAACTTCTTGAAAAAAAAATCACTTCCACGTCAAACCACAACAGTTACTTTAAAAAAAAAAAGTGTATTATCTGAGTTTAGAAAGCAAGTGTTTTAAGTTAAAAAAAAAGACTTCTGTTAAATATGATTAAAATTATTCTCACCACCTAGGCTGGTATCAAAAACTTTATGATTTCATAGTAGTGTAGGTAGAATGAGTCTTTGATTTCCTGGTTTAGAAAAGAAATTTCCTGAAGTTTCAGAAACTGCAATCAAAAAAGTAATTTTGATGTGAAGAATATACTTAATGTATTTAATTAATTTTCTTAAAAGTACAATTTTTTAAAGCCATACAAAGTGCTAGATTCCTTTTTGCCCAGTAATATTTTTTCATTAAGTGCAAATGTATTTTTTTTAAGTTCAGAGTAGCAAATTAGCTCCTTCTTTGAATATATTGAGGCACTAAACCAGACGATGTCAACTGACATATACATACTATAGACATGCAAATTTAATAAATTTTTTTGTCCACAGATGACTCAACTTTTTTTTTTGAAACTGTGGAACTATTCAGACACAAACAGAAAAAATCCAGTCACCAAACTACTAAGGATGGACTGGAATGTAAAAGCTCAAAGAAAAAAAGTAACCTAAATAACCTTTCTCTGTAGCAAAGAAACCTGATAGTTATGCTTGTACTTTTATTTTTTTGAATTGACTGATTTTTCAAGAAACAAATCTTTAATCACACAAGTAGTACCCTGGGCCTTTGTGGGCACATATTTTTTGTGGCTAGTACTCCTAGCATACCATTATGTACATGAAAATTATTTGATTGAAATAACCTCCTTCTTACAGGTGAGAGTGCCTGCAGTTCTTTAACAAACCACAGCAAAGTTGTGTTATATTATCTGTGTCCACACTGGAGTGCTTTTCTGGAGAAACATTTGGTAAATACCTGCACTGCAGAGAGACAATTTCCATGTAAGAGCTCTTAGGTGCTCTTATTTATTAAGTTGATGATAGTTTTTACAAATAACCTAATCATCTGAAGAGAATGCTTCTTAAGTGGCTTCATCAATGGACAAACAATTTAAAAAGTACTGTAATGGAACTGATAGTGTAAGCACTATCATACTATCATACAATGTCACACAACATTATTTTGAAACGTACAGTATCAGAAGAAGGGTTTCCCCCTCCATATATCATTTTCTATTGTCTAAGATTACTATGAGTAAGTTGAAGTATTCAATTTCTAACAAGCATATTTCAATTTATTTCATCTAGCATAGGGAGCAGCCAGAAAAGGACAATGACATTGGTTAAATTAAACTGCTAAGCTATAAAGTGAAATTATCTTTTAACCTCATGTTCCTTATACTTAGGATCCTCACATTCATGGAAACACAGCTTTAGAATCAGTTTACATGTCTTTTATTCAGTACAGACTGTTTTAAAATAAATGAGATAATTGTTTTCACTGCTGTTGAAGATGCAAGCAGTGTTATAAAACTACTGTTATTAGTCATTAAAAATCTTGACTGCTAGCAGTATAGGACATTTGTACAAAAAAAAAGTCTTATCATTTGGAAGTCTGTGTATCAGAGGACCTGCTGTGAGCAGCAAAAAAAAATTGCAGAAAGACTTTTAGTAGCATAATTCACACAGATATTTTCATTGTTAAACTTTCTCTTGATCTTGAACCCTAAGATGTAAACCAAAGACACAGCACCTTTTTAAAGGACTTTGAAAACTATTGCATATCTCTAATTTAGCTCCTTACAAAACATATCCACTCTTAACTGTAAAGTAACTGCATCATTGAAACCAGAAGAAACAGAATGGTGTTGGCTTTGCTACACTTTAGCAAGATAAAGTTACTCAACAGCTTAACCATATAAGAACAGTCAGTTCTAACTGAACCACTGCCCACCCATTTTAATTTCCATTCTTGTTTTAAAGGCTTGACATATTTCTGTCACAAGATGCAAGCTTTGTCTTGGTAAGTTATTTCAGAAGACAGGCAGTAAAACATGAGTTTTTCAACTCCATTGACTAAAACATGACAGTGACAAATAAGGGTTCAAACCCCATCATCTCATATATGCTCGTATGAAATGAAATGGAATACTTCACAGGGCAGTCAAAGATCTGATTACAGCTTCTGTAGATGTAGATGACAGCTAATTAACCACCTAAGGTACTGACACAGTGATAATCACTGAATATTTGAATAAAGAAATCATGTGTCAATAAAACAGCCAATTTCTGAGCAACTGTGCTGCCCAGCTAGCAAGTTGCTATGGAACAACTAACCCAAACTCAGTGATTATGGAAAGACAACACAGTCTGCACAGGAAAAGAAATTACATTCCTTCCTCAGTTTACTTATTCCTAGCAATTGGTCCAGTAAAGTGATTAGACTAGACAACTACTATTCTAATAAAGATTTTAATAACATTGCTGTAATACCTTTACAGGCATGAAATTGTCAGGTAAACACTAAAGTAATACATTTGTACAATGAGCCAGCTACATTCACCCAAAAGAGTCAATTATTTTTGAAAGCTGTGATAAATATTAGGTCCAAGTAAACCTGAGAAAATCGTAATATTTTTTCCTCTACAATTAGCCCTCATTTGAAATTCTCCCAAATACTCAACCACTCTTGGGATTTTGGTTGAAGAAGCCAAGATTTTGATAAATCTCTTGACTAACAAGAATGTGGGGCATAACTGCTTCCTGAAAATTCCTAAGCAGAACAAGCCAAGATTTTCTTCAAAATAAGACAGAAAGATAACTCTTGCAGCATATCTCAGTTCAAGAACACATAAGCCCTTGCACACGTTTCCTTATCAGTTCTGATACAGGAAAATGGAATGATTTAGTTTGACTTAATACCCTGTTTGAAACTACTCTATCCCTTTTTTTGATACTGGTAAGCATTTCTTAGCAAATCAGCAAAGTTATGGTCTACAGCTGGACCATGTCATACTAACATCCTTACTGAGACACCTTAGGGATCTATGATTCACAAGGTAAAGATCTTGTTAGTTCTCAAATAATTATCATATTTTCTATCAAATGGTGATGGGAAAAGATGCAATGCTATAAGCCCTTACAAGCATTGACCTCATTGCAGCCCTTCAAAATAGACATTCAAAATCCTTACAACTAAACTACTGTTAATTGGGTCAGGTTGAAGTTTGTTGTGGTTTGACACTGGTCAACATGCCAGGCACCCATGAAAACCAGAACAAAGGGCTCATGAGTTGAGGTAAGGATCTAAGAGCAAAACAGGCTCAAACTTAAAGGTATAAATTTGTTTTTAACAGAGTCAGAAGAGGATAATGAGGAGTAAAATAACCCTTTAAAACACCTTTTCCCCCCTAGCCCCTCTCTCCTTCCCACTGAAAGTGCAGAGAGACAGGGCGTGGAGGTGCTTGGTCAGTTCGTCATTCGAAATACTTCTTCAGTTTGCTTTTAGGGAGAGGAGTCTCTATTCTGCTATGCTTATGGGGTCCTTCCCATGGGAAACAGTTCTCCGTGAACTTTTCCAGAGTGCCTCCAATTTCACAAGCAGCAGTCCCACCCAACCTCTCGCTATGAGTCCCTCCCATGGGCAAAACAGTCTTCCCAAAACTGCCATGGTGTGAGTCACTAGTTCATGAGGCATAGCCCTTCAACGATAAGCTGCTCTAGTTTGGAAGCAAGGGCCCTCTTTTCTCTGTCTCTGGAAACAAGGGCCTTCTCTCTCTGTTCGGGTCTCCCATTGGATTACAGCTTTTTTAGCATCCACCCACTCCAGCATAAGCAATTTTCCCACAGGCTATGACTGGATCTCTGCATCCCCCCATGGACTTCATGGATTACAGGGAGATAGTTTATTTTATTATAGTCCTTCTCATGGCTTGCAGAGAAATATTGACTCCAATTCTTAGAGCACCTCCTCTCCCTCTTTCTTTTCACTGATCTCAGCATCGCCATGTGGTCTTTTTTCACATGTCCTCACTTCCTCCTCTTTCTCTGACTAGGAAAAAAATCTGATGCTCTTAAGTATCATTGCCAACAAATTCTACCTTTTTAAAGATATCTGCAGTATCTCGCAGCGCTGAGAAGTTGATTTTGTCTAGGTTCTGTGTGGGGGAATTGCTCTCCATGTTTCTGCTGCTGGCCACGTGGCCCAGCCACCACCATGCAGGTGGTGCAGCCACCGTGGTGCTGGCACCATTCAATGCCTCTCTTCATGTGGGGCATCGGGTAGGAGAAGCTGATGTTGCTGCCCCTGCCTTCTGCCTTCAGCACGGCTGGCTAGGGGCGGCCAGGCAGGCAGAGTTCGCCATGGGGTGTCCTGAGATGGCGGCGGCCGCAGCGGCAGCCACATGGCTGTGCATGCAGCACTGAGACAGTCCCGGCGGTGGCGCCTAGCCACCCCTGAGAAAAAGCTACTCCTGTGCAGATTTTCTTCTTAAATGTGTCATCACAGAGACATTGACAATTTCTCTAATTGTGCCAGCATCATGTCCATCTTCAGAGTCATCAGAGACTGGCTCAGTTGGACACTGTGGAAGCTTCCAGTAGCTTCTCACAGAAAGCATCTCTGTGTCTCCCCCTCCCCCCTCAAAAAAAAAAAAAAAAAAAAGGCTGTGTTAAACCAACACAAAGTTTATCAGATTGAAGTCAAATTAGGCTTTTGTGAAAAGCCTCACAAATTTATAGTCTCCACAGTGCTGTAGAGATACAATTATTATTAATTGTGTTGAATTCTAAGCAATTGTTCTGTTCATGAAGACCTAGAATATCTCCTCCTGTCCTACAGTCTCATAAAATCTTGTTGCTTTATCACAACTAAAAGGCAGCACTCACTGAAGAAAAAACTGAATACAGAAATAAAAATCAACTGCTGGAGAGACCTCATACTTAGCAATCATTTCAAGTTATGAACTATACACTTGGTTTCAAGATCTGTACTGTATTTCCTGCTTAGAAGTATTAAATATAAGCTGCAAGCTTAGTTCTGTGAATTGCTAACAAGTGAAATGTTAGTAATTCTTAAACCACCAATTCAGAAAAATAATCCAAATACTCGGTTTTGATAAGCAGTAAATGTTGCATCCTGGGTTTGGGTTCAGATTAGGGGGTTCTGATATATGTTAGTTATCTGGTCCTGTGTACCCCTGTGCATCCCCTGTGTTCCCCCACCCCGCGGTGGTCCACTGTGGGTCACTTACCATTGGAGCTCACCATGCCCGTCCTGTAACCACTCCCCTGCCCACTCCGGAGAGTTCTGTGTCTGTTACCCCACCCCACTACCCCATTCGCCCCGGAGCCTGGTCCGCCCCTGTCACGTTCCCGTTGGTTACCCCAATCCACGTCACTCCCCCGCAGCCTGCCCCCATTGGGTGAGGGGGGCTTCTGCCTCCCTTGGCCCGCCCCCTATAAAACCCTATGCTTTCCTTTGTTCAGGGCCATTTTCGTCCACATGACGCTTGGAGCGAGTCACGCTTCTCCACTGCAGCTACCTGCGGCCATTAAAGCTCTCCAACCGACCACCCGGACGAAGTGGACAATTCCTTCGCGTCTTTGTCTTGCCCCTCGCGTGGGCAGCAGAGCATGGCCAGCACCAGCTGGTGTGCTGAACGAAGCAGCCCCTGGAGCACACAGCAGCCCCGGGTCACGCCAAGAAGCAGCGCCATTCCAGGCTCTCCGGAGCTGCGCGGGACCGGGAAAAACAACGCAACGCCGCAAGTAGAAGTCAAAGTAAGTGTGAAAGGAAAGAATGAAGACAAAAGGCCAAGATGATGAATATAACTTCACACTTGAGAATAACCTTGAGACTACCCTGTCCCCAAAACTGGCCAGCAATGAGGATTGTTTTGAGATTTCATATTTACCCGCTTCTATAAACTGCTGTAAAAATAAACTTAACATTCAAGTGTAATAAGAGTTCCATTACGTAACAGTGAATGAATGAACCACTTACTACATTAAAATTTGCATATAACACAATTGCACACAGATGGCCTTTTTTTGTTGTTGTTGCAGCATCAATTAGAATTGGTACACTACAAAAATACTTATGGTAATTCAACAGCTGAAAACCATATCTGATTTGTCATGTCACACAATTTTATAACACCTATTCAGTTAGAAGGCAATAAATGAGCAGTCGAATAATTTATACACACTTGCCTCATAATTTTTTACACAATGTTTTATTTTTAAATATATATATATGATGTATACTATTATGTTCATTCTCTGTGGTCTAATAAAAGTATAAATGTATCTGATGAAAAACTGATTGTATTTCAATTGTATCACTGTATCACATAGAGCTGCTCTTATCATACCACTTACAAAGACCAATGGTAACTTGAAAACTATTTCATTCTATGCCACCTCTAATATATTAGTAATAAAAGGACTCTTTTTAATTTAGAAGTCACATCAGCTGCTGTCCATCTTATTTTAAACTCTTTCAATTTCTGAAACTGACATACTACAGGAGCAAAATAGCACCTAGTAACTACAGAGCTACTTCCTGTTTTTCCTTGTGAAAATAAGATTAAAGCTAGCTTAAGTGTCAGTTCAGCAGAAATTCTTCCTGACCTGCATTGCTATGTATCATATCCTAATCCAAATTCCTGCTCTCCTTTAATAAAATATCATTTGGATCTCACCAAACTTACAGTAAAAGGTTCTTCTAATTTGTAGGACTAGATAGGTAAGACAGTGACAATCAAGAGACACACTTCCACTGTGATGATATTAATGTAAAATCTAACATAAAATGCTAAGTGGCTATAAAGTACCACTTAAAAGAATGAACAGCTGGCTTCCCTTCCCATAGTCAGATGTTTTCTCAACAAGCAGCATACATTTTTCACACATTAAAACAAAAAATAGTAGTGAAGCATTCATTCTAAAGATTCATTTTGAGAATAATCTTCCTAACTCTCAGGATATCTCTGTACAATCACAACAAAATCACTTTTATTTGGTAGTTGAAGAGGTGACAACAGTTACACTAAAAATGCTGATGCTGCTTTTTCCAGATATACAAGACCATAGGCACATGAAACTTAATTACCTGTGTAATTAACTATGTTTTGACATGAACTCCAGGTATCTACATTTCACTCATGTCAACAGCTGGAAAACTCTGACATGAAATTGTATTATGCAGTGGTCCATAACAGCGTATTTACCAGATCTTCACTACCATTGCTACTGTGGGATTATTAATATTGCAAGTACTTTAGTAAATAAGAAGTTTTTAAATGAAAATGGGAGGTAAGACTAATAAAAATTTAAAAAAACAAAAAAACAACAACAACAACAACAACAACAACAAAAAACCACAAAAAACCAAAAAAAAAAAACCAAAAAAAAACCCAAAAAAAAAAAAACCCAAAAAAAAACAAACCAAAAAAACAACAACAACAAAAAAAAACCAACAAAAAAAACCTCTTAACCCACCATAATCAATACAACAATATTTGAGAAATTATCTAAGTCAGTTTTCAGCAAGGTATGGCAATGGTTCCAGAATCTGCTTGGGAGCAAAGACCTCTGACAAACATGGGCTACATTAAAAGGATACAATCTTAAAAGAGATGTCATGAAGGATGTTCTTTGAAATCAGACTTTAAGATGCACTTGTTCATACTTGAAGATGCTCACAAAGGTTAGCATTTTCAAAATTAAATATAAAAATCCTACCATTTGTTATATCTCTGACTGTATACTTATTTTTTTTTAATGGACAAAAACTTTATTTGCTTAAAGCATCTTTCACTGATGGAAGTATTACAAAGGTACTAAAGAGTTAAGCTACAAATAAGGCACAGAATCCTGAGCTGATTATTTTGTATTGATACAAAAAATCTGCATCAACAACAAACATTTTTAGTACTCCACTCTTTCTGTAACACTGATTTTTGGAATTCAATATGTTACAAGGAAGTGGACAAAGAAATATATTATAAATTGTAGAAAGAAAATGTGTAAATGCAGCATAAGAGTTTTAACTGAAATAGTAAAACAATGGATCATACAAGAAAAAGATATACATATATTAACATAATTAATTTTTCTACTTTGATTAGAAATGCTTAAACAACATACTGAGTTTAAATTTTGTGTTTTGTCAGATTCTGTAGTTCTTTTAGCCAATAAATATTTATCCCACTAGTAGGAAATTCTATCTCACAGTAATAGAGAATACAACTGTCATGGAAATTCACATTTTTTTCCTTCACTATTATACCTACTGCAACAGAACCTCAGGTTAAGATGATACAATTGTTAAAAATACCATATAAAGACTATAACACAATAATTATACAGCATTACAAATTTGTCATATGCTCGAGTGGTTAAAATAAAATTACTGCTGAAATATTTATCAGAATTTTAACCTAAAAGAAAGGTAAGTTAAGCCACATTTCTTCCCAAATGCAATGACTTTCACTAGTATTTTGGATACAAATAAAATACTTTTTACCTGGAAGAGTTCTTCTTTATTTTTTCATCAAGATCGCTAAGGATTTGTCGAAATTCCAGTTCTCCAGGGAGAGCATTTAACAAACAGTCTAAATTGGAAGAATCAAAAGAATACTCTCCTCCCCATTCCATTTTTAGAATCTGTAAAACAAATACAGCAAAATGGTTAAATAATAGAAAGATGGGGACTAGAAGTACCAAAGTACAGAACATCTTATTCTTTGGAGATATTAGATTATATAATAATATAAATATTAGATTATTATGCTTCTGCATAGACTGCTACAGAGGGAAACCAGGAACGCAAGTGCTGAGATAAGTTTCATAGTATCTTGCATTTCTTTAGTTTAAAGAAATCAGTTCTTTTACCTTAATCACAGCAGTAGCTTTTTTTAATATTTAGAAATAAAATTCTCACTATTATAAATGGAAACTAAAACCAAACATATTACAGGGTAAACTTATTTTTTGTATACTTATAATTTCTGCTCAAGGAGTAACTGTTTTCTGGAAATTCAGCACATCATTGCAAATACATGCAAACATTAAAATCCAGACTAAACCAAGCTTCACCTTGCTATGTACTCATTTTACTAAACACAGGTCAAATCCACTAGCCTATTCAAACTAATACACTACCTTTGTGTCTTTATATCAGAAGCAAAGCATTAGCAGGTTTTTTTTCCCTATTTTCTACTTTTTTCTGCATCCTCTTGTGGAGAAATAATGAAATTGATTTTACCATCAGTGATGACTTACTACCAAAATTAAGGAAAAATATTATATTAAAACTGGAACCTTCTTAATAACCA